>NC_092699.1:35216245-35524995 GCF_964275005.1 Diadema setosum | reverse complement strand
TGTTTGTTTGTTTGGTTGTTTGTTAGTTTGTTTGATTGCTTACTTGGGGAATTAGTTTGTCCGTTCGTTGGTTCGCTGGTTTGTCAGCACAGTGGTTGTTCCGTGCATGCTCGCTTGCATGCTTGCTTGCTTGCTTTACTGGCTGATAGGTTTGTTGTCTCGTTGGTTGCCTGGTTTCTTGGTATGTTTGTTTTGTTTTGTTTTGTTGTTAGTTGGTTGGTTGCTTGGTTGCTTAATTGACTGGTTTCTCGGCTGGTTGGTTCGTTGGCTGGTTGGTTGGTTGGATGTTTGATTGGTTTTTTGGTTAGTTGGCTGGTTTATTGGTTGGGCTGGTTGGTTGCTTGTATGGTTGGTTGCTTGGTTTGTCTCCCTGTTAAAAAAAAAAAAAAAAACCAAACAAACAAACAAAAAACAAAACAAAAGCACGACTACTTCAACAACGTGACCTGATTTGATCTCTTGCTTGACTTAGCGTATTCTCTGAATTTAGACAGAACTTCGGTTAAAAAAAAAAGAAGAAATGCGATCATAATGTATAAAGTGGTGATGAATACACTGGAGTGAGCTGTCCCATTATATATCTACCAGCAGTGCAACCCTCCTTTCTCAAAAGAACTTCGTGAGTTTATTTGTGACAAGTTGGTAGAGGGGATAGAATGGGGGGGGGGCGGATTGTTATGGGTGTTTTTAAGAGATGAGATGCGGGGGAAAGAAGTCCCTTTAATATCCAAGACTACGTCTTCCACTGGGAGTCATTGGTCATTTGACCAACGTGAAAGTGAAAATTCTTGAAAAAATCCCACCTGCCATGCCCCATTTCAGTTGCCTTCTTTTTCGTTATTCCCTTCCATCCTTACTCTTCACCACTGGTCATCCTTCCAGCTCAAATGAAAGGCGATACATGCTGTCATATTTTTTTTTTCTCCTCCTCCTATATTTCTGGGGATAATTTATTGTTCCCTCGGGCTGTTTAACCACCGGTGTTAGGTGCAAAGAAATAACCCACTTACTGAAATGTACACCGCCTGGCTTACAGAGATCAAGATTAGTTCATAACGACATTGTATCAGGTATCCATTTGGATACTCCATAATCTTATTTTTTGCAAAGCAAAAAAAAAAAAAAAAGACAAGAATTTATCACACACGCACGATCCATCAATCGCTTGCTCGCGTACAAAGAATTTTTGTCATGTTAAGCACATCCTGACAATATGTACCTCGCTATGAACATGATAGATTTAAGGTACATGTATATGGCAATCCGAAAAAAAAAAATGATGAAAGGCAACGTGAAGGTTTAACATTCTTTCATTCAGTCACCATTACCTTATTGTCTTTCCACCTTTAGCGGTTTTTTTTTTTCATGAATAATTCTTTACAACCTTGAACAGCGTACGATGTCTCCAGGTCCTCCGCGCAAAGCGGACGGTAAACCGGGTAGAAATCACTTCGACGAAGGGAGTTAGAATGTCATGGTCGACCTTCACACAATGCCAAAGCTGACAGTATGTAATTGAGAAAATGTATAATTTACCGGTAAATTCTTTCATCGAGTATCGCTCGTTAATGTTTAATGCTCCGTAAACATCTGGCGTACCTAACATGCCTGCATTCCCATCTTCAGAAGATGTGTATACAATAGTTGCAATGATGTAATGCCTTAAAGTGGAGAAAAATAATCCTGTTTAATTGTGTATATTAACACACATACACACACACACACACACACTCGCACACACACGCACAAACGCACACTCGCAGACACACACGCACACAAGCACAATCACGCACACACATTGTATACACGCAGACATTCATAAAGACTGGGAAAGAGAGAGAAGGATAAACATGTTAAGATTCATGATGATCTATCCGGACATTTTATTTGGATGCATTATTTGACAAGAGTAAAGTATAGATAGTGTATGCCAATATTCTATCAGTAAGTGTTTCAACCTTACTCTTTCTCTCTCGCTTCACATAAAGAGTTTGCTCCGTTCTTCGCACATCAAATACTCCCCCTCTTTTCCGTTGTTAAGCATCGAAAGTGAGGGGGAGGGGACAAATTCAATGTGATGGCGTGAAGTTGATGTAGCATTTCGCAGTAAGTAGTTGTTTTTTGTTTTTTTGTTTACATGACGTAACAAATGGAGATGTACGCAATCCAAATGGGACTTTTAATGTGACACGTCTTGGTTCCATGCCATTTGCTCCTGAGAAAATATTGCTCCCGTGAAATTTCTGCACCATAAGTCAAACATAAATTCTACCCACAAACATTATCCTAACCCTAATCCTAATCCTCACATCAAACTAAACCTAAAACCCTATCACAACCCTAACCCTATACCATCCCTAAGTCCTTAATAAGACCGGAACAATTATCGCAGGTCAGGAGTAAATGCCGTATCACCCATTCCTTTGCCCAGAGCGATTATGATAGAATCCTGGCAGTGATCACCAACTGGTCATTTCAGTGGTGACTGTATACAAGTATTGGCTGCAGTAATAAGTACAAGGAGAAGAAATCGACATCACATTATAACAGACAAACTGCCAGATCAAGTTGGTAGTTCATGTAGTCAAAATCTAATGGTCTAACTATTCACATCTCAATGGCCATTGCAGAAAACAAGATCTTAAAAGGAGAAGAGCTCACCATTTATAGCTATTTACAGAAGGGCTAATACTCTTGGTAATACCTCAAGTACTCTTGAGTTGTGATACGATCAGTTCCAACACAGGTTTCCTGCTATATATGGCCGTGAGATAGGAAAGACGTAAGAAAACCCTATTAAGGTCACACAGTCCAGACCAGGGATGACCGTGTAAGAGTAGTGACTCGATTTGGCGACACGCTCTCTTTGAGAGTCGTATAAACCGAAACAAACCCCGCGTATCGAGTTCAAATCAAAATGGAATTTTGGACATGAAATGTCAATCTAATCAAGGGTGTGTGGTGCATCAGTCAAAAGAACCTTCTACAGCCCGACGAAATTGACTATTCGTCAATATTCGGTTCATATCTTTGTCCATTCAGGCATTGGTAGCAGACTCAATTCGCTCTTCAGTGGGCTTTGTCATCTTAACTGTCACCCGCCCGTGGGAGTGGATCATAGGGGGAACAATATGCTAAGCTCTTTTAATGGGTACTCATGAGATCGACGGGGAGTATCAAAATATATGGGTTGTCAGTGACAGTTAATTGATCAAAGAGAACAAGCAAGCGGGGAACCCCCTTTTTGCTTGCCAACATCACACGATGAATGTATTCTCCTTGTGTCGGAATACTGTTATTATTAACTTTGTTTTTGATACTTTTAAACCCATGTGTGTGCATTTATACTCGTTCCAATGGATTTAACCATGCGAGGCAAAAAAGAATTGTGTACGTTTCCTCCATCCTTAGCAATTATCCAATAATCGCAGCAATGATCGAGTCTGCCTATCACCGAAGTAAATCTGTAAAGCTGATTGTTAAATTGGTTTACATCTGGCATAAGTTTGCACTGGATTTGCAATTGAAAATTGATTTTTTTTTTTCTTTTTTTTAGATCTGTGGACCACGTTTGTCAAAAACTGCAACATTTTCGTCTTTCTCATCCTTTTTTTTTTCCCTTGTGAAATGTCACCCATATTTGGGTGCGTTTGCACAATACAACGATTGATTTAAGGCGGCCCGTAGGCTAACTTTTATGTATTTATGTATGACGCCTAGCCAGTCATTTGTATGAAATTGCTTAATTAACTACATTTTATTTCTTTAATCTTCAATGTTTGAAGTGAGCAGCCTTCGTCTATTTTTGTCGATTAAGATTCGAAATATTTTCATTGTTATGAACTCGGAGCTCCTTTGAGTGATTCAAACTTATTTGCCTCATTATTGTCTCTTTTGTATTGTCATTTTTGGTCTTATTTATCCTCTTTTAGGGTCCTTTTCTTTGACATTTGTACGCCCCTACATACACACATCGTAAGGATATTGCTAATAAAAACAATTTTTCAGTGTCAGCATAATCATACGGCATTTTTTTTACTCTTATGATAACTACTCTCAACAGACAGACTTGCATATCGTCTTCTGGGATTGCTGGTAATAGAAAACTACGGAACAGAAATGAGAAGATAAAACTTCATTGAAATAATTTTCTATAAATACATTGTGTGTGTGTGTGTGTGTGTGTGTGTGTGTGTGTGTGTGTGTGTGTGTGTGTGTGGGTGTGTGTGTGTGTGTGAGTGTGGGTGTGTGTGTGTGTGTGTGTGTGTGTGTGTTTTCGTGTGTGTGTGTGCGTGTGCGTGTCTCTTTTCCTTCCACCTCAACCAAATATTCCTTGACTCCGGATAATTGACTCTGTGAATCAGGATTCGTCAGTAATCGGCTCTGATACTGCTTTATAAGCCTCTTTTTTATTAAACATTTATTTATTATCCATGTAGGTATATATGTAAATATTTGTGCACATTTTGATTCACTGCCACAGACAGGGTTAATGTAATGTGGCAGATCCGAGGTGGTTAATTCAATCATTGCCCGACAAGCCAAGATTTTGCCGAAACATGTTGACGCTATTCCCTCGGTGCCCTAATGAGCGAGACGCCAGCTTCCACTGTCCGGTATAGTCGGGCGTTCGCGGCTTGCGAGTAACCCAGAGTCTCCGCTTGCCCAAATTGTCAGGTGATTGATTTGTTATTATCGTCATGGGTAAAGTAAAACGCCGTCGCAATGTCGTAGAATTTAACAATGTTTTAGATGGCTGTATAACATATTTTTATTATTTCTTCTTCTTCTTCTTTGTCAAACGAAGACATAAACTCCGCTTCCTAATGTCGTGATGGATGTCTACTTCTCATTGGCAACCCCTCAGGGCGAGCTGTTACTTTACATCATCAATTTCTTGCTAAATCATAGCGCAGTAAAAATCAAAATGAACGTCAGACACGTTAACTTATATCAAGAGAAACACATGATGTTGACAAGCCAAATTTATCGAGGGAAAAAAATTGGAAGAGAACGACTGCATAATATTTTGAAGTGTGCCTTGCTTGCGGCTATAAAGCGGCATTACTTTCCGTTGCGCCGCTATTGGTTTCCTGATAACGTGTGGAGTAGTAAAATCGAGCGAATTCATCCCAGTTCTTTTCTCAGCTGGTCTCAATTCCTGCATAGTCTTCTGGCCACGGGGGGTTTGTGAGTGATGGCGTCACGACAAATCTCATCTTACTGTAGTTCTAGAGATCATATCTTGGTTGCTAAAGAAGACGGCTACTCACGCGCACGTGGAACACAGCGAAATTTTTCAGATTACGAGAGGTTTAGCTCAGATTCATTCTTTTCCCAAATGTAAGCATCAAAAAAAGAAAAAAGAAAAAAAAAGAGAGGAACAAAACAGAACAGAAAAGTGTAAAAGAAATCTTCGTGAATTTGACTCTCCTGTCGTCTTTTTATTTTGTTTATTTTTTTTTTCTCTTGGCTTTGTGTTGCTTGAAACTTTTTCTGCATCTCGCAGTTGTTTTGTTATGTGCGAATTGCAAGAGATATTTTGTACATTTTTCCCACATGTCCCACGTGACATAGCTGCACTTCCTGTCCACACTGGTAATCAGCATCTCTGTGGTGCAAGTAAGCCACCCATGTGTGGGACCTTTGTAGCAAGTAACATCAGGCTCACTTATATAAGTTCTGCAGGTGTCAAGATTGCACCATATTTGCACATTATTAGTGAAAGATGATAACGTTTTCCGACAAAAGTAAGTCAGAAAATGATAACTTTTAATTGATGAGTCATTGTCGTTTCTGTGTTCTTTGACGTGCTGTCAAGCCTTTATTGTAATGTCAACGATAATTATTAATTGCAGATGCCTCATGAGCACATCATGAGAACAGGTTTCTTCGGTATGAAAACACACAGAGTGGGATGAGGGACAAAGATAGAGGAGGAGAGAGATGGGGAGGGGGGGGGGGGGGGCTTGAGATGGAGAATGACAGAAGGGAGGATTGGAAATGGACAAAGTGGTCTAAACTCAATAGTAAATCTGTGGCCCGATTTCACAAAGGTAGCCTAATGCAGGATAAATTAAAAGGATGGTATAGTTCTGGTTGAGATGCGGATTCAGGTTTTAACAATTCTAAGAAGAATGAAAATTTTATTGAAATATTTTGATGAAAATCAGTTTTGAAATGGCCATTTCATTCATCTTAACGGGGTGTCTCACTGCGAATGTTTGCGAGCGTAGCGAATTCTAGGGAATTTCAGGGTTCGTTAACAGTTGCGATCAAATTTCGTAAACAATTGCAATCAAATTCTAAACATGTTCAAACAAAAATTTGCGACAAGAAAAACCGTTCACGACAATTAAAACTGTTTGTGAATTTGATTGCAATTGTTCACGAATTAGAAACCTAGACTTCCCTAGAATTCGCTACATTCGCAAACACTCGCCGTTCATTGAGATACCCCCTTTAAAATTTTATGCTTTCTAATATTTCATATAAGTGGTTTCTCATTATGTCGCAAAAACTTTAAAACTTGAATCCCCATCTCGACCAGAACTATACCATCCCTTTACATATAGGCATAGTCCTACTTTTTCACATACTCGTATTAGCACTTTCATGTAAGTTCACCATTGGATGCATGTTGACGCACTTGTAAGAGGACAAAATTTGCATAATCCATGGGCTTAATTTAAGTTCAAGTGTGCTGAGGTAGAGAGCGATCAGGAAAATCCTGTTCTCTTTTTTTAATTGACATTGCATGTGGAAGGAGGTGCATGCCATCACTCAAGTCTATGAAGAATGTTCCTTTTGTCCACATAACTTGCACTTCTGGAAAGAAATTCTAGGACATAACATTTAAGACGGCAGTATATTTTTTGCCTGTTCGGCTTTCTTTTTATCTCTTTGTATTTCTCCCATTTCTGGTAAGGTGATGATATGGCACTTTAGACCATGCTTGATAGTAAGTCATCTTTCTTTCTCGCCCACCAGCTTTATAACAAAAAAAAAAAAAAAATAGAACGGAAGATAGCAGGCCACGATGTCCCATTCATTTCCCCCTTTTCTATACTTCGACCTTCTAATGGAGTAGGATTAAGGCTAATCGCAACATAGCCTGCCGATTATAAGAGAAGTGGAACTTGGATAAATAAACTAGTTTACTGCCAGTATGCCATGGGGAAAAAAATAGAATACCGATAAGTTTTGCAGATTACAGGTATGATATTAGGCAGAGGTTCTCGTGTGTGTTAATAGCCTACCTTGCTCACGATAAGCAATGTTTAACGGCTTCCTGGATAGATCTGGCTTGAAGAAAGATAGATTGGGAACATTAAGCATTTATTTGTTTCACTGAAGAAACTGCACATTCTCAGTAATGGCGCTCTAACTGCAATCACAGTATTTCCCAGTCCTCAAAAAAAAACCCCTGTTTTTTACAATGATTTTGTTGTGTTTGTTTTTATTTTGTTTTTACAGAATCACACACACACACACACACATACTCACATATGTAGGCAAATACAAATGTCTACTCTTACACATACAGCTGTATAATGTTGCCGTTCCTTTTACGCCTTGTTTTGTTTTGTTTTTGCCAAAAAATTAACAAAAGTAATAAAAATAATTGTCATGATTTTCACAATGAAACACAATTCCACGTTCCAAGAGACTAAAAACATCCTTAATATCATGTGTAATAACAGAGCAGATAGTTGAAAAGAAATACAAAGGGTGTGAGGAAAGTTATGAAAACTGACAGATTCGAGAAAACCGACATTTTTTGACGATGACGCAATAACAATGTGACATTAAATGAGACAATAACATTACTCCTTTCCACTTTTCCCTATTAAAGTCTCACCACGAAATGACAAAAAAAAAACCAATGAAAATGAAAATCGTCAGCATTACAAATCTTGTACTGCTTGATAGGACTAGCTTGTGGTAGCGTTCCATGCTGGGATGGTTGTTGCTGGGTAACTTGTGCGATACCTTTTGTGTGTGTGTGTGTGTGTGTGTGTGTGTGAAAACATTTAAAGCCTTCATTTCTTTATGTCTCAATATGTTCTTACTCAATTTCAGGATTGTTTTACGTCTGTAGTTGCTTTCTCTCCCTCTCCATCTTTCTTTTTGCTCTCTCTCCCTCCCTCTTATTCATCTTCTCTCTCTTTCTTTTCAGCACAGTTAAAAATTGAACATGAAATGGCATTTCACTTTCGTTTTAGTGACTGAAGATTTGAAGCTTTCGTATCTACCCTGGATTGACATTAATGGTTATTGAAGGCAAGGGGGTATTCTTGGAACAAATGGAAAACGGCGCTGTGAAAGAGCGCCAGATTATTGAACTTAGGATATCTTTCACCCAGGGTAGCCTCTTTTATTGTTTTAGCACCATTCTACAATGGGGATATATGAATATGTATTGACTGGTCTACATAACTACTTGTCAGTGATTGGTCATTAGCCAGTCACATGACTGATACAGCGAGGATCGAAATTTTTATGTTCCAGGCAGTAACGCCAAGTCAAGTAGCATAATTCAAGAATTTGACTGCGTGCTAAAATGAAATGTAACAAGTATTGCCTTCAATATCTATCGTTGTGATAATATATACAACTCCCGCGCGAATGTAGAGTATTATATCATACTCCTCTGAAAAAGAATAGATGTATATACATATATGGTATACTTGCGTGTGTGTGTGTGTGCGTGTGTGTGTGTGTATGCGTGCGTGTGTGTGTGTGTTGTGTGTATGTGTTTTTGTGTGGGTGTGTGTGTGTGTCATAAACGCATATAATCGTATAGACACCAGTGACACTCGACCACGCCCCCATGCTCCCCCACATGTACAGAGAAAAAACATACCATGTACATGTACAGTTCAAGATTTTTATCCTACATGTTCCCAATAGACACAAAGTGAATAACATTCAGGACCCTTGCAGGTGTAAACATAAGGTTTTCTTATAAAGGCAAAAAGAAATCAGAGAAAATAAGGTGAGGAGCAAAGAGGGGAAGGGAGGGGGTAGATGAAGCATCGATTGACGGCCCCACCCCCATTAACCAATCAAATGCAGTAGAAACCCCAGAGGTCATTCAGTATTGATGATTCACAGGAAACGGCACAAAAATATCTTTCTTTCGAGCATTTTCGCGTGTATGTATAAAAACGTTTGTTTCATTGCAGAAAAGTCTCTATAGATTTATGAAATTCCTTGCTGATCATCAGACTAGCTGCTCTTAGAAGGAATGACATTCCAATTTTCTCTCCGATTGTAAAATTTTTGCTTCTCCCCCCCCCCCCCCCCCCCCCCGGATTCTGTACAGATTGAATGCAGGTACGCGGTTTCATCTTATCGTTCGCCAGTATAAGGTTGGCTTACTCAACGAAATGCAGAGTTGACCATTTACTGATTACAAGATGGTCATTTCTGCTCTACCCCACTCCCCCCCCCCCCTCCGCTATTGATGGATTATTGTCTTTATAATGAACAGCTCTTGATTTTTTGGTAATAGCTTAGTATAAGAGAGAGAAAAAAGGAGGAGGAGGAGAAGAAGAAGAAGAAGGAGAGGGGATATAAAGAAGAGGGGAAACCGAGAAGAGGAAAGGAAGCAGATTGCCTCTGTTGATTAACACCAATGGGGAAAACAAATTTATACTGTCCATGTTCTTCGACGGACATTATATATACCTCAAACCTCCTGTAAGACCAAGGCAAATATTGCATGGACCATTCCCTCTGTGTGAGTGTGTCTCCTACAATGTGTTCTGTATGTTTGGAATCACGACCCGGGGTTTGCAGACCAGTCGCCAGGGGCAAATTAAATTCGGATTTGACATCGACAGCACGTTGCGTTGATCTCGCCGGTAAAACTCACTTCAGGACCTTTGTAATTGATTCACCGTGTTCGTTAGATAACTGTTTAAAGGGAGAAATTGCCTTGATTTTTAACAGTGAGAATTTCATGTATGATTAAAATGCTGCACAAAAATGGAGTGAAATACAGCAGGCCTAATTTTAGGTTCGTTCAGTTGATTTTTACAGTCATGGTAAATTGATATCCTGAAGGTCAAGTTGAAACATCCCAAAATGGGGAAAGAACAACAACTTGCGCTTGTCAATGATACAGGCTGAAAATCGACATGAAAAAAATTTAGGGCAAAGTGTCAAGATCCTAGCTTCATCACCATTATCAGCTGCGAACATCACATAATTTGAAACTTAAGATATATCTGAGTTCACCACCGGCGCTCATTACTCTGTACGTCAAAACAGCATACAAGTCAGTTGCTTCTTTACACTAGATAACAACAGTTATTGTATACAAAGAACATTTCTTACATCCCAAAATTAAGTAAAAATCGTTAATTTAGAGGTTCGTTAATCCCAAACAGAAACGAGGTTCGTTATTCAAAAGGTTCATTACTCCGAAAACAAAAAACAAAAAGTTTGTAAATCCGAAGGTTTGTTAGTATGCACCGTTTTTGCATTTTCGGATTAGCGAGCTTTATTTTATTTTCGGAATAGCGTGCCTTCGCTCTGACGAAACTAATTTCATTTTCTGATCAGCAAATCTTCGGAATAACGTACCTTAGGATTAACGCAATAAAATATTGGGATTGACAAAGCCTTTTTTCATTTTCGGGTTAACGAATCTCTAGGTATACCGCATTTATGTGTTTCTGATGAAGGAACCTTCGGAATACAGAGCATCACCCTTTATGCCACGCCCAAGAACAAAAGGCACGCAGGTAAGCACGCACTAAACTACATTATCGTCAATATCCGCCTGGTCAACATTAAAGAAAGAGAAGAAAATAGCACATTATACAGACAAAAACAAATTAAACACCATAGGCAAATATTGTTGCCTGAATAGACATACAGTGTAATCATGTCAACATCTTAAACACAGGATAGTACCGGTTTTTACACGGACTAGAACATGGACTACTGTGCTGCACTTCTTCACAAAACTTTACTACGCATGGCCTACTTCTTTGCAATATCGTCAATCAATTACCATGGGTGTGCATAACAAGAGGAAGCAGCCTTTTCTAGTGAATTTCGTCAGGTTTAAGAGTATTGCCATTATCGCATGCCTCGCTCCTCCCTAAACTTGACCCCAATTTGTCCGGAGACGGCAGTATATAGCTACCCGATATTCGTGTTACTTTAAAGTAATTGAATGTATGCAAACTTTTAGAAGAATCCATTTTAGTGTAAGAGCTTTAGCACTCCATATCACGATATCATAATTATTATCATGTCACATCATCTTCTCGTACGTTTTTGCGGCTTATTTATGTTTGCTCTGAAGCCTAGAAGCTGATCACGTTAAATATGACACACTAATATAAAAAGAAAGCAATTTCCGTCTTGAATGGAAGGCCGAGTTCTAAGAAATGCGATATTTTGCGATCATATCTGCAAGGAAAATCCCTCTTTGGAATTTTACAGGTGCTCAAAGGCAAAATCAGATCACGCCGAAGATCAATGCCATTTATCTTTACGTAGACGCATGAAATCATTCCCTGCGAATTCCTCTAACATAGTGTAAGGAAAATGAATAAGGCCAAATATCAAGCTGCATTACACACACACACACACAATTTCAAATAAAAAAAAACAGATTAAAATAAAAAATATACAAGGCTATAACCCCCCCCCCAAAAAAAAAAAAACAACAAACAAACAAACAAACAAACAAACAAACGTGTTTTAACAAAACTTACCCCGACATTGTCGGGACAACGTCCGGAAGACATAATTTTTAAATAAAACCGCAGGAGAGAGGGAGGGGTACCGTTTTAACAGACACAAATGAAAAAAAAAAAAAAAAAAAAAAAACTTCTCCGGGTAGGTTTCCAGTAGTCTTGAGTGTAACAGAGGAATGTTACCGCGAGGGTATTTTAACAGAATGGTTGTCCCGGTAATGTCGGGGTAATTACCCCAGCTGGCCAGGGTAGAATTTGTCAAAAGTTACCTCGGCAATGTCCGCGCAACATTTTCCGTGGTCTGTTTTAACAGGCGGGATAAAAAAAAAAAAAAAAAAAAGATTTCCCGGCGCTGTTGCGGTAACTCTGGTTTGAAAGGATCTGTTAAAAGGGGGCTGTAGAGAAAAGATATGTCTATCTAGCTCATGTCCAATTCCGCATTATGAATAAGCAGAAATGTCAGATTATTCGAATTATTTACATAAACCATAATGGACCTATAGGTCTATGCATAAACTAACATGTACTATATCTTTTCTCACACAAGCACACACACTTGC
Source organism: Diadema setosum (assembly GCF_964275005.1). Classification (NCBI taxonomy): domain Eukaryota; kingdom Metazoa; phylum Echinodermata; class Echinoidea; order Diadematoida; family Diadematidae; genus Diadema; species Diadema setosum. The sequence continues at coordinate 35,512,715 of NC_092699.1, read as the reverse complement.
GCACACACACACACACTTGCGCACACACACACACATACACACTTGCGCACACACATGCGCGTACACACACGCGCGCACACATACCACTCTGCAGCTACTGAAGTCACTGATGCGATCGATAAGGAGAGCAATCGGGGAGAACAACCTCCTCCACTCGTCAGGAGCTCGTGCCTTCAATAATTCTCCTTCCTCCAAAGTTATCTATCAGTCCAAATTACTCCCTGTGCCTTTCTTCTGATTGGTAATAAATACTTGTATTGTGGGATCGAGGTTATTGACATGTTGCAGACCCGGTAGCTTGGTGATACCACGGAGTTGGAAGGCTGGTACGGCTCGGATATATTCGAGAATCTCGTAACAAATTTTGTTTAGCTTTATTACTCATCTCTATGTAGGTAAATTACATGTACACCCAAAGCAGAAGAATTTCGACTGGATTCGACCGTTACGAATGAGAGTTCACTTCGATGCACAAGATATTATTCGCTGACCCGTGGCTGACAGGCAATATCCGTGGTTTTCGAACGTACCTCGATGGGCAGCGAATGAAGATGGATTCAGTTGGACCAGCCATGCATGGTCTCCGTGTTACCGGGTCCTTCACGTCTTAAATGAGAGGGGGCGATTTAGTTTATAGTAAACATTGATAAGCGCCCATGCTGGAAAGAACACAGTGTCACACAGTGACAGTGTGTTCACAATGTGTTCGCAAAAACAACTACGTGAAAACGCTCTCGTGAAGATGATTTCGCACTGTAATGTGGTTTTTCACAGTGACCCCACATAGGGAGATTCTGTTTCACACTGTGAATGCATGAGTCACAGTGTGTTCACAATGTTAAAACGTTTAATACTGTGAAGACATTTCACACTGTGTTCACAATGCGTTTACACTGTGTTTCACATTTCACACTGTGGAACACTGTGTTCTTTCCAGCAGGGGGTTAGGGTGTGTTCTTGGAAAGGAGAAAGCGTTGTGTAAACTAGAGGTATCTGACAAAAGTGTGAAATGGTATGGCAAACTGTGATTCGAGAGTGAGGAACCTGATGTGGGTAACTCAAAAGGAGCATCCATGTCTCTCTCCTTCTATACAACAAAAAGGATACTGTAGTAAAAGTACAATCACGTCAACATTGTACTTGAACACTGCAGTATAGTTGTGAAATCAACATGGACAATACTTTCCGAAATATTTTGCTTTGTTTTTTCATATATTATATACATGAAGAGCTTGCTTCCAAAAGGCAATAAATCCATTATTTTTCGATGGGTTTAGCGCCTTTTGGAAGCAAGCTCTTTATATATGTGATAAAAGCCTAAAATGGCATAGATCTATATATCGCCGCTTTATCCTGGCGAGGAAAGCGCATGTTTTAGAAGAATACACCATTTGCAGTTCCAACAAGGCTTTTTGGAACTACAAAAGGCATACTAGTACTCGAGACTCCCTCTTCTACTTACAATAATATTCGAAGTCCAACTTTAAATTCATACCTATAAATAAATATGTATTGTGTACCTTTGTAATTCCCTTGGAAATGAACGCATTAGACACGACGCATTCCATTCTGTGATCAGATATCACTGAGAATGAGTAAGACGGGCAACATGCGGAAAACCCATGAGTATTCCACCGATAAATCGCCACAAGTATAAAGAGCTAATAATCGCGAGCATTGCCCGAGACCAGCGATCGATATACGGGTCAGACTTGACGGAAAACTCTGTGCTCCGCGGGGAGCCGGACATTTATTGCCCTTTTATTTTCCACTTTCTTTATTTTTCTGGGTAGTGGTTTGTGTTTTTTTTTTTTTCAGCAGCGAACTCATCCGGAAAAAACGCGCGATTCCAAAGAGGTCGCGTATTGAAGGGTATAAAAAAACATAATATCCATCCCCAAGATCGGGAAGGACGTGATCTGACCGTCCCTAGGCTGAGATTGAAGAACACCAATCAGGCCGTGCCCGTCATAAAAATAGAAAAGAAAAGACACACGGTACGGCGCATTGGAACTTAGTTATACACCTGCTGGAAAGAACACAGTGTCCCACAGTGTGTTCATTATGTGTTCATATAGCCGATTACGTGAAAGCGCTCGAATTTCACAGTGTGAAGATGATTTCACACTGTGGTGTGGTTTTTCACAGATAGTTCACATAATAGTAATGATCTGTTTCACACTGTGAGCTGATGTTTCACACTATACGAATTGATGAAACTCAATCTGTTCATAACGTTAAAATGCTCGAATTTCACATTGTGAAGAGATTTCACACTGTGTTCACAATGTGTTCACACTGTGGGACACTGAGTTCTTCCCAGCAGGGATATAACCCAACTCTCTCTCTCTCTCTCTCCCTCTATTTCGTCCATTTTTTCTTTCAATTTTTTTTTTTTTGTCTCTCTGAATCCCTCTATCAAAATTGCATGACTTTGTAATGTCATTTGTTTTCGTGCTTTTGCATTTGTGAAGATCATAATGACATTATCCATTATACTCTTAGATATAGGAATTATCGGAAAAGAAAGATACTAACATGCAGTTCCCTGAATGTTGATGTTGAATATCACATAGTAAGGAATGTCGGGGAGGAAATAGCTACCAATTTCAGAATCAGTTGTCATGTTTGAAATTATTCTGCCTGCAATTTCGATGCTCATCTTATATACTCTACAGCGGCTCAAAAGAACAACATAATTCCCTGAGGAAATTTACACATTCGTTATTTTGTTATCTCCTTGTTCCAGTATTACTAATTCCACGCTGTTCCCCACATTAGAAAGTATTGCAATAAAGCTTCCCGATGTGAATGTCCTTCAACATTTTCATTTTACTACAAAGTGAGTGGACAGACAGTTCTATGCATCGCGTGGACGGTGCAAAATTTCAAAGTCCTAAAGGTACACTGAAAAGAATAGCAGTCATAACAATGCATGCAAGCTGATTTGGTAAAACAGTTAATGGTATTAAAAATAGAGTGGGGACATTGCGTTCCATAACTTAAAATATTTGAATTGCGATGTATGAACAAAGCGTAAAGAGAGAAAGAGGGGGGAAAGACCACCACCAGCTATGGAAGAGTGTCGAATAAATATTATCTTTTGCAGGTTATTCAACACAAATCAGAGGAAGTTACAGCTGAACATTACTCAATTATTGTCTAATTGAATGCAGTCACTGGAATTCAAAACATACAGTTTGAAAAGACGCAGATGTTTGTTGTTGTTGTTGTTTTGTTTGTTTGGTTTTTTTTTGTTGTTGTTGTTTTGTTTTTTTTTTTTGGGGGGGGGGGCTTTAGTATCATGTGCGTTTTACGTGCTACTATATGCACCACATGTAAGGTATATCAAATATCGTATATGTTTCTTGTTTGTCTAGCCCAGTAATATTTACGACAAGAGGACTGTAGTAATTCTTCCTTCCTTCTCTTCGATCAGAATCTGACGATCAATTATTTTCCGCAAATTTTGTGGGGCATTCCAATGACAAATGGAGTTATTTCTTTACGATTGAACCGGGGTTACATATACACAAATCATCAACTTCGAACGGACCAAATATTATTAGGTCTATATATTGTTTATTGATACATTAGATAGAAAAAAAAAAAGCTTTGCATCTTGTACTGATTGTTCGATTTTAGTTTGTTATTTGCACTCATTTTTGGAGCATGTTCTTGCGCGAGATTTAGACGGTATCCTTTAATGAGTAGCGACATGATGTTGTGGACTGCCTGAGGGTTTTATATCATACGTGACAGATGGCAAAAACATTAAATGTGGAAAGTTGCAGGAGAGCCAAATGCGTATATAGTGGGACAGATACAGCAATAATGAAAGTAGTCTGCATCTTTATCACTTATGACAAAACTGATTTGATGATTTTGTGTTTCCGTAAAAATTTCATAAAAATTTGTATGGTACACGACAAGAGTGGATAAAAAGTTTGCTTGGTCATTGGCATGCGAATTGCCGAACAGTACATTTAGAGCCTTACAATAAGATCTTTGTTGCCATGTTTTCTTCCTTTATTACAGATGGAGATGCCTTGATATTTTAGGCTGTCAGTTGTATAACATTGAACCCGGGATAAAGTCAGGCACTGGCCTCCTACTGCGGGTTCAAACGCCAGTCTCAATCAGTGAAAAATAAATATTTCCACAATATTCTTGACTTTTTTTGGGACATGAAGTAAAAGAATGATAATGGTGGATCAGACCCCTTATTCATTATTGCGTATATTTTGAAACATATTTCAATCTTTATTAAGTCTTGTCTTTCTTTTCCAACTTGTTTTGAAGGACAGGACTGATGTTGTCTGTCTTCATAACCAACGTTTTAGAGATAATTTCATTTCTCACTTTCTTCTTCCTCTTTACTTCTATATTTAGTAGTTTTGATCGATCAATGTCATCTATCTTTTAAAGACTTTTTTTTCAGTATAGAATAAGACGGTTTCCCTCTTACTTTTCTTTTTTTCTTTTACACTGCAATATCAGAATACCAAATACGACTTACGTATATATATATATATATATATATATATATATATATATATATATATATACATAAGCCTATACTCGAATCAAATAGTCAAGTCTCTTGAAGACGTGCATAAATTACTTTGCATAAAACGTATAAATCTAGATGATATATTCTCGTCAGGTTGGTGTAGTCTTGACAACTAAATACCTTGCTCATCGTGTTAATTGAATAATTAGACACTTTATAGATGAAAGTGATATCTCGTTTGTCTTTTAAGAAAATATATAAGCACGTACATATGTTATGATAATGTGTGGTTTGATTTCTTGTTACATGAATTTTGGCTATTGAAGGAATTTCTCCTAATTTTATGTGAGTCAAGCGCGAACAAATCTGTGTGTGATGGTGCGGTCATGACGCAACGTGTTCTCTTTTTGCCTCAGCATTGTTGCGATTGCTAAATAGAATCAATCTCTCCTCCGTAATTTGAGATATGTTGCTATGGAGACAGCATGTCCATTTAATACTACGAAGCAACTTTCTGTTCATTTCGTTTTGTATTGCAGGAGTCTTTTCGCCTTGGACGTCGTCATATGGAAGCAGGACATTAGCGAAAGGGTAGAGAGATGACCTCCCACATATTTTTGTTCTGTTCTTTTTTATTTTGCGTTTGTATTTTTTTTCCATTTTCTCGCAGTTTCCTTTACAATAACGTGTCATTACGTATATGTGTAAGCGTTGTAAGCCCCTGATAGAACACCACCATGGCAACAACATCTGGGCTTTAATGGAAAAGCCGAAAAGTACGAACAGGGGGGATTTGCTAAGTTTTTCCACCCTCATTATTTCTCAATAATTCGCAAATGCTTTCATAACACGCTTCTACCCTCCAACTCGTGCATCAAGACTAAAACTCGTCGCTCTCTTAAAGGACATACCTCCGAGTTTCAGAATAAAAAAAAAGAAAGGTTTGTCGTTCATTTGGATATTTTAGTCCGTAAACCTCAGGTGTACTCTAAAAGTATACTCCCTGCCAGCTGGCTGTCTTTATGATATTATAGGAACAGACCTCAAGGAATATTAAGACTAGTCCAGACACGATCACTTTGTTTTGTTTGTTTGTATGTTTGTTTCTCTATATATGGTCGCAATATACTTTCATTGGTAGTTTGTTATATATATATATATATATATATATATATATATATATATATATATATATATATATATATATATATATATATGTATATATAAATGCGGGGTTTTTTGTGAGTCTTTGATTGTTTCTTGTGTCCTGATTCTTTGATTGCTTTTTTTTTCCATTAGACGATGTTTCTATTTATTCACCGACTCGCCCTTTGATTGATTGATTGATTGATTGATTGATTGATTGATTCATTCATTCATTTATTCATTCATTCATTCATTTCATCCAGAGAATGTCTAATCAACGAGAAAGGTGCATACCTGAATTGTCAGCGATTGTGGACGAGCTGTCCACGAAAATACCGCTGCCGTTATTTTACAGGTGAGCGTTACTTGTAATTACGTAAATGATACTAAAAATTTGGTACTCAGAGCTTATAATCTCCTTTGTACCGCCATGAGCTAATTTCGAAACGAGTGGGACATTAGGAAAATAACATTGTTGTTTCGTTCAATAGTGATTTTGTTACCGGGAACTAAAGTGCATATGAAACGTTCATGATGGCATAGAGATTTTCAGAGGGCTATATACAAACGATGTCAAGAGATTCTGGGTTTACGCGAACTCGATTCGTTCAGTTGGGCATAATATGGCGTCGGTCGAGATTAACGTCCAGTTGTCGGAGTTTCAAGAGCAATGCCAACAGTGCTTGGAATGTTCGAATCTGTGTCTTTGTCCAGCTTGCCCCTCCTGCCCTTCAGCCTACGCCCCGGCTATTTGAGTTCTCGTGAAAGGGAAAACCGCGTCTTGCCTTGTGTTACGTCTGGACATCTGACGATTGCAAAAAGCCGCTGGGTATGTTTCCTGATACCAGAGATATAAGTAGACAGAGATAGACAGACAAACAGACAGACTGATAGTTGGACTGAGGAATAGACGGTAACATTGAGACGGAACAATATCAAAATGTGGGGAATGAACGCAAAGTCTAGTCAACAATTTTACAGTGCAATTTTCTCTTTTCCGACACACTGTAGAATAAAAAAGAAAAAATTCACATCAAGATTCAGCGGTTATGGGATTCAGGTAATTTGTTTGTCAATCCGCGGATATTTCATTTTTGCGAAAAAAACAAAACAAAATGAAAACTCTATCAAGGTGTGCTGTATCTAAAGGGAAAATGATTGCTTACAGCAGCACAAGGGGTAAAGAAGAAGAAGAATATGAGGAATTGAGAGAAATAAGGTGCAAGAAATTTGAATTTTATGAAAACAAACTGATAAAAGCATAGCAGCAGCGAAAATATGAAAACTCTTGTCAGACGACTGCTGATAATTATGACACGTGCATGATATCGATAATAAGGTTATTTAAGTGTTAACAACTTTAAAATATTGATAACAACATTGTTGGTTATATCATGCGACGCATTTTATGAATGATTATAGAAAATATCAATACGCGTTATTGACAAGAGTTTTCATATTTTCGCTGCTGCTATGCTTTTATCAGTGATCCTTAACCTCGAGGATAGGTAACCTCGACTATAAGTTCTATGGGGCGCCAAGTGTCGCATGGCCGATTTCGTTACCAAGTCGACCGTGCAATACTTTGCGCCCCATAAATCTTATCCTCGTGATCAGCTATCCTCGAGGTTAAGGGTCATCGTCTGAGCGTGTTTAGTATTTTGGACAAGCGAAATGAACACAATGCGGTATGGTAATAATAATAAGATGACAGGGATTTACAGTACATGATACAGACAACATAAAGGTGTTATCACTACCAGTCTCTTCGTACCGTACCCAACTTGTACAAAAAAAAAAAACAACAAATCGAAGCATCGAACAAACAGGCAAGCAAAGAAAAAATAACAAACAAGTCCTATTACACTTGTTTGCTGTGGCAGGGTGTCTTGGCGTTCGACATTAAAGTGACCAATACAGATCATAGCAAACTATGACAATAAGAACTGGGGTCATGTAAAGTGAGGTAACACAGTTACACAAGTTATATCCCTTGGCACTGCAATGAACGAACTTTCTTTTTTGTTACTGCTTCGGGTGTTTTGAATATTCATAAAACATATATGAATATGAATGTTCAGAAAAGATGACAGAAGTTTTCCAGACTTTCAAGTTTTTACTCTCCTGTTTTGCGATAGGAAGTTGAAAATGTTGCATGTGCGTTAGACATAGCACTATGTAAAAAGGCAAGGGCGAGACAGGACTAATCCTTAAAACTCTTTTGCTTTTGGCAACTTTTTGTCTTTATTGTTGTCGGAAAGTTAAGATTGCAGCGTAGTCTCCTTAGATTGGGAATTATCACTGTGCATGTATGGAAAAGCACCACACTAAAGAATGTACTCGGTTTATAATGCCCATACAAAACTTTTGTGTGTGAAAAATGCGAATTGATAATGATTACAATGATGTTACAAGTACATATGATTGATAAAGTATGTGTATAAAATTACGATGATGACAATGATGATGATGATTATGATCCACAGCATTAATTTATTGTAGAAACAGTATATCCATTTATTCCTCTTAATTCTTGGTCGTTTGTAAATTTGCACATTTTTGTGTACTTGCACAAGTATCAGGGATATAACTCGACAAGCGCTTCAACCATATTATTTTGAATTTATTAAGTTATAGGATTATTGATACTTAGAATGTAGCTGAACTTATTTTTAAGGGAACAGTACAACAACAGAATGGCATAAAGCAACTTTGTCAATGTATCCTATGAAGTAGGCCTACTTAATACCTTATGCAATCATTAAATTCTAGGTTCAATTAGCATTAATATGAGTATCCCCAACGCCTTTTGGCCTCTCCTATTGCCAATGATTCCAAGAATTCAGATTCATATCATGATTAAAATTTGATTGACAGTTATTAGAGAAAATTATTACACCTTTATATTGTTTTTATGATCTTTTCAAGATCGTTTAAGTTAAAAAAATCTATAGCATTCATGCACCATTTCAACTGGCTGACACGAATACCTCAAATGGGGCAGAAATGCTTAATGAGTACATTGAAATACAGGTTCCCCAACCTTTTCATTATCCATTGTAGAACAGGATTTCCCTGACGTTGAGTAAGTTTGAGCAAGTTCGGGTACCTTTTTCGCAAGGTGATGTATGGATGATATATAGGGCATAAGATTTGTTCAAATCTCGCGATTAGAACCAACAAGAAGGTGTAGTAAATTCTCTTCGATATCTGTTTTTGAGCTCCGACCAATTAAGAGTGCAACGGCTGAAGAAAAATCTTCGCCGACCTAAGCTTCGCAGAACATTAAGCGTCTCTAAACGTCCTCCACAAATAGACATCATTTACCATGTTTGACAGCTTCATTAGTTTTGTAAATCTTTAAATTGGAATACGATGCCGGTTCGATGCGCGGGTCTTCATCGCGGACTGCCGGGTGGATTAGTGTTATATATGACTGCGTCGCTCTATAATAACGCGCCAACAGAACTTCGACGAGCGCTCGTGTATTAATCAAACCAATGACCCTTTCTCCCTCTTTACTCTTGCCCCCCCCCCCCCCTTCCCTTTCTCTCTCTCTCTCTCTTTATGTATAATGTATATATATATATATATATATGAAGAGTTTGTTTGCAAAAACCGATAAGTCCATTTTTGAAGATTTTGAAGTACGGTATTTGTCATAAAATACAAAGTAATACCTTTTAAATGATATATTGGTCACTACACATAAGGGTACATTTTTGAAGTTATGGTGAAAAGAAGCACAAATTTTCTTATTATTCTTTTTATTTTTCTGGACCTTTAATCGCAAATATCTCCATTTGACAAATATGGACTTATCGGTTTTTGCAAACAAACTCTTCATATATATATATATATATATATATATGTACATAATACATTTATATACACATATATATGTACATACAGTGTATATATAATATATGTATATAGACCATTCAGGCGACTCCCATTATTACGAAGTTCTTGGGACAGACAGTTTTCTTTCGTTATATCGAAATGTAGTAATAGCTGTATAACTAAAGTATATAAAATATGTAGACTATAATTTTGGAACCTGAGAGTTTACTTCGTTGTATCCGAAAGTTCGTTATAACCGTGTTCGTTATTCGTTATAATAAGGGAGTGCATTGTATATTATATAACGTATATCATGTAACCATTCTTTCCAGGTGGCAAAAAAGCATAAAACATATACGATTTCTTGCATACAAGGATCCCCATCAATTTAAAAAAAAAGAATTACAGTATGATTATGGACAAATGGTAACGTGAAAAAGAAGTATACGCACACACAATCATGCAGGTATACATAAACACAATCACCAGAATAAACCACTTACACGACTAGTAATGTAGGTCTGGAGCAGTTTTATTAATCATGGAGAATTAAGGAAGATAAAACAGAGATAACCATCCACAATGAAGAAGGAGAAAAATAGAGGAAATCCATAGAGAAAGACGGTGAGAGGAACAAAATATCCACAGTACGTAAACTAGAGTACCAGGTAGATGAAACTCAAGGCATTTCTGACGTCACAGTATATTTCTGTGGACCATGTTCCCACAGGGCTCTCTCTCACTTTCATATTTTTCTTTCATTCTCTCTCTCTTTCTCTCCATTTCTTTCTTCATCTCTTTTTTTCTGTCTCTCTCGCTCTTCCGTTTTGTAACTTAAAGGTCACATCCAGGTTTGATCGGCATGCCTTTGTCATGGTGAGTAAGCCCCATACAGTCCGCATGATATTGCGATTTAGAAAAGGTTATCTCATATTATATCGGCAAAGGTCACTGGTGTTTGTGTGTGCCAAAATGGACATGACGTCACAATAGTCTTTGTCAGCTTTACATTAAAAACAACAGTGTTATCTGAAATGCAATGGTAACTTTATACTAAAACATATATACTATACGAAAACACGGGTACGTTTGTTAGAAAAGAAATATTTTTTTGTTTTGGTACATAATCTCAACATAAACAAAACACACATTATAAAGTCAATGATTTATGCAAGTCTAAAATTTGTATGAATTCAACTTTGACAAGACGAAATACGTGTTGACGTCGAATCCGCAAAGCAGGTCCTCGGAAATGCAAAAATTTTCGACCTGTTAGAGAATATCTATCCAGTACAGTAATAACTGCGTTTAAATAATCTCTCCAGTCATTCTACATGTTCTATATTCAAGTACATTGCATTTGTGCTTATATCAACAATACAAGAAGCTTTAGATTTACGGCAGCTACACTGACCAAATTGTCTACCAGCAAGACCCCAAAATACTTTCAAATAAGTTCAGTGGGTGCGATGTAAAAGAATTCAAGGCTAAGCAAATGAAAAAGGAACAAAGAACACGAAAGTCGAATGATATTGCCAAGGGTAACAATGTCCAATACCCCTGTATGTTTACTCCGCTGCCTGTATACATCATGGTGAATAAATCATCAGTAGAAATCATGAACACATCTTATATATATTTCTTGCACTCAGATAAGATTTCTTTATAGCCATTGCAGTCTTGTACTACATTTTTTGTGATTTGACGAATAAACGTATTCCTAGTAGCTGTTATTGATAATCTATTGGGCGCGGAATGCTTTAGTTACTTTGTAATTATAATATATAATACACTTGAACAGAATTGAAAGGTGATCTATTGAAAAACATCGGTGGCAGACCGCATGGTAAATTGTGGACATTTTTACATAAAACCAGTTTGAATGCATTGAAATGTGTTTATGTTATTTTTTTTTTCCTGGACATTCACTGTACGTAATATATCTATTGTTGCTTCTCCTCTGATGTTGCTTCACTTAACTAAAAATAAAAAATAAAAGAAGAAACGTCGCGCTGCTATTGCGATACGTGGAACACCAGAAGCAAGCAAGGAATTGCAGGAGCTTGAAAAACTCCCCTACAGTAATGCCACGCAGCAAACTAACAAAAATTAAGTGAAAGTACATGGCATGTGTAGAAACAAAGTCAGATTTGCGCCATTTTCCATACAGGGACCGCGCGATAGTGCTCCGAACAAGACAGCAGACAAGCAAACTGCATTGTTATGAAATTTCGATTTCTGCTCGATTTCAGCTTTCAATTTGTACGTGATGAATGTAAAGTTCACCATTTTCACATGAGTCTACTTTTCTATGCCCCCATATTCTTGTTCTCATTTCGCTCGCTCTCTCTCTCCCTCTATCTATCCATCTATTTATATGTCTGTCTGTCTATCTTTCCGTCACTCTCTTGTCCGCATTGCGGTGACAAAAACGGTACCACTATCCTGCGTTCTAAATTCATCAAAAATTCATCCAGGGCTCAAAATCACAATGGGACAGGAAAATGGCGGTCCCGCCGTTCGACTGATATATTAATGAAAGATAGCTTTTAAGAGAATACAAAATACTATATCAAGATAGCTGATAGAAGGCAGACACATACACACGGGGGCGTGGGGAGGTGTATGCAGGAGAAAAGTATGTTACTTGCCTTCTGTGACCATCAATTTGAGCTCGCGAATTTGGTCTTGCTATCTAGTGACAGTGCTACATTGTAACGCATGTTTGCGTGCATTATTCTCCGTCCGTCTGGTTTTCTCATTGTCCTATAAATACTCAACGACTATTGATTGTTTTATAGGCGCTGTCGGATGGTCAAAACAGCCTTTCATAGCTATAGCATATATTCATTATAGCAGAAGTAATAGTAGTAATAGGTGCAATTCTATGGTATAAATGCTATGTAAGCATTCTACTGCCTTCGATGTTCCACAACCACTCTCAAATCTGCACTCTCTATCATTCTGATCATAGAGTTTGGATATGGTGTTCGTAACTCACGAAAAATAGTGATATTTAACAATCTTGCGAATATCTAATGGGTAATATTTTGCTCTAGGACTTGAATATAAAATATAATGCCTATGTAATGCGGTGGCATTTCAGAGTTGAAGAAACACATTGTTTTAATTTTTATCTTTTTTGCATTCTCTATCCTTTGCACCCTGTGATTGCTGAAGAAAATATTGAAAGCGACAGCAAACTGCCGCTCGATCGCCGGGTTTGTTGCAAATCAGGAATGATATACTAGTACATTTATCTGCTTAAACAGGAGTGCTCTCTTTGTCGCAGTTTGTCAAATCTTTATTTACACCTGCGATGAACATGTGTTGGTAGGAGAGATTCCCGTTTCTTCTCCTCCTATGACACCTCCCTGATCTCAGTACCAGGTGTATTTCTTATTATCATCCACAGCGACAATCACAAACATGAGGAAATCGCGGCCTACGCTTCAACTATAGTCAATGTGTAAGAATAGCACAGCGCCATGGGATATACAATCAGGGGCGGATCCAGGAATTCCATAAAGGGGAGGCGCCTATGCAAAATTAAAGGGGGCGCACGTTACACCCCCTATTGTTTTAACCCAACATGAAGAGGGGGCGCGAGCCCGGTGCGCCTCCCTCCCCCCCCCCCCCCCCCGATCCGCCACTGTACAATAATTGATGCCGTGAATAAGGACTGTGGAAAACAACATTCAGAAGTTCTTGCTCGAGAATGGCACTACGGTACGAACTTGCTCAGTTGATCAGGTCTATGCCGTGACTAAGGTGTACCCCGTTAATCATTAACCCCGTGGCGTCACGTCAAAGGGGGAGACGCAAACTCTAACCCAGTAAACGCAGATTTGGGGATCATCCGGATGCCATGCCTGGAAGCATCGATCTGAGAAATGAATCCATCAATGTTTCCCATATTTCGTGATGATAAGGCACAGTCATTGAATAGCAGGAAGTGAACATCAAGGTTAAGCCTCAATATTTCGCCTCCAGATGTTACCGGAGCTCGAGCGAATTTTGAAAGCCCACATACCGACGTAGGGTGCGCTTCCGCTTATACATCACGCTATTATGCTGAAACTCAGGTTCCCTCAATCAGTCTACCGTGTATACTTTGTAGGAATAATCAACTTAATATCTTCTTATTGACTTTTTGACCTCTCTTTCTTTCTCCTCTCATCCTTCATTGTTGTGCGCACTATAAATACCTACAGGCTATTTACACTGGATGATGTTTGTTATTCGTAAGGTTCGTTAATTCGAAAACATAAGGTTCGGTTTTCAGAAGGGTCGTTTGTTCAGCAATGTAAGTTTGGTTATTCAGAAGGGTTGTTATTCCAAAACACACAAATTTCGACACCTATTATGCTCGTTTATCTGAAAATGAAAAAGAGATCATTAATCTGAGCATTTGGCATATTGTTTGGGGCATAATTCCGATATTTCGGAAGTTCGTGAATCCGAAAAAGAAATAGGTTTGTTTAATATTCCGAAGCTTCGTCCATCTGATCTAGAAATTAGGCTCACTCGTTAATCCGAAAATGAGGAGCGCCTACTATTGAAGGACCTTAGGAATCACGAATTTTACATCGTTTTCGGATTATTGAGCCTTGATCGAAATTACGAACCTTCAGAAGAACGGACTTCTTTCATATTTGAGCCCATAAACGAATCTTTGGAATAACGAACCGCGAACCTTATTTCACTTTCGGATAACCGAACCTTCGGAATAACAAACTGTAACCGTTTACACGATTCTCGCATTAGTTCCTGTTGAGTGTGATCTTCCTCATTTCGACGTCATACCAATGCGAATAGATACAGATCGAACTTTATGTGGGTTTGATCTGTAATTGAATGTAAATAACTCAATGTACTTGAAAATCCAATTTAATTGAATTTAGAGCTATAGAACAGAAAAGATACCTCATCTCATCCGGTGAATGGAGGACGTATTGTCCGTATTTCGTTTTATTCCCAATAGTTCAGATAAAATTTATCAGATAGATACAGGAAGAAAAAGTTATTCCAGAGACTATGCTATTCTCTGAGAGTCCTTTTAGTCTTGTTTAGTATTCGGGTACACACGTTAGCTTTGAATGAATTTTGATAAACAAAGAAAAAAAAATGATAATACAAATGTAATGAATTACAGGTTACAGATGTGGCTATCAGAAAGTTACGGGACGTTTAAGTTTAAAGGGATCGTACAGTTTTAGTTGAGACCTAATTTCAGGTTTCTAACATTTTTTGGTGAGATAATGAGAAACCTCTTACGTTCAAATACAGTGAAATATGAAAGAGCGTGTAATTCTATGACGAATTCAACGTTTATTTGATGAAATTGGTTTTAAAATGGCTGAGATATCCAAAAAAGAGCGATTGTAATAAAGTGTGCGACCCACATTTTATTACGATCGCTTTGTTTTGCTTTGTTTTTGGATGTTTCAGTCATTCCAATCCCGATTTTCATCAAATAAACTTTGAATTCCTCTTAAAATGGTATGCTCTGTACTATATCATAAGTGCTTTCTTAAAGAAAGCATAGCAGAATCAGATAATACGAATGAGATGAGATGATGATATCATCCATTTTCAACGGTCTCGTCAACAGGTGCCCCCCACAAACAAACAAACAAACAAGCAAGCAAACAAACAAGCAAACATGTTTTCAGCCCATGATTTAACAAGTACATCCCCCTCTACCCTATTAACAAAAAGCATACTCTTGCTCAGGGATAGCTTGAAACACAACGTTTAGTGCGACTTGTGAAAGTTTTGGCTATTTAATTCAGTGCAAAATTAATGGATAGAAATGAAGATGTATTAAAAATTCGAGTGGAAATTCAGCTGGAGAGTGGAGATGCCTTTTCTCTTCGCCAAATCGCATATAAAGGGTGTATACTTCTAATAGCGTAGTTTTCTTTAAAAACCTGTCAGACTCTGAGAAATTCATTACTTTCCCTTTTTATGTTGTCCAATGTTTTTTATACTTCTACAGTTCTGATAGTTTTCCTTTAATGTAACTTCCAAAGTCACCTTGGACATGGTGTTACATTGCGCTCTCGTCCTTTATCGATCATTTCTAATGACCTTATCGGCAGGATTTTTCAGAGAGGGGGAGTTCTTGATGGTGATAATGAAAGTATTTCCCCTCTTTCTATAACTTTTGGGTGTGTGACATCATCTATTGTTTTTCAGGTGTGTTAAGGTGTGTCTGTTCTTGATTTGTGTTTACTCTGTTGGTTGGCCGCCTCTGGGACACGTGTTCGTTGATCGCATTTCCAACAAAGACTACAGTTAAAGTATACACCCCCTCCCTCCCCCGTCGAACCCACTCCAAATGAAAGTACACACAGTACAGTATCTGCTGTCTTCTCGAGAAATGTCCATCAAAATCAGCAGAGAGCGAAGATTGCGGACCGGCAAAGGTCTCGTGTAACACGAGAGCCTAATAGCCCGGGCATCCGGCGAACGAGAAGGAAGCGCCAGCAACCTTAATCGCTCTGTTACGCCGGTTGTCGAGAATACGCCGTACCGCCCTTAGGCGCGTCCTTGGCAATAGCATTGTTTCCCAATGAATCAAGAGTATTGCTAAACGGTGCGATATCACTGCAATAGTTGGTCTTCTAAAGGTAACATTTACGAAGTCGTTCGTCTCAAGGTTGGCGTGTGTGTGTCTTTTATTATTTGCGTGAGTGTTGAATTGTTTTGAGATGTTGTAAAAGGCTGAGTATATCATGCAGGTAAATTAAGTATAATTCACAAGCGTTGTTGGATAATGTTTAAACCTGACGTTATCATTGTCAATTATGACTACCTCTTATCATTTCACCGTTTCAATAGAACTGGCTCTTAATGTTGAATGTACTCATAAGGCCTCGAATTCGTACAAAGTTGTGGGTAATAGCAAAAATCCTTTTTGTTCAGTACGTGGCTATTGATAGTGATACTTGAAGATACTGAATATAAACTTAACTATGAGATTACATAACAAAACTTGTAACTTTTGTGACTTTGTATAGAATGTGCTCAAGGGCATTCTAAAACCAGAGGGGGACTTATGGAGTATAGGGTGTGTTCTATGTCATTTGCCGTGATTATGCCGGCATCAAAATGTTTCCATAAAACCAAATTGAGAGAGGAAAAAAAGTAAACCAAAATGATTTCATTTTGATCGTGGGCATACCATGGTAATTATCAAGATTTGTGTGTGTGTGTGTGTGTGTGTGTGTGTGTGTGTGTGTGTGTGTGTGTGTGTGTGTGTGTGTGTGTGTGTGTGTGTTTATGTGTTTATGTGCGCGTGTATGTGATAGATGGGACTACTGAAAATGAATACATTTCTGTTAAAAAGTCCGATGAATAATGTTACCCCATCTAATTAAACAAACAAATAGAAGTTATGGAACTGTACAGTTGAATATATATATATATATATATATATATATATATATATATATATATATATAATGTATATGCATGAAATGCAAATGAAATATGTTGAAGATGACATCAGGGCCTCACAAATCTCCTTGCTATTATCAAATTTATCTCCTTTAACGAGAATTCAAGAAGAAGATAACAAATCTTCTTCAATGAATTTTTGTAGAACAAATAATTGGCAGCGATGACTTTGCAAGAAATGTAAAGATTATAAGGCTATCGAATAATCTACAAAAGAGTAATATTAAAAGCTTTCTTGTCCTAGCTAATGGAGAAATTGTTAAGCAATGACGGCATCTCCTCTCTATGGTCGAAATGATATATGTGAAGCTCAAATATTCAAAAACTTTCAACGCGATATTGGAACTGTTCTGTTTTCTGTTTCTTTGACTTCATTTTTCATATAGTTATCAACAGAGAATGGAGAGTCCATGACATATATTCCTCCCGAAATTGTCATTGAGGCGCCTCGTAAAATGTCCATTAGAAGAGAGTTCACCCACTAATTGACAAAGATCACTTCCTTCTGAGGTCACTGGACGCACGTCTTGTCAATATGTGAAACTCGAAACCATCTCCATCATCGCGAAAAAAAGATGCCTATGGACATTTTTAACACTTTTGGTATTTTGTAGATTTGGGTAGTGGTCTTTAATGGTTGTTTTTGTCTCAATAGAGGGCTATTCAGGACCTTAGGGTATTAAGAAACGTAAACAAAAATAACATTTGGAAAAAGAAAATTGGATTCAAAATTACCGTGGAAAAAAAAAATCCCGTTGTGTATAATTTTGCATATGGACAGGATGAAATATGTTAGCAAGTCAACAATTGTAATGAACAATGAAAAAAGAGTAGAATCTGTTCAGTGAAATCTTGAACATGGTAGTTTTACTTGTCTTTTGTTTGTTTGTTCCTAACCTCTACCGCACGATTTGTCGATTCTATGTCTTTCCTAAGTCAACTTGGACACAAAATAAAACTTCCCCTGAATTCTAACATTTGATTTATAGGGAGGGGGGGGGGGACCACGATGTTACTTTTCTTAAAGACGCTGACGTATTAATTGTGATTGGTTAAAAAGAATCATTTTTTGTTTTACTCTTTACAAAACCAAGAAGAAAGAAAATGATGTCAAACTTGCAAACAAAGCAGCGTAATACTGATTGCAAAATTGATTATGGGTGAAGTCACAAAAAACACAATTAAGTTTTAAAAATGTATATGTTTGCCTTAACGTCTATTGTTATGACCAAATATACAATCATGATTAACTTCTTATGGCACATCCCCTTGCTCGTGAGACTTCCATTGTTGAAGCATTAATAGATCATTTTGAAAGGGAATTCATTTTCTTTGCTTCTGTTTTGTCTATTGTAGTATTTCACAAGCAGTCAGCCGTGATTTCGCAAACGGGAAGCAGATTATATTATGTTCACATTGTCGTGTTAACCGCGTCCTAAATTTGGCTTCTCTGCTGTAGTTAATGGCGCGCTGTATGCTATATTGCTAGATATGCACCTGACAACATGGTGCCTGATGTATATGAATCGGTGGGAAATCGTAAAATCAAAATATTTTCGGTAACCAGAGCTATAAGTGTTGAAACTGTCAGAAGAACAGTATATATACTTACGGTCGTTATGAAAAAGGTTCATTAATGTGAAAATGAAAAAAAGGTTAGTTATTTCAAAGCTTTAGTGAGATGAATCTGAATGAAAAAAAAAAGGGCGGGTTGGTTATTCTAGCGGTTCGTTAATCTGAAAACAAAACACGATTCATATTATTTCTGATTGTTCGTTAGTAAAATACGCATTTCATTTACGAACCTTATTTCCTTTTCAGATTAATGAGCATTCGACTTAACGAACAGTGATGAACGTCACCCATTCTTACACCGTGATTCCATTTGGCTGTTTGAAATTATGCGTTATTCATATTTCATGTATAATCGCAATGACAAGGTGAATGAGTGATTGCATACTATTAAGGGTACGTACAAGGTCTCTCTCACGCTTGTCCTGCATACATATGCGCCACAAGCATGACAAATGGAAAGTACTTTTGATTGTTTACCTGATTTATGTTTTGTGTCCTTTGTTTTGAATACTGCACCTAATTCGGTGTGTTACATTTTTCAGTCACTGCTGATTAACAACCTCCCATGAATGAAAGGATGAGCACATTCCTTACGAGACAATTATTACAAACTTGTATCTATCGCATCATTATTGTTGTTTTTATTTTGCTTTTGTATCTCGTCATCCGCCAATTCTCTTCTCGTACGTGCGCATGTGTTTCTGTTACCGTTCTCTCCACTTTTTTCCTTTAAAGTTTTGAAGTTCTACGGTTGCTAACTATATGAAACGCACGTCTCTTCTCTGGAGAATCACAGATGCAGCTGAAAGCGGAGGATTCGTGCCTAACAACCAGAAAACGATATTTTTCCAGCATATTTTTTCCCCCAACATGCCATGAAAGCCATGCCTTGTTCACTTGGCCTTGGTTGAGAACGGGTTGGAGATGAATGCATCGCGGAGTGATGACACACGAAACGTGAGGATGAATTGAGATTTTCGATTTTCTGCACGTTTGGCGGCAATTTATCCGTTTTGAGGACAATTTGGCCAGCGCAAATATGTTCCCTTGTAATGGAGTTTGGATAAGGGAAATGTGTTCGAGAAGTTCGCCGTTTAAACAATAGTGTTCAATTCAGCACATACCATTCCTTGCATAATTCTTGCTTCCAAGCGAGAAATTTGATGCATCCCAAATACACGTCGATTCATCGATCATGGCAATTATTGTCATGGGGTTAACCAAAGAATGAACTATACATACCAGGTAGAACGATTCACGTTGGACTAAATTTGAGTACAATGTAAAGCTTCTATTTCAAAGTCATTGATGGGAATTTGGTAATTCTCGAAATGGAAGGCGTTTGCCGAGCTTCTTTTCTTTACTAAAAGAATTCTTTACTAAAAGAAAGTCACTATGACGGAATACATCTCCAAAACAATTTTTTTCCCTCTCATTTTGCACAAGTTTTTTATCGGGGTTTTCTAGTGACGCGATATTCAATGATGTCTGCATTTGTCGCTGTTGACTGAAATAGTAAAGGGAAACTGTTCCTATTCCATATATACACTGCATTACTTTCTATAGCGCAATAAAATAGTACATGACAAATGGAAAACCTAATTGATCACGTAAACTTGTCGAACCCTAACGTACTGATCTCCCCCGCCCCCTAAAAAAAAAAGTTCATTTGGAGGGATCTCGGCACGTCTTACGGACAGTATGTAACTTACATTCTGAATATTCCATGAAGAACCCACGCACACGCGTTCAATTCCCAGGAACACTCTCTTTAAACACGCACACGTCTCTGATAGGCACGATAAATCAAAATCACGATAAATCAGTAATGCGCTTTTCGAACCTGCCTTTTTGATCGTTCATTGAAAAACTTAGATCGAGTTTGGTTGATGGATAAATATTCGAAATGTCGAAATGAATCTATTTTCAGCATATATACGTCTTTTCAATTCTGAAATATTATTTCATTCAATTATATTTTATTGAAGACACGCTAAAGCACATAAAATCGTACTTCGCTCCCTTCCATTCGTAAAAATCGTTCTGTATAAGAATCCAATGTTTACTTACCTTTTTTTCAGGGGCAACAGTGTTAATCGTATCAGGGCAATCACCTCTCGAGGACAATTACCCCCGACTCAATACTGGTTAGTTATAAGGTTAGAGTTCAGGGTTAGAGTCTGGTTTAGGATTAGGATTAGGGTTAGGGTCAGGGGAAGGGTCTGGGGTGATAGGCTAGGGGGTAATTGCCCTAGACCAGTGTTATATTTTATGCATTTCTTCACAATAAAATTTGAGGTTTAGAAACTCTCTGTTAATGTATGTAAGCATTGTCTGAAAGGATATAAGCAAAGGTAGCGTGAATAATTTTTGAAGCTGATATTCTATAGTTCTATATTCCTTCAGCACACTTGGACTTATGGAAATGAATATAATTATATGATATATATATATATATATATATATATATATATATATATATATATATATATATATCATATGAATATCACTGATAACTATCACTTTCATAACTGCTTTAAAATCTATTAAGATGCTGCCCAGTACATACTGATTTGTGTTAGTATTGCAACCCATTAATGGAAATGCATTTTCGCAATCATTATGAAAATCACAGGCGTTTTTCTCTCCCTTGTTATTTACAGTATTATGTCCAACGGATATCATATGATGATAAGCCCTTATATTCCCTCTCTAGAGAAAGTGATACATACAGACGGGACAAGGGGAATGGACGACACTTCACTTTAAACAAAGGAAGAAACAGGATTCTCACTTGTGTCAGTCAATCTATTATAATTGCACCCCTCGGGACCTGCAGCAACCTGTTCGCTTCAGTTCACAGACTGTCGAGTGAGTCATCCGGCTAAAACTGTTAAATTTAGCTATGAAATCAAACAAAAGAAAGAGAGACTGAACTTAAAAGGGAAACGGGTGTTGTTCGTTATTCCGAAACGCACAAAGTCCCTACATCTTGAGGGTCGTTAATCCGAAGATTCGTCATTCCGAAAATGAAATAAGATTCTTTATTCCGAAGATTCGTAATTCCGAAAATGAAATAAGTTTCTTTATCCCGAAGGTTCCTTATTAGGAAATGAAATAAGGCTCGCCAATTCGAAAATGCGTAGACGGTGTATGCTAATGAACAGTCGGAATTACGAACCTTGTTTTATTTTGGGTTTAAGTTAACGAACATTTGGAATACGAAATCTGTTCATTTTTTAATTAACGAACCTTCGGAATAACAAACGTTACTTCATTTTCGTATCAACGAATCTTCTAATTAAACGAACCCTAGATCTTTTTCGAATTAGCGAACCTTCGGAATAACGAACCTTATTTCATGTTCCAATTAACGAACTGTACTAACTGTACCCAAGAGAACCTCATCTGCCACATTGCCAACCTGCTCTCCCTTTAATCAATCTACGGAGTTATAGAATACACACACTTGAGACGATTCTAATGATGACTGACAGGAAGAGATCCTCGCACACACACACACACATGCACACCAGAATGCATAAATGCACACGCACACACACACACACACACACACACACACACACACACAACGTATTATGCACGAGCATAAATACAGTGAAACGAATTCTGTTTCCTTTCTCTATAGCCCGTGTCAAAGCTTGATTTCTATATATATGTTTACTATCGAGATTAGAACAGACGGCAAGTCCAGTTACGTAAAGGATGATGCAAATATGGACGTATTATATTCTTCAGGGAAGCCTAACCCTGTCAGGGAAGATATGTTTGACTTATTAATTTCCTGTCAATTCTAAATCCATTATCACCAGAAATCGTCCCTCAAAGGTTAGGACGTGAGTCGAAGCTGAACAAATAGGCTGTCTGCCGGATCGGACCCGGAGATATTGAGCTCTGGAAAAAAAAAAAATCTTCCGGAGATCATAAAACAAATGGTGCGTAGCAAAGGTGACAGTCAACCAACAAGACTCGTAAGATCGACAGATGCTAGTCTCGAGTCAAATCTTGGGGACTTTTTATTTATGCTGTCACTTACGTTTATTTTCTTGGTATTCAATTAATGTAACTTTATGAATGTTTACAGATAAACGTTGTCAAAAAAGAGAAACAAAGAAATGATTACCCACTGCTTGATAACCTAAAATAATCTTCACATTCACCCACGTCTTCTTGTCATAATACATTACGAATAGTCAGGTGTTAAATATCATACTTATTCAGTACCGAGCTGGTGTTAAATTTCCGGTGCTCATCGTTATAACGGAATCCTCGGAACGGCAGTTTTCTTTCATTACATCGAAATTTAGTTAAAGCCAAAGAAATTAACAATAAAAAAACAAAGAGCGGATAATGTTGCTGCCTGAATTTTTTACTTCGTTGTAACCGGAATTTCGTTATAACCATGTTCGTTATAACGGGGGTGCACTGTATGTATATAACATTTCTAGAGATGGCCAGTTAGTCGAACAGACGGACAGACAGACAGACATCGATGGAGGGTAAAAACATAGGAGTTGTCTGGATGGTTCCACGAGACCCACAGAAGTGAACGAAAATAAAATGTGGCTATTTGAAAGATTAAAATACAAGGATATCCTTCTTTGAAAATGAATTCGTTCCATCTGTTGTGCAGTAGAGAACGTTGTTTTTTTTTTTGTTTTTTTTTTTTTTTTTGGGGGGGGGGGGGTTTCGGAACCGTAGCGATTAAACTGTCGAAAGAGACAATATCTAGTTACCGTAAACTGAGATTCCGACAAACTAGAGATCGATAATTTCAGGGTATCCAATTTGCGATCGATTTCGGAGGCAAGGTATTAGAAGTCGTTCTCCGTATCATCGTCTTAATTGTGCGTACAATATTTTAGTTGTTGATGTTTATCAAGTTTTGCTTGTTATCTATTCCTGTTTTTGTTTAGTCTCCCATCTCTGTTTTTGCCAAATTGTGATTGCGAGCCACAATGAACCATTTATTAACCTTTTATGTCGTTATTATCTCATCGTACAAATAAAGTATAGTAAAACATGGTGAACCTTATTTTATCTGTGTCTGTGTGTGCGGTGTATACGTGTCTGTGTGTTTTGTCATGCACAATTTTAGTGATTCGTTCTTGCTGGTTAACAGTAAATAGTTTTGAGATCTTAGGAGAAGGATAACAAAAAAAAAGTCATTATTCTGCGATTAAAAAAAAAACAACCCAGAGTAATGGGATTACGTATAGTCCTCTCCGATAAGAGGTTATAAAAGTATAAGAGGTATCTCGTTAGAAGTTTCTAAATTTGTATGCAAACAAGAAAAAAAAAAGGTACATCTCTGCAAATTGTGTCCTACGCGTCCAACCAACATTAAAAAAAAACAACAACCACAAATCATTGCTCAAGTGATTATGCCGTGAAAGGGTCCAACTAAAGGATGTTAAATCGTTAACAGGGTTGGTCGTGAATTTTATTGTTCTGTGTGATATCATGACGTATACTTTTAACTATACAAACACGCTATCAAAATTAAAGAGACTCTGTCTCGATCTCCTCCCTCCCCCCCCCCCCAAAAAAAAAATGATGAATTTGAGGTCCGATGAAATGGGCACTCTCTAGATGTTTGAGAGATTAAGGGAGTGGATAACTTTTTTTTTTCTTCACATATACCTGTCTCTGTGAAAAGTAGTGTGGCAGTACAGTCAAACCTTTGACCTAACTTCCCTCTTGACTTTCTGCCGGAGATCCATTACCTTTTTAAGCTTTTTTTTTTTTTTTTTTTTACTGAAATGTGAAACGTAAAAGAAATGTATTAAAGAAACCATAGGGACCGACAGAGAGTGTCAAAATATTAATAGAAAACTGGGTTCTTCTCTTAAAATTGTTGCGTATACGGTGCATTGCAGCTGTAAGCAATGGTGAGAGCGTAGATGTAGGAGATAACAAAATCAACGTATAGGTATACTTTTCTAGTACGTATGCGAACTTGACTGCTTGATGTAAAAAAAAAAGTTATTCTAGTTTATCTCTAACTCGTCGTTATCTTCAAGATTTTGTTATTCTCTTTTTGTGTGCGTATACTTTTCCCTTTCGCTATGTCTTTTGCTATCTATATGTCTCTCTACAACTCTTTGACTGTCCTTTTTCCTTTCTTCTCATTCTTTCTAGTTCCTTTTTTCTCTTTTTAACATAAGCCTACGTCTAGCTCCTTAGTTGCCGAAGATTGATGATATAATCATGGACGCATTCATTTTGATGACACGCATTCCTCTCTGAGCGTATTATACAAGGTTTATGGAACTTCTCAGCGAGAGGCATTAGCAGAGGCGTATCGCACGAGCGGGAACGAAAATATTTACCAGACTCGGAAGAAACTAGAGAAAGGCAGATAAGTTTAAGCAAGGCGACTCCAATTTAGCGCATCCCCCGGATGGTGGTCCATCTCGATATTAATCACCGTTGTCATCACCCTTGTCGCTGAGGTCGATGAGCTCTGGCTGATTCCAGACCTGACTAACTTGCTTTGGCAGATGCATGCGATGACTCGGAGATTTCACTTCAAACATAACAAAAGAAAAGAAAACAAAATCTATGTGAATTCAACCAAACAAGCACAGTTCTCGTCTAGAGTAATCTTCGAAATTGCCGAGCACTATACCCTTACCAATTCTAAAACTCCCCGCCCCTCTCTCTCCCTCCATCTATATCTTTTGATATCTTTCTATATCATCTTCTGTTTCAACAAAAATGCATATAATACACTGACATGCACGAAGATTGATATTATGTCATGTATCCGTTATAAAAGCGTATAAACATCAAAACATGAATGTCGTATTTCATGCTTGGGAATGCGTATCTATCCAGCAGGTCCCTATCAAAGTAAGAGTAACAAAGAGTCCAATAGATTTTTGATAAGCATAAATAGATAAAGCATAAATAAAGCATAAATCAGCGTTTGCATGTCTCTCTATGAACATTCAATTATCCCGTCCTACCTTTGAAGCCCACCATAGTTTGCGATTCCATTAAAATGACCTTGAAAAGTACGAGACACTTACCTACTTTCCATTTTATGCCCAGCGATGCTATTTTGATTCATTGTCTGCGAGACCTAAGTGACGACAATGCCTTTGACGTGAACTGAAAGCGAACAAACATAAGTATTCGAACCCTCCCAATTTTCGTGAAATGGATGTGACTTTTAAACAAAACTGTCATACTTTGGAGCTGAATCAGAATGCGATATTTGCGCTACAAGTATCACACGAAATATATACTTTTTCGTTTGGTGGTTGATTTCTTTCTGAATAGCACGAGACTGTTTAGACCGACCCATCAAGTACCGAAAAAGAATAGACTGTTTTACACGCACAAGCAATAAGAAGTAAATCAATCGTAGTGTTGCATCATTTCATATTCTGTCATGTGAATATAATATGATAAAACAAATCTAACGTATTATCATATTGCTGTCTTAACCCTTTCTGTGCGCGAAACTTCAGACGATGTGTACTATTTCATAGGTGTTCTATGCACTAATTGACACTCAAAGCGTGTAGAGGGTTAAATAGGTGACTTATAAAGAAGGATTAGGTCATAAAAAAGGAAACTGGATACTAAGTGATACAAAGTGAATAAGTTAAAAAAAAAAAAAAGAAATGACTGGTGAACAGATTACAGCTCGTTATTCCGAAGGTTCGTTATTCCGAAGGCTCTTTAGTCCGAAGATTCGTTATTCCGAAGGTTCGTTGTTCCGAAGTTCATTTTCGGATTAACGAATCTTCGGAATAACGAACCTTCGGAATAACGCCACAAATGTTCGGATTAACGAACCCTTTTTCATTTTCGGATTAACGAACCTCTAGGTATAGGGAATTTGCGTGTTTCGGATTAACGAACCTTCGGAATAACGAACAGCACCCGGTGGAACAAGTGAACCATCATTCGAATAAACTAAAGGAAAAATCATGCATGAAATAGACTGTTTATAAGAAAGAGAAATAAAACGCTCAAACGGGATGCTTAACAACGAAATCGATAAACAGATAGAAGAATAAAATCACAGTGAATGAGTATTTCATTGAACAAATGAATTAAGCGCTTACATAGCTTCACAATTGAGAGTTTGATGGATAAAATTTACATACATAAAGAAGAAACCAAATAGAAAAGTGATGGAGTTCGTGTCTTTTGTGACAGAACCATCTGTCTCAAAATCAAAAGTGTTGTTACATTATAAGCGGGCAATTTCAAAGCTTCACTGAATTGTATTTGTGCTAATACAAAGGTGGGCTAATACAAGTATCTAGATTAAAAACAGGATGAGTCACTATAAAGTGATATCATGATGCATGACTTGATTTTTTTTTTTTAGAAATACATGAAATATATCATTTTTATAATAGTACGCATTTATAGAATCAATATTTTGGAAGACTTTGGTCAGGTGATAATTCACAAAGGAATGTCGTCTTCATCATGGTATTTTGAGCTTGATTGGTGTCTCCCCTGTGTAACATAATAAAATAGTTCCATGAGATTAGAGTGTATGTTGGGATGTTGGATGATTTTACATCTGTTGTAAACGAATAACCAACTCCCGCTATGGCAATGTGTCGCCAAAGATTCAAAGAGCAAAGAGTGAAATAAAAAAACAAAACAAAACAAAACAAAACAAAAACACCAGATACATAGGGAGTAAAAATACGACAAGTAGATTAGCAGTCTGAGAGTTTGTAATGAATTGCAAATGAATAAGAAAAAATGTTCCTTTCGAAAACGTTGCCAGCCGATGTTCTATATATGAAAAGCAGTAGCAATGATCGCCGTGCGTCTACAGTTATATGGGAGCGAGCGTGATCCGGGAAAAGGTATGGTCCACGTGACTATACGCCTTGCAGGGACATGAATTGCACTAGTCTATTCTGATATTGTCTGACCGGTACACCCGATTACTTGTCTGAAACCTCACTTAATTTGCACTGGACACGTAGACCAGCGGGGAACAAACAATGTCCTAACGCGATTTTGGTTCTCCAACACCACATTCAAAGTTTGGAGAATGCACATCACCAAGGTGATAACACACCGATTTATTTGCAAGACGATAGCCTCTCCGGTGTAAGCACTGCTCTTCCAGAAGGCTTCTGACTCTGTGGGTGTTCATTATCTACATTCTCCATGTTCAATGATGTTAGGGTACACATCGTCGTGAACTAAAATGTGGTAATGTGTCCAACAATTTTAACACGGGGCAGGATTCGAATTTCGCGATCTCCGTTTTTTAAAGTAAAGAAAACATATTGATAAGATTATGGCCTACATTTAATTTGAACATCGTCCACTAAAATTTTCCCCATGCCTTACATCCCTCTCCCCCTCCCTCCCTCCCTCCCTCCCCTTCCCACCCCCCCCCCCGCCCACTTTTTCTTCTCAAGAGATCATTCGCGCCCAGTGACAGCAGAAGGCGAGCTTCTTGGCAGGGCACTTATCAGGAAATGTGTGAAATATGAGTCACAGTATTACTACGCTATTCGCGTGAAATGAGTGTGATGCCCCCTCCCTCTCTCTCACATTTTCTCTCACTCTTTCTCTGCCTCTCTCTCTCTCTCTCTCTCTCCATCTTCCCGCTCACCTGTCGAGCATTTCGTCATAAATGAATTGATGGATGCTGAAGTGTAAAAATGCAAAACCTTCGGATGGATGAATGAAATCTCTGGAACGCATTTTCTTACAAGCTCGAAAAAAACTCCCGCATTCCCGCCAAATCAGTAAAATTGTATCACTGGTTGTGAGTTGTCTCATTGAACAAGACTTTGAGCAGTGGCGGCTCCAGGGGGGGGGGGGGCGCACCGGGTGCCCCCCCCCCTTTTTTTTTTTGTTGCTAAAACAGAAGAAATAAAAAGAAAAAAATGGAGGAGATGCATGCGCCCCTCTTTAATTTTGTAACGGCGCCCTCTTTTCACGGAATTCCTGGATCCGCCCCTGCTTTGAGGGAGATTTTTTTTTTTTTTTTTTTTTTTTTTGTGAGTGGGAAAGTGGCGTCACGAATCACGGTAGTAAATGGATTCCATTCATGTAGCTCTGTTTTTAAATGAATGGAAAACATTACGATCATACAAAATAATGTATGCGAAAGCTAAAATGGCATCACTCCGGCTTGGAATGCTAAAATGTCCAGGGATGGCGTTCTTCCAAAAACTCAGCCTAGGGGGTAATAAGAGACACGACTGGCTTTCCTCACTCCAAATTTCCACATGAATGAGGATCTATACGTTGCAGCAAACATAGTTTTTCTGTATAATAATATTCTGTAAGACTGCACTGGCTCCTCTGAGGAACATATTACTTTGGAGGGATACCCCGTCATTCTTAATCAAAGGTATTTCTTTAATGCATTTTACATTACTCGCGTTCTTCTTTTCTATGGACTGAAACCCAAATCTCTCTAGGTATCTATGACACGACAAAGTGATGTAATGCTCACAGAGATTGTATTGCATCAGGAGTGAAATCTACAAACCCTCGTGTAGCGAGGTATGGTTATCTTCGCATAGTTTTTTATTCACTGCGAGCCATTTTGGAAGGCAGATACGTTAATACCGACTGAGCCACCTCATCGTACTAGATTAATCGTAGCTTTTCCCTTTTTCCTGCATTATCCTGTCCAGGCTTTCCTGGATAATTCACAAGCAACTGTTCCAGTCCAAACCTAAAAACTTTGATGGCACAGTCTACTTTTGTGTTGTTTGGCGTTTGTTTCAGCTGTGTTTTCTTTCCCAATCCCAGGCAAGCAAAATAGTCAGTAAATTGCTCTTCTTGTTTTCTATTTCATCCGTCGAGCGACAACAGCTCTGCACTATACCGCCCTCATTCTACACTAGCCCTCAAATCGGGTAAAGAAACAATTCGCACGCAGTTTTACCTTCTGTGTTTTAGGCTCGGAATCCAATGTTGGGTACGTAAACCACACGTCGGAATAGTTTTTCTTTGCTTGCTGTTTGTCATATTTTTTTCTGGGGGGGGGGGGAGCAGAAGCCGGGAGATTTTCCTTTCTAAATGTTTCTCGTATGGATTTTGATTTTGTTGCAGTTGGATGGAAATATCAATATTTCTCGAAACCCACCAGCCGGGGTAATCTAATTTCTTGGTGGTCTGTAAATTGATCAAACATTTTACCGGGGGTTGAGGCTGGAATGTCAGTTCAAGACTGAAGACAGACAGAGAGTCAACAAGGTCGGTGTTTTTGATCGGGTGAGATTCGGCAGTGTGTAGCAAACTCATTTTATAGGTTTATCGGGAGATCACCAAAACCAGTCTAATATATTATGAACGATTAGAACTTGATAAACACTGTTCTATCGCGGTACGAAAATCCAGAAATTTTGAGTCGATTTATCTGTTTGGTCGATGATTTTGTATCCACATTGTCATTCATGCATAATCATATCTTGTGGTTTTGAGCAGCAAAAGCTTCACAGCGCCCTGAGTGATAATCTCACGACGAAATTGTCTTTCCTATTCGCAGGTGAGCTTCATCAACAGCTACACTGGCATGGTGATTATTCTCCTTCTTAAAGTCCACTGTTTTGGATATATACGAGGAAAATGATATTGAATTAGGGAACGAATGAACCGTTAATTAATCGGTCATAATCTGTTGTATCATCTTCTTTTTCCTGCTTTTTATTTATCTATTTTTTAGAAAAAAAAAAGAGAGAGAGAGAGAGAGAGAGAGAGAATGGGCAATAAGAAGAGATAACAGACAGCGATTTTCTATCGGGCGAGACTGGGGCAACATGTCGTTAGAACCATTGAACCATCACTAATCTATATGAATGCTTACTTTCTCTGCCCCACAGATACGGATCGTAATTGCCGTTACATAAATCATAATATATCTTGATTCGTAGAAATTTAACAGAGACTGCTTTATTGTTAGTCTTCGAATAAGTCTTCGCCACTCTCCATTCATCTAGACGTCTTTACATCGGCTCTATCGTTATGTCTGACCATCAACAAACAGATGTGCACTTTTACAAGCCATGAATACAGTGATTCGTGAGTTACATGTTTTTCTTACAGTTAATCATTTGATACGTAACTTACGTACATAATTAATTCATTATCAGATTTCAAAAAGAGTTTAACTTTTCGTATATCCACACCTCTTTTCTTAGTTCGTCTGTCTGTTGTTTGAAGAATTGCTAAACTTTGCAAATTTGTTAGCTTCCAGAAAAGGAAGAGTGTATGTATTAGTTGTTGGGGTTTTCTCAGCCTGATTTTATACGGTAAAATGTTTCTTTTCACATCAGTTATCAATTCCTAGAATGTTCATTTATACAGTGCCCTCGATTCGTGCTATTTGCCCAATTAGATCTGAAGTGCTTTTCAACCACGAATTCTGTAAATACGAGTGGACAGCTAATAATGCTGCGACCAACACACTCATCTATATAATTCGCCGTCACCAGCAGGCAA
The DNA here is from genome assembly GCF_964275005.1 of Diadema setosum. Lineage (NCBI taxonomy): Eukaryota > Metazoa > Echinodermata > Echinoidea > Diadematoida > Diadematidae > Diadema > Diadema setosum. The sequence goes on along the minus strand of NC_092699.1, from coordinate 35,481,697 downwards.
GACAAAAAATGGATCAGACTTCATCCTAAATACATTCCACTATAAGCATTTTTTGTCTTTCATTACCACCGAGTCCAAAGCAAGAATAAGGGCGGTGGATATTAAGAAAAATAAAAGAAGAGTGAAGGACGAAGAGGGGGGGGGGGTAGCATAAAGTGTCTAGAGAAAAAATACCTAGTAGAGAGTACGTATTTAATTCCATTCTGACGAGCCGTCCATTATGATATTATTGGATGCATCGATGTAAATTCTACCCCCCTCAAGGCCCAATACAATATGATGTATGCTAATGATTAAATGCAGTCAAAAGAGAAATGCGCCACGTTGCCCTTGTATAAGGTAAAAAAAAAAAACGCACGCGCCAACCGCCAAATTCGGACCGGTTTGGCACTGGGTGTTGTTGATTTGTTTGTTTGTTTTTTCCTCTCTATGCAGCAACTAACAAAGAACAAAAAGGGAATGTGTTCATGATTAATACACGTATATGTCATGGCATATGTTTCAGCCCTTGTATCTCGTCCAACATGTCCAACTTTATAAAGCTATGCGAGAAAGGAAAAGTCGACTCGATGGGAGCCATATAGGGGAACTGAAAGTGACAGTCAAAATGATCATGGCGACGAGTTAACTGATTATTATTTTTTTGTTGTTCTTCCTTCATTTCCTCTCTTATTGAACCCTGAAAACAAAGCCATAAGATATTTCATATTCATGAAATGACATGGATCTTTTAGCATAGATTCTGTCTAACATTTATTATAACCTATTTAGGCCTATACGTTTTATTGCTTGTATAGTTGATTACTACATATATACACATTTATCATGTATTCCTCATACATTAAGTTACGTTAAACACACACATAGATAGGCGGATAGAAAGATGCATACATTCATAATCATACACACATACACACATATAATACATACATACATACATACATACATACATTCATACATCATACATACACACATACATACATACATACAATAATCGAATATAATATGTACAAACATTTTGTGAGCCAAAGAAAAGGACTGTTGTTTGGTTTTTATAAACATTTCTTTCATTCAGAATGGAAAAAAATAAAAATTACGATTTTTTAGACAAAAAAAGGACATACTGAGGAATTTTTCGATCGCAATCTTTATAACTTTTTTCTTATAGGTGTATGACGCAAAGTACTATGCGGCATAGCATGGCGTGGCGCCTTTCTGGCTCTATGCCATCGTGGCATTATTAACATTGAGAATCTGGCATAGAGCCATCTATCGTGGAGACACTATATCAAGCACAAGAACAATCAATCCTAATTAGGGATTGGGTTATTTCTCACCCACGGTGTCGACTGCCATAGACCTAATCACGCGAGATAACGCGGGACATCTACATGTTTTCACATCTCTATGGCGCGCTTCAATCTGCTCTTATCTATCAGTCTCTCCTTCTCGCCCTTACCACGAACTCTCTTCTCTCTCTCTCTCTCTCTCTAACGGATATATTTCTCTCTATATCTTCCTTTGTTGATATATCATTCTGTATCTATCATCTTCCCTTGTCTCTCGTTATGTCATCTCTCTGTCTCTCTCTCTTTATCTCTCTCTTTCTCTCCCTCTCTACCATCTTGTCTCTTTTCCCCAGTTTTTGTCCTTCATTGAATTTAAGACATACATGTACTCCTTCAAATTCCACGTATCACTTTAAACATTATATAATTTTTGCTAGTATGTTTGTTCAGAGTATCTAAGTTCTCACAATGTCAAAGTTGAAGGTTATGTATATATTATATATATATATATATATATATATATATATACATATATATATATATATATATACATATATATATATATATATATATATATATATATATATATATATATATATATATATATATATATATACAGAGAGAGAGAGGCCCTACTGTGTATCGAAACATAAAGGAATTTCAAAGAAAAAACAAACACTTCCTATTGTCCCAGTGTGAATTCTATTCAGATATTCAGATATTAGCGTTAATATGGTACCAATCCTTTTTGTCTATTTATTTCAAACGTAAGTTAGTTTGCTTTTGAAGAATATAGTCGATAAAGAAATATCTTTGCATATTCTCCCCATAACTGTGATAAATATTAAAAAAAAACACACACCTGATCTTTGTCTGTAACTGAAGCACTAATGTCCGATTACAACCGATCATAACCTTCGTTTGGCTATCGTTATGGCATTGCATGCATGCAAAGAAGTTTTTTTTTTTTTTTTTTTTCATGGATCAAGGATTCAAATCTTGCTTTAAATCCTTCTACTGCTATTATATACTAATATTCTATTCTAATATATTACCGCATTAACAAACACATTGTACATCAATTCCATTAATACTACATACTCTCACTTTGTACAGTGTTGTACATGTGTTAGTCTATGGCAGAAAATGATGTTCCATATAAGACTTTCGGACAGTCTCCATAGAACATTATGCTTCCCTCGAATTTCTGTATCTCGAAGATTGCCGTCAAGTATGACAGAATAGCTCATTCATCGAATTTTCACATTCTTTACCTGCTAAACACATAAGCGAAAACGTAGTTAGGATGTAGCTGGGTTGACTACGGCATCCACCATAGATTGTCTTAGTCTCATTGCCAATGTGAGTTCTCTTTTAGTCAGGGATACAGGGAGTCTATAGCCGGCTAGAGACGTTTGTAAAAAGTCTTGTGATTTCAGACCAACCACATGAATACATTATGCATTTATTGCAGAATGCTGACATGCGTGGGCTTCAAGCATTTTGAGTATACGAACGGAGATTTTCTTCGTGTATTTATCAGTCCGAAGGGCTGGACGAACGAAAAAGCAACTTTCGACAATCTGCAATAGATGTGTGTGTTATCAAATGGACAAGCTGCCTTACTAAGTATGTCATACAGTCTTCCGTTAAAAACTTCTACCATTTTCCCCTTGGGCTTCCAAGAGTGAGCTTTAATCAAAAGCTTCGTTTCCCTCGGCGAAATATTCTCTCGTCCTTGCCAGCGAGTCTAGATTAGACAAAGACAATACTAGTCCACTGCTTCCCGCCAGCGTGCAGGTGTGTTTAAATAGATTCTTTTTGCGTGTGATTCTAACATCTTTCATGAGGGGTAATAATGTGAGACGAACAAAAGGAAGATACCAACCAAACCGCTGCGGAAATAGATATTTTAATTATCCGGCTAGCTCTGCGAGGCGGGATTTTGTTTACGTTCCACATTGATCATACGTACGGCGAGCGATATCTTTTAGGTCGAGTCAGAAGGAACACACTTGTGAAACGCGATGAAGATGATTAGGGTGCCTTGGGGCTCCCAAACCGTCAAAGAGAGAAATTAGGTGGCGAGGAGGGACCTGAGATCAATAAAAGGCAGTCGTGGACGAGTAAAGGCTTGGACTGAGAAACAATTTTCAGGATATTGAAAGTGAACAGGTGTTTTGTTTCATCTGAGGTGTAAAATAGTCGATTGAATTTACCTATCCCTACTGAAAGGGACACATAAAAACACGGACGTTTAGGGAGAAAACGAAACAGGAAAATCAAGAAAACAGATACCTCTTGAGCGGATGCTGGAATGTGCACACTTGTTAAAATGGAATTATTGAAAAATATAGGAAGTGACAGATGAAGAAAAGTCTTTTTTTTTGTTTGTTTCTCCAGCAGAAATTTGGCGGTATGGACTTCTGCATGCTGTTAACCATTAACTACACTGTTTCCCTGTAAACTGCTTGATTGCTCTGAATTAAAGTTGTGTAAAGAGTGGAATATTATGACGTAAACACTTATAAAACAAATAATGAACAGATGAAAATTGAAACCATGTCGTCACCGTGTCTATATCCTGGATGATCCAGTGGATTTACAATGGCATGAATGTTCTTTCAATTATGTGTCTTTCCTGTTTCCCTGTAGTTGTTGTTGTTTCGTGCGGGGGGGAGGGGGGGGGGGCTTTGAGGTATCTTTACTAATACGTCAATATCATAACAACCATACAAATTTGCCTGATTGGAGACTTTTCCTATTCATCTTTCATCTTTTTTATTTTGCAGATGATATAAAGAGCAAGGACATCACGGCGGTGTGACAGTAGAAAGTTGCGCTGAGGGACTTTCTTTTTTTTGTTTTGCTTACTAGCTGATGAAACCCGGAACTGGCACCAGAAATATAAAATGCCCCCCCCTTTTTTTTTTTAAATCGTGGCGCCGGACATAGCAGAACATTGAATGTACAACAGGAAACAGGCATGACGGGGTAGTGTGAACTGACGTTTGATTAACAAGACATTCAGACGTATTTTAAGTAGTTATACAGATCGGTCGTATATGCACACTTGCAAAAGCATTAAATTAAAGACAACTCGCAGCGAAATCGCTAAGTTTGAAATAACATATAATTCACTGACGTTGTAAAACCAAGTGCAATACCAGAAGGAACACACTATCTTGCAAAGCACTGTATGAATGGTATAGCATATCATTTGATGTTCGCACACGTTGTCATGAATGCATACATAAAGGGTGCGAATAAAATGTGTGATATGACATAGTGTGGAAACGGCATATCGTGTACCGTTTTTACCAATTCCATGGATATTCCATAGGTGTTTGTTTCAATGCAATTATCATTTCCGCTACAGTGACTGGCTGCTGTGGGCATCAAGGAAACTTGATACGAATTCATGAAGTCATGTGAAGTATAGTGCTGAAACACTGTTGGTAAATTCATCCGCTTTCTTCAGTCAAAGAGAAGAAGGGAAAAAAAAGCCAAAAACAGTCGCCAAGAACAACCATAAGCAAAGCCAGACATGTCCGTATCAGTCGCATGAACATGGTCGTCATCCCTCTCCCTGCAGGTGGTGACGTCATTGCATCCACCACGTGTGTTCAATAGTGACGTCACTGTCTCAAGGTCGCCAAAGTTTCCCACACAGACCTTCGAGCTCAGTGACGTAGGGTAAGTAGTGATTCAGACGGGGAATCGATTCTATCCGCATTAGTAGCAGTCAATTAAGAGATTCATAGCTCTGAAGTATACTTTCTAAATTTGTGCTATGGTAGCCGAATTTAGATGACGGTCCCACTTGCTGACTTTTATACACAATGACTCTTCAATGATTAAACGACAAGGAAAAAATAAGATGTAAATATTATGAAAATCATGTTTTCATGACAAATAGATGCATTTCACGTACAATATGGTCTATACATTGTACGAGTATCATTCATAGTAAACAATAATGGTGTTCTACAAGAAAATGTTCAAAATATGAAAGCTTGCAGGATTTCGGATGTATTGTCTTTCACCTCACAGCTTTATCATGACACAATACAAAGAAAAAATACTAGTTAAGGACATGGCAGCTCAGGTTTGACAAACTTAAAATTAATTAAAATCAAAGGAATAGTATAGTATTGGCGGAGATGAAAATTGAGCTTATAACTTTTTGCGAGATACTAAGAAAGTGTGCAATGTTACATAGCATACAATTTTACAAGATATTCAAAGTTCATTTGATGAAAATTGGTTTTGAAATGGTTGAGATATCAAAAACACAGCGATCCTAGGCTAAAGTTAAAGGGTGGGTCCTACCTTTTCATTCGGATCGCTTTGTTTTTGATGTCTCTGCCATTTCTAAACCAATTTTCATCAAAATCTAATGAATGTTGAATTCCTCTTGGAATCACATGCTCTTTCATATTTTATAAGATATTTCTCATAATCTCAACCCCCAAAAAAGTTACAAACCTGAAGAAAGGTCTCAACAAAAACTGTACCATTCATTTACAGAAATCTATTGAACATATAGATGTGTAAATATTGTTGGTTCTGTCCCTTACCTCTTCCAGTGGGGTGCTGTTCGTTATTCAGAAGGTTCGTTATTCCGCAGGTTCGTTATTCCGAAGGGTCGTTAATCCGAAACACACAAATTCCCTATACCTAGAGGTTCGTTAATCCGAAAATGAAAAAGGGTTCGTTAATCCGAACATTTGTGGCGTTATTCCGAAGATTCGTCATTCCGAAGATTCGTGAATCAGAAAATGAAATTCGGAACAATGAACCTTCGGAATGACGAATCTTCGGACTAAAGAGCCTTCGGAATAACGAACCTTCGGAATAACGAGCTGTGACCCTTACAGTGTCCCTCCCTCACGTCTCCACCACCACCTGTACCAATATAAGGGTTCTGTTTCTATTCCTTCTGTTTCGAATCCTCTCATCCCATCCTTCTGTCATTCAGAGCTTCGATTTCAGTTTTAGTTGTTGTAGTTTGTTATACCATTCTGGTATATGCTCTGTTGTTGCTGTGTTTTCAATTCACGGTTTTATTATGATGTGATCAATTTTTTTGAGGACCTAAGTAATACAAGCTGTGCTTATGTTTTAGGCTTCCCCCCTTTGGTTCTTATGACTACTACTTATTTACCTTTTGTTGCAAATGTATATGTTATTACAATATGTGCTTCGATTATCATTTGTACGTCAATAAGCAAAAATATTATTGTATAATCATTGTAACCCAATTACCTATGTTTCCTGTTCTTGTGAACACACACAAAGTGGAAAGAAATTCAAATCAATCAATCAATCAATCAGTGAATCAATCAACCAATCAATCAATCAATCAATCAATCAATCAATCAATCAATCAGTCAATCAATCTATCAAAAAGGGTTAGAAAATTTCAATGCTGAAGGTATCTCACAGGATGCTTCTTAGATACCATACGCAAAGAATCAAGCCCCCTTTAGCCAAGGGTATGCACAAAGCATAAAGAACCATCTACGGTAGATATGAAATACGTATTGATAGCGGCATACCCCCTGATTGCTACGGATGTGCACGTCGATTGATAAACTTCAAGCTACCTCTGAAAAAAGTTGCAGCAATTAATTATTTTGATCGTGGTGAAAACTGTGACCTTTCTAAAGCATTGCACCCCCCCCCCCCGGAATCCCATCGTGTCATTATAATACACCACATCTGTCTTGATTAAACAATGAGATGAAACATAATGTTTGAAGAATTCGATATACCTATTACCTCAATTTTCTTTAAAGCTTCGTTAAAGACCCATCCCACCAAACAAATGGCGTTTGGGAATGAGCTAGAGAAGGAGAAAGAGTAGAAAAAAGTTTCCTTAAAATTTTCTTGGAAAAAACAAAACCAAATACTAGTAGTCTTCAAAAACATCGTGAAGGGGGATTTTTCAAGTACCACCTATCTTCGCAAAACGATTGCATTGCAGGCGGGGATGGTCTCTCCTTACAACTCTCCCGCGGCTTGTTTACACACGCAAACACATACACACTTAAGCATATGTATGTATTATATATATATATATATATATATATATATATATATATATATATGGCAACGGAAGGGTTGAAGCTAGCGGCACCTTTGCCTTTATTTGTCAAGATATCGACAGCATAAGCCGTCTTCGTTAGGGCTTTTGAAACACACTGAAACAAAAAGCAACAGCTTGCAACGAAAATCATTGTAAAACGCCCCAAAAAGAATATATATATATATGGATGTGTGTATATGTGTGTGTGTCTGTCTGTCTGTCTGTCTGTCTGTGTGTGAAGGAATTTAAATCTTTTTGGTCAATGATTCTGATTCTGCAATTAGTAATTTATAATTCCCCATGCTAAGACACTTCTATTCTTTAATTTGCCTTTTACGTTTGCAATGTCTATAGCTTTGGTTCTTGCGAGAGAAATTTTGCTGTCCCTTCTTCAACTGGCTTTCTCCTTTTGAGCAATATCTTGTGAATAAAAGAATAAAACTCTATAACTTAAGTATTTTTTATTTTCTCTCATTTCAAAACAAATAGAAAACAAACAAATAAACTAAAACCTTCCACCGATCTGTTTATTATTGAACGTATGCATCGCAGTCCACTTGAAATTGAGTGGTTTTTCACTTTAAGAGTTACATCCTTTAATGACGGATCGGGACAAGTAAGTGATTCTTAATTTTGATAATTGCCTTAAAGGGCTCTTCTTCAAGAAGCCTTCTGTCACGTTGATCATGTTAATGATTTTAAGTAGCTCGATTGTCCTGCATACATCTTGTTTTTCCCCTCTGTGTACAACTAATTTGCCTTTTTATCAGGTAAGCATATTTTTCCTCTCCTTGCTTTTGTGTGTGTGTGTTGGTCAAGAATCACTTTTCGCTTCTCCCAGAGTGTTCTTTAAACTCCCATTAGTTCGATATCAAGCTAACTACAAGAGGCAATCTCGCTGCGGCTTTGAAATTAACCGCTGCGCCTGTGGCGTGATGGGATTAAAACAAAGCGAACAAGCCCCAGGAGAAGTAGAGAGGGGGGTAGCGAGAAGATTATAAGAACAAGCTAGTGGAGAAGCTGCAGACTCCAATCAGCATGCGTAGAATATCGGGAGGGGGGGAGAGAAAATACGATGGGGAAACACGTCATATGTTTCCTTTAAAGTAGAGGAGAAAGGCTCCAACTAGAAGGAATGATTAAATGAATTCAGAGAATCCTTCGGGCTGTGGATAATGTGTCCAGTGAAGGGAAGACTATAATCTACGTGAGAAAGACCTCGGAATCATTTGAAGTGGTAGAGAAGGGAAACAGAAATGTAAATATGGTAGAAAAAAGAAAGAGACAGATAGTGAGGAGAAATGAGTGATATAAAAAGACGAGTAACAACATCATCCACCAGAAGGGACGAATAGTTCTTTTAAGAAAGATGAGAAAAGAGAGATAGAACGAGAGAGGGGTGGATAGACAAGACATAGAATGAGACAGGAAGTGGAGATATACAGTGGCATTTGGATAGTAAAAACAGCTTTGAAAGAATGTGGCCATCCACATTAATAGCGAGCTTTTAGATCAGCGACGCGAACGCTATGATGACGCTAATAAGGCAATTAATGTTGTTCTGCACATGCGCGGTACAGCTGTTTCCATTGTCCAACTGGGGATGCTGCGTCATCTAATAGTGTTCGCGTTGCAGATCTAAAACTCGCTAATAATGATATCAAGAGACAATGAAGAGAGAACTACTATACATGGTGAGAGAAATATACATTGGACTCCCGTTATAACAAAATCCTAGGGACCAGCATTTCCTTTCGTTTTAACCGAACAGTAAACAAAGAGATATGCATTACAATTTTGGGACCCGATTTCTTACTTCGATGCGACGAGGATTTCTTTATAACTGTGTTCGTTATAACGGGAGTACATTGTAGACATAAAACTAAAGAGACAGCAGATGCTAGTGTGAGAGAATAGATGTGAGAGTCAGAGGAAAAGAGGGCAAGATAAAAATAAGTATTGAAATTCGAAGCTTTGTGGACGGTCAATGAATGATAGCTAGTAAAATTCAAGATTTGTTACTCGAGCAATTGGTGTCGACTTGTTCAGCAGTGTGTCTAGGAACAGAGAGTAACAGGGGAAGAGCACACGTGGAATATTTGGCGGTAACTTGCGCGTGGGTATCGTATGTGTAGCACAACATACCGCTATAAACTTTGTGCCTGTAACACGCATTATCTCCTCAACTATCACGTTCTGTACCTCACTTACATGTGCGCGTGGTGTGTTCATCATCTTTGTCTCTTCCAGCCCCCTCCACCCACGAAATGTACACATATGACATGAACACGTTGGAATGGGATGGCAGTAACAGTCTATAACCATAGAGGATGTTGAGGAAGGAAGAACATTGTGACGTAACACCAGTGCTTGTTTGATCAGACATGAATCCCCCTCCCCCAAACCAAGACGCATCTTCATAATAATCTAGTTCCTGTCCAAAAGGTGCTATATCCATTTTTCGTCAAATTTGACATTTGACAGATGTATATTCATTTCTGGTAGTACTGTACCATATTGCGAACTCTTTAAAGTATTGACATTTTTGTGTGTACATGGAGAAATCAGGCAATGAAAAATGAGTTTTGTTGGTTCCAAAAGGTGCTAAATTCATCAGGATCCAATCAGACACCCGTGTGCGTGCTTGACCGCACTTTGACCCAAGAGTAAAGGCCAGACCGACTGGGTTCCTGCCTGTGTTTCTTTCCAAATGACTCATAAAGTAATTACTTGATTGTTAACTGTAAATAGTTTCATTTCTATTCATAAAAATCTTTCGAAATTTAAGAAAACAGGGGGAGAATATGAAGAGGTAGCAAATCATCCAAGGAAAATAAACAAATCACACAAACTAGTCACTAACACAGCATTTCCGTATTGTACATCACCATGTTTTTTGTGGGGGTTTTTGTTAATGGTAATGTGCCAATCCATCCCCAAAGCACTATTTCTTTAAAAATCAACTTAGACATGTAGATTATTCCGAGACACATTTTCCTTATCAAATTTTGGGGTGTTACATGTAGCATGGAACATTAAGTCATTGTATAAGGACCTTTACAGGCACTATTTATCATTTGCAGATGAAACCCAGAACCCAGCTTTAGTGCTTCAAAATAGTTCTAAAATTTGAGTTAGGGATAAAAAAAAAACCAACGAAAAAAATGTTAATCAGTATAATCAATGGTAATTATTATCAAATATACAAAATGTGAACAATAGCTTGATTTAAAAATCGTTTCTAGAATATAATGTTTACCGTTTACAGTAATGTTTTATTGAGAAAATTGGTGATTTTTCCCTTATTTTGCGGCTTTATCGCCAAAGTTTTATGGTCAGGATGTTTTGTGATACCACTGAACTGTTATGCATTAAACGCGATAATTCGTACATATTATTTCAAACCACTGCTCCTAATAGTAAACAGTGGCTTCAAGCATGTGAAATAAAAATCCATGTTTTCCTCCCTACAATCAAAATGGACTTGGCACCTTTTAAAAAGGAACTCTTCACACACGGGCTGTTAACGCAATCACATCTTTTCATTTCTAACCATTTTGTGTCTTTATGTGTATGTGTGTGTGTGTGTGTGTGTTCTTTCTCCAACACTTGCAATTTTGTGATCATTGAAACAAGCCCACAATAATTTTTCCGTTTCATCTCGGCCGACGTGGGAATTAAAAGGCGGCTCAGTTCCAGGAGTAAGGGATATACCAATCAAAGGCTGCTAGATGGAAAACAGTTTTGATTTTTCCTGCCGTTTTTTCTTTTTCCTCTTCTCTAGACCAGCTAATCGATGTAACTGTGCCGGGCTTCTTTTGGGTAAACATGAAGATATCGGCTGACTAAAGTAAACACGCACATCCCGACTGTGGCCGTGACTGTACCAATAGAGCGACCAATTAGGCAACGTCAACTCCAACTCGCTTGCCAAGAAGCGGGAAAAAGCGCGTTAGACCTTTTTTTTTTTCTGATACAATCGTTGCGGCGGCATGTGGTTTTCGTTACACCGCGTTCACGATTCCCGGCGTTGATTGGGCTTACACCAAGAAAATAAACACCATGGCTGTTTTTAATGTCGACAGAGCATTTTCCCCCTCTCTTAATTCCAAAACCTTCTTTACGCGAGGGGGCAGTCGGACGCCCTGTACAGAGTAGACTTTTGATGTACAGATAGGAATGTAACACTTAACATAAATGGAATAGCTTTTTCAGTAAAGAAAAGATATACGAAGTAATATTCCGAAGGTCGCTAAACCAATATTTTAACTAGCTTATTCAAAAATATAAAGAAATATAAATGGAGAGGTAAGAAATGAGATAGTGTAGAATGTGATTGGCATGCTCATAGAAGTCAGGTTTCCATATTCGGCTCACCACTGCTACTGAATTGTGTGCTGGGTGTGCCTGTATATTTTGTATGTGTATGAGATTTTTGTTTTTTTTTCAGCAACAATCATACCGCCAAACATAATTCATTAGAAACGAGGTTGTACCAAATACATTGTGCATTTTTATTTCTATCCTTATAAACATATAAATACCAATACAGCAAAAAGGAAAACACATTGGCAACATGGGCATAAAGTATAAGCACACAGGATTTTCATACGTATTTAGATCAAGTTAAATGAACAAAATCAAATACTGCACTGAAAAAGCAGTTTGCTGTTGAAGCTGTTACAAAAAGAGAGTGAAAATGAATGAAAATAAATGTGATTGTAGGACACAAGCATGCTGGGAAGGAAGGGACAAAAAGCAAAATAATAATTTCAAATCTATATCTTATGCGTCTGACTCGGAAATAAGCCAACCATCTCTGACAACAGTATCGATGATTTACCATGAAGTCTATGTGTGCTATGAGTGACGATTGCTTGGCACAGGAAACCCCAAAGTAGCGTTGCACTCATTCATTGAACAGCCCTGGTACAGAAAGTGTTTCAGGTTCTGTTTACCTTTGGGAGTAGCGATTTAAAAAAAAAATATTCAAGATATCACTTTTAATGCACATGTGTAGGTCAGTTGCATCACAAAACAGCCTACCATCTAAAATTTTTGCAATAAAGCCTTAGATGTTTAAGGAGCTATCACTATTTTTCTCATTAAACCATAACTGTAGACGGCAAAGTCTGGAAATTTTTATCATAATTACTGTTCACGTTATATATTTAACAATACTTAACATCGACTGTACTTGTTTCTATCCCTAACTCACATTTTAGAACTATTTGAAGCACTAATGCTGGGTTTTTGTCTCATCTGCAAATGGTAAATTACGCCTTTAATGAGCGGCAGACCACAAAGGAGTTACAAGGAGATGAAAAAAGAATCATTTCTTATTTTTGTGAGACAGAGAAAAGGGGGAGCAAAAGAGAAGATATAGAGAAAAGAAGAAGAAGAAACAAGAGGAGAAGCAGAGGAAGAAGGGGATTGTGGAATAGGAGGTGACGAGACAAAGCAGGAGAAAAAAAAAGAATATCTATCGGTATGTAGCGACACGGTTTCTGACAAGACAAAAACAGGATCGGATGCGTTCAAATCTGGTAAGAAAATATTTCACGGCTGGTCTCCAGTATCTTGTGATGGATTTTGAGTTTACTTTCCGGACAAAAATAGAAATCGAAACCCTTTTATTTTCTAAGTTGATAAATTGTCCGGATTGAAGGAAGTGAAGCTTGTATTCGTCACGACGACGAAAAATTTGATGACTACGCAATTTCATGATTCTGTTTTTTGTTTTCCCGCTCTTTTTTTCTGTTCCGACAAAGAGTATGATAGGTGCTACTAACAACAGTGTGTACAGTGCTGAGAAGATTGAGAAAGAAACAGAAGAGAAGAGATGAATAGGGAAAGAGAGAAAGCTTGTGTGTGTGTGTGTGTGAGAGAGAGAGAGAGAGAGAGCGAGAGAAAAAGAAAGTGAGAGAGAATTTCATGTTGTAGCTAACTGTGGAAGCCTCAAACACCGTTTTCAGTTTAGTCGTTGTTATTGGTCCGTGGTCCTCTCGTAAGTTGCAAGTGGGCATGATGATAAAGCACTCAGCGTGAGCGAGGAATATTTGTTTTGTATTGGGCGAGCGCGGCTTGTTTATTAAAACGCTGGATTAAGATGACGTCACAACTCGCAGGTATTAATAACACATCCCTTCTCTCTGATTTGTGACAGTGTGTCCTCTGATGATATGTATTGATATGGGGAAAAGGTCATACTCGCCGTAAAACAAAGAGAAGAACAGATAAATGGAAAAATGATATAGAAAGTGACGGACGACATGTGGACTTGGCGTCACTCAAATGCGTGTCATCAGCTTTTACGATCATCTTAATTGTTACAACTGTTTATGCATGGACATCAGTTTCACGATACTCCAGAAGCTTAGTAACTCCCCCGCTATGTCAGAGTGGCTGATTTATGACTGCTATCTGTTATTTTTTTTTATTAATTGTTGAGGACCCCTATATAAAGAAAGCATGCCTTCAAAACTTTCACCATAAAAGGGCATAATATTCAACAACGTGTTGGCAAAGTACCATTCATATCGGAAGGTTCTTTCGTGAGCATTAAACGAATATGAATGATTAACCGTCTGAAACCCACAATCACAAAATGTTTCTTGACACTGAGTATAGTAGAGATGTCGTTGGTACTCTAAGAGTTCAGCATCTCGCCATGATCCTATGTTTGTAATATTGATTTCAGTTATCTAGCATGGAACGAACATTGTTATATCCTACGAGCAAAAACCCTTGTTAACAGATCAAAAAATACCGGACTACTTTTAAGCTAAAGATTCTTTATCTCAAATTTACCTTGCCATTTTTCTTTACAATGCTGTAATATTGCCTCACAAACTGTACATATGTATTTCAAATGTTATGTTTGGAAACTGCAGTAATACAGCTTTAGTAGATCGGGTAAATTGTTTTAGACGCCTGGATCTGAATGACTTTGTTAAGATCTGGTTTTAAGAGCTGAATGAATTCATTTGATGGAATCGTGATCAAATGGGGAGATAGTTTGTAGCTGTGTGCGAATATTCAAGATTGAGTGAGAAATGTTGTGGAACAATGAGGAAAATCAATTTGTTGTGTGCTTTTAAATAAAACTTTGTAAAGCATGTGTGTCTTCAAGCTATAAGCACCGCCGGCGCCACGTTTTTTAAAGTGTGTGTGTGTGTGAGGGGGAGGGGGGGGGGGGGTTCTGCCAACCTTGATAAGCTCTTTAAGCTAATAGGGCCGCTCTGCGAGGTAAGGCAATGTAATGCCAATCGCAAATGTTGGCAGAAATAACCACTGGTTCAGCTCAGGTAACTACCCACCAAAAACTAGTGGTATTGTGAAGTGTTCTTGTTTTCTTTCAAGTACGTCAAGTTTGTCGAGTTTGTCTAGCCGAGAGAACATTGTTCACCTTTCTTTTTTCTTCCATTACTTAATCTTTCCCTTTTTTTTCTAAGATTTGGACTTCTAAATATCAAAACTTTCTACCGCCGACCCGCAGGTGTATTCTGTTCCTCTCTAGGCTTCTCGCTGACAGTAATGATAAACGTTCCTACAGGAGGGAGAAGAGGACCCGAGTGAAACGGAGCGACATGGCGCGCCCCGGGTGGCGTATCAATACCGAGGAAGAGGAGAATGTAATCGTGCCACTCGTTCCCGCCAAAATCCTGGCGGGAACGTTTATTTCGCGCCAGCTTCTGAATTATCCATCTGCTTCCCTTCTGCAGTCACGAAAGTGAGGGCAGACAAATTAGGCGGGAAGTTTTTTTTTTTCCTTCTTTTTCTTCTTCTTCTGCCTCCTCTCTTTCTGTTTCATGGCAAGAGCTCATGGAGTCATTTTGTTTGCGACACCCCAGTGTTGAGGAAGATACCGCCGCACTGCCGGGAGGGGATAGGGAGACTGAATCGTGTCACATATTGGAGGAAATCAATCGAAGATGCTGTTTTACTCCCGAGTCATTGAATCTAGATCAGCCTAACAATCCCTCTTCGAGAGTCATTAAACACCGTGATAAACACGGCCGTGTGGGTTACAGGAAGTAGTTACAGGCACAGTACAATGGACCTCCCTCATTGGTATTGTGTCCCTGACCTGGATGTCCGCAAGTCATACAATGTGCATAGCTATATAATTCTCACGTTCTTGTTTACTATTTTATTTCCAGACTCAGACTCTGCATAGCTGCTGCACAGTGTTGTGTGTTTCTGCGTATTCGTGTGTGCGTGCGTGTGTGTGTTTGTGCGCGTGTGCGTGTATATATGTATGTGTTTGATTAGATCAGACAGTATAAGTTATTACTTTAAAAAACATTCATGGATAAAGAGATGGCGTAGTATTGGATAAGGTGACAATTCAGCCTTTAACTTTTTGCCAGACACTTACAAACTACTTTCTGAAATGCTAAGGAGCATAAAATTCTAAGAAGTGTTCAGTTGTTAAAAACTGGGTTAGGAATGACTGAGATATCTAAAAACAAAGTAAAACAAAGCAATCCTAATGAAACGTTGGTCTCCCATTTTGTTAGGATTGCTGTCTTGAATATCTCAACCATTTCAAACCCAATTTTCATCAAACAAAGTTTCACTTCCTTTTAGTGCTCTGTCATGTTTCATAAGAAATTTCTCATCATCTCAAACAAATCATCATCAAAAAACGTTGGACACCTGAAGCCCCATCTCAACCAAATCTGTACCATCACTTTAACGAACAAAAGAACTTGCCTGCAAATTTGGTATGTAAAATGGAAACTTCATAATTTACAATATTTCTTGACTTGATTTCTTGTACATTCTCTGTCAATAGACTATTGCCTCAATCATTGTATGCTATATCCGTGGGAGGTAGGCCTACAGTTGTGTCTGTCGATCTCTATGTATCCATCTGGCTAGCTATCTATCTTTCTTTCTATATCTATTCCTCTCTTCTTTTCCCTCTGTTTAAGTCTTTTCCAATCAACTTTTACTGCTCTTTCCTCCCCCTCAAATACAAATTTCTTATTCTCTCTTGATATCCATGTTTATCTTGTCAATAAACATTTCGATTGCTGCTGTCAAGATGTTAAGTCGGAGATAGTCAGTGCGGATGGCGACAGTCAAAGCGGTCAAGTCGAATCAATAGCAGTCATGTCCGAAGAGAGATATCTTCGGTTCGTTTGGTCACTTTTTCCCCCTCCTCTTCTCCTTCTTCTTAGGCCAGTCGGAGATATGAGAATATTGCACAGATGATATTGCCTGACTAGATCGGTTTTCCTCCTGACTTATCATTATGAAGACCTTACTTAGGGATCGCGGCGGTTGTATGATGTTTGACACACGTGCTGGGTTCCACCTGGCCCTATTCTACTGGAATTACGTCTGAAACTCTCGCCCGTAGCAGATACACCTGCATCGATTGTGAGTTTGAGGACTCCAAGCAAAAGTTAATCTTCTTCGGTAGAAGCAAACTTATGGCAGAAAAAGTGTATGTCAAAATTTGATTACAGCATATTTCTCGTCATCAGATTCTGAGCATAAGAGTTTGTTCGCGAGAAACCGAGAAGTCCATTTTGTTCCATTCTTTTAAATCAAGACTTATCGTTAAATTTTGTTGGCGTAGCGCGCGAATGAGGTAGAGATCAGAAAAGTATCTCGGTTATTGTAGAAAGGTCAATTTTCAGAAATCTTCACAAAGAGAAGAATGTGAAATTTTGTACTTTTTCGATGTGTTTTGCGGCAAATATACCGATAAGTCCACTTCTCATTTTGTGGCAAAAGCCGATAAGTGCTCCTTAAATCACAGTATAGTTTGATTGCAGAGATTGACTGATTTTCATTAAAAAAAAATGAACTTCCTGGTTTGGGGGAACAGGTGCACGTCACGTGACCGACACCCACGAGTCATACAGCCCATGAGTTAGAAACTATGCTACAAGGCCCACGAGACCGACTCATTAAGCCCCGTGTTGTATCTGTGGAACTCGTGGGCTGTTTTTACCTAGTGTCGAACTCATGGGCTTTATTTGCCTAGTGCCGAACTCATGGGCTGTATGACTCATGGACCTGTTTTCAATGTCGAACTCGTGGGCTGTATAACTCGTGGGTGTCGGGTCTTGTTGGATGACCCCGCCGCGGCAGTTGTGTCCATGGGCAAAATATGTTATTCCCGAGGAGTTAAAGTCGTCGGTCCCGTGGTGTTTTCTGCTAACGAGCATTTTTTTAGTCCTGTCTTAGCAGCCACGTAAATCAAATCATGAAACAAATACGAATCTACACACAAAGAAATGAATATCAAATGAATGATAATTACATTCAGCCCACTTACCATCTGCAAGGTCTAAGTTCCTGAAATTAGTTTAAGCACCTTGATTGAATTTTCAAGATTTCAGAAAAAACAACAACAAAATCTCATCATATTAAATTGTGTCACCGGAATATATTCAGGAAGGAAAAGTCGATATTAAACAGACAGACCTTTAAGGTGTTCATGCACTTTCTTGCATGATCTGAGGAAAAATCTAGAGGGAAAAAAGGGACATCGTATTACATTACTACGAAACAAGCTCGAAAGCCTGTAAATATTTATAGGGAAACGTCCTTGGTACAAATTTTCTATAAACCACCGCTGTAATTTGAGCGAGTGGTATAAATAAAAGGCGAGCCCCCTAGCTCAAAATAACATAATTAGTTAACATTTTTCCAAGAACAAAATAGAATCTGATAAACCATGGATGTTGCTCCTTTGTCTTGTACCCATCTCTAATGTCACCGCACGTACAATGAGCAAATTTAATGATCGACGTTGGCGAAGGTGATGGGACAAACTATCACTTCCGAGGCGATCTGGATGTAGATATCTTTCCAAAGCGCAGCTGAGGAAAGATAGCGTACAGATTCAGGATGTGATAGTTCGTCTCATTAATTGCCTGACACCAAAAGTTGATTACAAACCTTTAATTGCTTTATATTCCACATCTAGTATAGCATGTCACCAAAAAATAAATCAATAAATCAATTGATCAGTAAATCAATAAAGCAATAAATCAATAAATCAATTAATCAATTAGTTCATAAATCCATAAATCAATGATGTGGAAGGCGTGGGTGCACACATGGAGCCTCTTTTTTCACTTTCTAAAGTTGTGTCCTTTTTGTCATAAATTGCAATAACTATGGACCTTAATCACCAGGTAGATTTTCAACAATATATAAAAGTGCAGTTCTTCAGTCTTGACCAGTCCATTTTACAACCTTCAGACTTACAGTGGGCGCGTGTGTGTTTGTCAGTCTGTCTGTGTGTATATTATGTGTGTGTGCTTGTGTATATGTTTTTCTTAGCTATATCGCTACATTGAGCAAAATCAAAATGTGAGGAAAGAAAACAAATTTTTTTATCTTGCCTTGCTAAAACAAACACGCTAGAAAAGATTATTGCCATGATACTATTCGACAGAACTTGATAATCGTTGCAATTTTTAAAGTGAAAGTTTCTCGTTCTCGTTGCTTCCTTTTTTTGTTTAAATCCTGTATGCTTACTTATGTATATGCTCGAAAGAATATATAGTGAAGTATATGTGGGTGCTACTTGTGAGTTTGAGAAAACATACATCTTCTTCTTCTCTCCTTGACGTATACCGCCCATGACGAGATGAATTAATGTAATTTTGCGGCACTCTGTGTCGCATTAAACTAATTCCCCTTCGAGGGATCAACTTAACCCCTGTCATATCCTTGCCAATATCTCTGGGAGGATCCGAAATGAGCTGTTTTTCCTTCCGAATTGGATGAGCCTTGCTCCGTTCTCAATGCTTCACTTATTCTGAGCGATTTTTGTGTTGACTGGAGTTTTGAATTGCCATTATTATGTTTTTTTTTAATCCCTCGGATATTGTACACATACCGTTTCCTGCCCTTCAGCATAAGCTGTTGAGGACGATTTGACTTTTATTTCATCCACCCGACCCCGATTTGATTTTCTGACGCTTTATAGACTTGTTCAAAAGACCCCCGATGAGGGAATCTCAGAATATCCCATGACTGGTTAAAGTATATGAAGCTTGGCTATACACTGTAGTCAGTGAGGTATAGTATTTCTGAATCCCCTCCCCACCCCATTCCACCAAACGAATTTGTTCTGAATGGTTATTTTTGCTAAGTCTCAGTTGTTTTCAAGTGACGTCGTGACTGTTACCAAAAACACCAAGATGAAATAAGAAAATATAAAAAGAAAAACGAAGAAGAAAATGAGGAAGAAGAAGATGATGACAATGATAGAGATAAAAATGACGAAGAAGAAGAAGAAGATGAATGACGAAGAAGATAGAGAAGAAGATAGAGAAGAAGACGAAGAAAATATATGGGAGGGGAAGAAACCTACGCGAGGAGAACAAACTTGTGGTGGAAAAAGTTTAACGAAAAAGAAAAAGGAGGAGAAAGGAGGTATGCCTGAGGATGGTGACGAAACAGGGATAAAATGCTAAATGTTAGGATCCCCTAATATTAAAGAATTATCAAGCAGAGATGTGAAGATATGGGATATGAGTTTTCTTCAATTTGTCTCCCTCTGTACATAGAAATTCTGTATAAGATCACAACTGCTGATCTTCATGTTGACAAACATATCGCAAAAAAGGGAACCAGCTTAACTTAACAAAACAATGTTGGAATTTTGGATCTTGGGTTTTTTGTTCCAAGTTAACCGTTTCACTGCCTGACAACCAGGGATAGCCTGGTGGTATAGTATCGCTGCCCGAAAAGCAGAAGATGACAGGTAGGAGTACCGCTGCATGGTTTCTTTTCCCGACATGTTTGTTAGAAGTTAGAGACCGGCAGCTGTGATCTTACAGATTTTAATTGTATAGAGGGAGCAAACTGAAGAAAACTCACACCCTATATCTCCCAAAATTGTCAGATTGTTGCCGAAGCACAATTTTTCATCTCTCCCTCCCTTTCTTTCTTTCTGTGTCCCCTTTCAGTCTCTCTCTCTCTCTCTCTCTCCCTCTCTCTCTCTTACTTCTTTTTCTCTCTCTGTAATTTTCGACTCATGTTTTGAGGAAGTGGAAGTTGTTCACAAAACTGTAACTATAATACCAAAAATCAAAACATCTCTTATACGTCACATGAAGAAAGGAGTGCGAGACATATTTTTTGTCTTCTTTGATAATAAATCTTCCTATCTATGGATCTAGGCCCCGAAGAAAAGTGAGGGGGAAGTATCTTTATCAAAATTATAATCTATCTTATGAATATAACTGTTAGAGTAAATATATGAACCAACCATATCTTTTTGTTTAGGGCAACAGAAAAGAAATATATTTCATTTGTTTTTACGTCACTGCTTCTCTTTATTCTATCTTGTAACAGTGTTTCTCTGACTACTATCTTAACTACACCTGCTACGTTCAACTTATGTTATATTGTAATAGATAGACATGAGTCTTTTTGCTTCTCCTGTTCTCTTCTCACTCTCAATCTCTACTCCGTGATAATCACAGTGTTCTATATACATTTTTTTCGTTATTTCTTCTCCTAATCCCCATCTTTCTTTATCTATCGCTGGTTATATCTATATCTATCTACATATCTATCCGTCTGTCTATCTATCTATCTATCCATCTATCTATATATCTATCCATCTATCTCTATCTCTCTCTATCTATATCTCTTTCTCTGCATTTCGTTCTCTTCATACTACTTTCCTATTCCTTTCTCTCACTGTTCTGTTTCTTCCACCTATCTCTTGCTATTTTCTCCTCTTTTTCTCTCATTTTACATCTTCCCCTTCACGAGGTCTCACCTTAATGTCTCTCCCCCATGCTCGATACAAATCATGATAGATCGATCGATTTCACCTAAGACTACAAAGCCGCATTAATCGGTCGTCCTGACGTCGAGTGATTCAAGTCGACCTTTATCGCGAGACTTCTCTCATCTATACCACGACACACATTCCACCCACTCTCCCGATATTAGCTCGACCGATACATTTTCTTGTCTGCCAGCGATCGAATTGTGTTCACACGTGTCAACAAATCACTCGAGACGTTCCGATATCTGGATAAAAAACGAGACCTCGGTGTGAACAAAGTAAAAGTTATCGGAGCTTTCAGCTTGAATGGGCATAAGAGGATATTGTCTCCAGGGACGACCGGACGGAGATCTCCATTTGTTTCTGTCGAAACTCATCACAGGACATGAACCTGCTTTGAATCTCTGAATGCACCTAAAGACTCTGGAACAGGATTGATGCCTTTTTTTTTCATTTCTACTCCAAATGCAACACAAGATATTCTTTAATTATTATACGTTGCATAGTATCACACCAAACAAAAAAGCCTGTTTTACTTTCCTTATACGCTTCTTTAGAATATACAGTGATTATATGTGAATCATATGAAATACTTTCTATTTCATGTAATCGTTTAATGTTCATAATATTGTATATAATTCTGTTTGATATAGAAATAATAATGCAATTGAATAAAGATGAAATGAAGTGAAATGAAATAGAAAAAATGGAAAAAATATAAGTAAGTCTTAGTGGATTGTTGTTATCAAGAAATTCATCATAATTAATTATCTTGCCATGTTGACAAGGACTTGTGCATGAAAGAGAAAGATAGATAAAACGGTCTTATATTTTCTGTCAGATGCATATATAGAGCCGTCACGTTTCTGGGTTTTCTTTCGTATGTACACAAGTGTAGCTACAGGTAACATCATCACTAAGTTTGAGCCGATCTTTAAAAATCACCCAGACAAAACAAAACAAAACAAATGTAAAACTGAAGAATCAAATAAAATGTGTGTTTTGTTTTGTTGTTTTGTGTTTGTATTTTTCATCACTACCTACACTATAGATGATTTGAGCACTTAGAAGGCGTCTGAGTCATTGCATATTCTACTCTCTCTTTTTTATTTTAGCAGAAAATATCTCTTCTGGGAATTGAATCATAACTGGACTAACAATCCCTAATCCAAACAGAGAAACTATTCTAATTTGCACTTTTGTAGAGGTTTTTCCTTGATTACATTGTTTGTTCATATCGCACTTAAGATATTGTGTTTCTATATCATAATATTATATTATAATCGTAGGGGGTATTCAAATTTCTTTTTGTCGACGTTGAATATCCTATTTCGTTGTAAAGATCAGTTTGTTTGTTGTTGTATTTGAGTATACATAGTTCCCTATATCACAGGGCATACTAATTCAAACGATTTGCCTAAATCGCATTAATAGCTAGCTTCTTGCTCGTTTAGATAATTCTTTCCATAAATATTAAACCACTCCAAATGCAGTATTTGAAATTCAGTATCATTCTGGATGTCTTAATTCGGGTACGAGCTACCGCTTACGCTTTCGTGGCGTCAGTTTGTGTTAGACATTTCTGAATAAGGGAGTGATCAAATTGATTCCCTAGTTCATATCCGTGCGTATCTAGTTTGAAACAGAATTCCACGCTCGCAATTGTGTTAGAGCGTCAATTGATCAGCTACATAATGCGCAATGTTCTCCAGCTGAGCTCATAACGCAAACGAGGCAAAATTACCAACACCCATCCAAGAAACAATCACGTGACCTGCCCGTAATATTGCACTCTTTTCGATGTTCCACATCCAACCGCACTCTACCCCCCCCCCCCGCCCCGCCGCTATACAACCACGCAGTTTCAGTTCTTTGGTCTAATGACGTATACGTATTCTGTGAACTTGGGAGCACTAAACAGACTACGAGAGTGAAAGAAATCGACATCGCAATCCATAGCCCTGATTTTTGTTAGCAGTGTCATACGTGTTTCGTCAAAACGTCACGTTCACCATTTCTCCATGACGGTATAAGATTCAACTTGCGCAGAACTACAGCTTTATAAAGCGAAGTTATCAGCTGCAAAAAAAAAAGACGGGACACTATCAATTGAATTGTCACGTACTATCAGACCGGACCATTAAATTAAAACCGGCCGTTGCAGCTCGAACCCGACAATCGATGATTTTTGATAATAATTTCTGAGGACGTTTATATGACCTCGAGAGATCTTTCCCTTCGTCATGTAAAAATCATATCTTCGTGGATCTCTCTAAGTTCTGCATGTTTGTTAAGTCGTTTTCTGGCCAGCGGTCAAAATCAATCCGGGCATTGGATAGAGTTCTGATTCCCCGCCCCCGCCACCTGTCTTTCGCCCCTACTTCCACTTCCCCCTTTCTCTCTTTCTTTCTCTTTTTTTTTTTTTTGGACAAACTCTGCATCCATTTCGTTCTATAACTTCTCTCTTTCTTTCCCTTCCGTCCTCCCTCTTCTCTCTCCCCCTCTCCCCCTCTCTCTCTCTCTCTCCTCTAAATCATGTTATCAGATACCGTAAGTAGCAGACGATGTAAGTTGTCAAAATGCTCACACTGGCCAGGTGTGTTTGATGATAAGCCCTACAAAAGTTATCTAGAAGCCTGTAGCAAGTTCATCTAGAGGCAGAATCTTTAAGTTTTCTTTATCAAAGTCGAAGCATTTTCCTATTTAAGTATACTGCCACTGTATTCCTCATTTCATGTCTTTGGAACTTGTCGTGCCAGGGAATTATCAGTATAGCGGGAAAAAATCTACTATTTTTGGTTATATTAAGATGGGATAAAAGAAGTCGATGCTACGCCATTAAGTATGAGTGTCTGTTTGCCTTTGGGTATGTTTGTTTCAGTGATTTTGCATGTTCTATACATGTTATGTTTTACAGGCATGGCTGGCAATATTAACTGATATCAAAATTTGTGCATATCATCGATGACAGAAAGATATAAAATCATATATTTAGTTTTTTCGCTTCAATTGTATTCACGATAATGCAAAACGTTGTTTTTGTTACAGCTTTCTAAGGTTCATTAAGCAGTTGTGCAGTTGGAGACCTAAAATCCTGACGCTATTTGCATTCGTGTAAAACCTAGCCTTGAATTTAACATGAAATGTCTGGTGCATGTTTAACACTTAGCTAGAATTTTCTTCTCGGTGTTTATAACAGTGTACTAATACTATCACACGCAAACATAGGCCTTGTGTTTCTTACACGCACCTAACCTGTGCGAAATAAATTGAACCATTGTATTTAGCTTGTGCGCCGTATTTCTTCACAAAATGTAATCTGCGGCCTGCGTATGGCACACTTGCCAAGCTTGCTTTCTCAAGTAACAACGGATATCTTCAAATTTAATTTCAGTCGTATTTACAGAAATGAAAAAAAAAAAAGAGAGAGAGATGAAATGTAATGTAACGTTTGAAACTGTAAGTACTGCAGGGGAAAATCCATGGATCTGAAATAGATAACGTGGATAATGGAATCTTTTCACAGTGGGATAACCCATACTGCCGATGTCACTTGGTCACGGAAGCTAGTATGCTATCAATAGCACCGCACCTTCTACCTGAAGTCAACGCCAGTGGTATGAGTCTTTCAACTTTAATAGGAAGAGGTAAATCCCTAGTATGATACGTGTATCTTGACTAGCTTTAATGGGGATTCTGGGCCCTGGTGTGGTGTGTGTGGGAGTGCGTGTAGGGAGAAGTATATGTGTATACGTAAAATGTGTATTTTCATGTGCAGAAATATGTCTCTCGTATTTCTGTTTGTGGTTGCTCATAGATATTGTGCGTGTCTGCGAGAGGGAAATTGCAAACAAAATATGGGTCTCGAAGATAGGTGTATGTACATATGAGGGTATGTATTTATGTTGGGACAGATCGCTTGTAAAGAAGATAATTATTTCACCCATTAATTGGTCAACCACATATTGAGTTTATCTTTGAAAAAAAGAAGACGTTGAAGAGAAGCGTTATAATAATATGGTAACACCGAGTTTCCGAAAGGAAATTCTAAAGCTTGTATTTCTTTCGTAACCATTACAGAGGATTATAAAGAGAATGTGTTTTGGTTTATAGATGGTCTGCAAATGTTAAATGAATCAAAAAGAAAGGACAAAGATAAGGATGCATGGAGTGAGTGAGTGCGTAAGTTTATGTACAGGTATGTTTGTGCGTGTATGACCGTGTTAGAAACCGGAGGTTTTCTTGTTGCTGTTTTTGTTTTTTGTTTTTTGTTTGTTTGTTTTTTTAGTCTTTTTTTGTGTGTCTTGTGGTCCGACTGTTTGAGATGAGCGTGATATGAGAGCAGACACGCTGTTAAGCGAAATTACTTTTTGCCAATGACGTCTTTGACATTTGAACCCCAGGCCAAGACTTCCTTACATGGGAAGATAGATTGTGGCTTCTGTCTTTCAATCAAACAGTAGCGTAACTTTTCATGGGAGGATTCTTCAATGACTGACGGCTGAGCCACACATCCCGAGGGGAAGCTGACAACTTGGCAGAGATTGAACCAAAAACATTCACAGTTGACTTTTCTCCATCCGTTTGTCACACCCAAGGCACGAGGTTATTTTCTCTTTCCCAATATTCCACTTGTAATTAGCGAGAGTGCGAAACGGATTTCGTCATATTACTCGCATTAATCAACTTTTAACACAGTTTCTGCTTTCCTCGACAGGTCGCGCGAATAAGGACCTTTAGACGATTCTCGCGAAACTTGTCCGGTGATTAGTTTAAAAGCAGTTTCGGGGAGAACACAAACAGCATATCCATCACGCGAGAGAATTACTTTGCAGACTTCAGCATTGTATGTTTTCCTTTTCTCCTCTCCTCCCCCAATCTCTTTCTATCTAACTATCTATCTCTTTGTCTATCTGTCTGTCTGTCTATCTCTCTCTCTCTCTCTCTTTTATGACAGTTTCTCGGTAGCGATTGAAACTTCCTCAAACTAAACCCATCGCTTTGATTGAGAGAGCCAGATATCACATGTGATACCACGTTCTCGTTCCCAAACGCGTTTTTCCTGATTTGTTTGTTGACTTTTGCTCCTTTCTACTCTTTTATTCTTTTCCTCTTTTTTTTTTTTTTTTTTTTTGGGGGGGGGGGGCTTTATGATTTTTTTCAGCTCTCATTCTTCCATGCTATACCACTGTCACTGCGTATTTACCTTTTTTCTCTTCGGCAACTTTGTTCCTTATATGCAGAGTACAGTATGTACATCCATTACAAGTTAGAGGGATGGTATGTAGGTGAGATGGAGGATTCAGATTTTAATATTTTGCACGATAATTAAAAACCCCTTATGAAATATTAAAGAGCATACAATTCTCAGAGGAATTCAAAGTTTATTTCATGAAAATTGCTATTGAAATGGCTGATATATCAAAAAATAAAGTAAAACAAAAA
This sequence comes from Diadema setosum, assembly GCF_964275005.1. Taxonomy (NCBI): domain Eukaryota; kingdom Metazoa; phylum Echinodermata; class Echinoidea; order Diadematoida; family Diadematidae; genus Diadema; species Diadema setosum. The sequence continues at coordinate 35,455,092 of NC_092699.1, read as the reverse complement.
GATCCTGATAAAAGGTGGCTCCCACATTTTATTAAGACCTCATTGCTTCTGGATATCTCAGTCATTTCAAAACCAGTTTTCATCAAATAAACTTTGAATTGATTTAATTGATTGCTTTTCATAGTTTATAAGAGGTTTCTCATTATCTCACAAAAGTGTTCAAAACCCATCTCGACCAAAAATATACCATCCCTTTATCATGCAATTTAATCTATATGTTATTGATCTTAATCTTATTTCTGGGAAAAAAATGAATGTGCAAAATTTGAGTGAATAACTGAAAACTCAAACAAAAAATATCCGTTTCCATGTTTGATGGTGAATATAAAGTGGTATTGTTTGAAAAATCTAATGATGATATGAAAAAGAATAGTTATTATAGTATTTTCCGTTTATGAAATACATGCCTTTCGTATTACAGATGTGAATAAAAATGGTTAAAAAGAAATGGTCTTTCAAGGATGAAACTACATATCACAGATTATTATACTAGCATATAGAGAGTTCACTGTACGGTACGGGTACAAGATCATCCTATTAAACTCAATCAGTTTAAGCTTCTAATTTGCTATCAATATGCCCACCTAATCCTCAGAAAAAGATCAATTTCATAGATATATTCAACACGTCACATACAGAGGTACTTCTGTAATAGGAAAGTTATCTGATCCCTCCCCTCCCCCCCCCAAAAAAAAAAACCAAACAAACAGAAAATATATATACATAAATAACTGTCTATAAAAATATTAGTAAACCTGTCCACTGAAAGATTGTTCGGACATTGGCCCGCGATCCAAACAATATTGTTTAATTGTACAATAGTTTGTTTGATCTATATCATCTTACAATCAGAGCAAATTAGAGTCAAGGCTAAATGCGATTGACCTGTCTTAAGGGGATTTTAAAACTAATATTTATGCAAAATAGATACTCCAAGGTAACCACTATGAGTCATCCCTCATAGTCTTGTTTCCAAACTGCCATATTTTTATTTCCATTTATTTTCACTTCCAGCAACATATTAGTTTACAACCTTATCCAATAGAAAGACCACAAGATTAAGAAGTAATTCACACATCTTTCAAGTTCGCTATGACTGCTGTATGATATTCAAATAACTAGACCTTGTACATAATCAAATTTCCAGTGCACTTTCTTTGAAAGATAATTAAAAGGCGAAATCTTGGAAGGCTTCCGTGGCGGTAAAACGTTGGGTGGAAGAAGGCTTACTGCGGTGCACCATGACTTGTATTCGTTCTTGGGTAATAAGTGGCGAACCGCACATATCCTATTTAAAGGATGACTGTTGGTTTACTTTGCGCGTGTAAATGCATGTTTATATCGATTTATAACTGCATTGTAGTTTCCTTGAAAAAAGAAAAGTTGGAAGCAAACGTGATATAACATTGTATTGTTATAGATTTTGAAAACTGAAAATAAAGGATGATGCCTGCATATCTTGCATGCTGCGTCAATATCGCCCACTATGGTAATGGCAGGAATGATAACATAATTTAATTTTGAAGTCGTTTGCAAAGTGTTGACAATGTGACGATTTGCTGTGATTCCAGTAATAATAAAAATATGTGCTCTAAAAGTGCCTCCAACAATTAAGATAATAATGTCATAAGCCACCTCCAACAACCTTTACCCCCCCCCCTTGTTACTCTCTTTCATTCCCGTTTAGTTCTTGTTTCCATGGTTACTGTAATGAGCACGTGGTGATAAATGAAACTCTGTATAGGAAGCGGCCAATGAGGTATGTTAATTCATAACCTGCCACTCACAGTTATTACGTAAGCCCCGTCTCATCAAAGATCATTAAAAATTGATGATTGATTAATAACATCTTCTATGTCTTCTCTGATCTTTTATTCTCATCTGACACTTTCTCTCTCTCCGTTAAATCTTATGATTCGCATAATCACGTCTTATCGAATGGAGAAAGGAGCTATTGCAAGGGTTTCGAGATTGAGCACGGAAATGACGTCATAATTAGTTTGTCGCGAAGACTCTTACCGGAATTGCATTATACACCTGCGTACTGATAACATTAATTTCAGTGCGAATTTTCCTTTTAAACCCGACTAATTATGCAGTTCCAATACCGGGAAACAATATAGTTTTATGAATCGCCCTTTCGTCATTATTTGTGCACACCGCAACAAAATATCACACGTGCGTAAGAGTAACGTAAACAATGCATGAAAAAAAAAATGAAAAGGAGGGACAATACATGAATAGTTGACAGGAGTTGAAAAAAAAATTAGCAAGGTATTTCTAGAAAAAAGATAGCACACTGATCTACTTTTTTAAGCCATCAATCCCGTCGAAAGTCTGAGCTATGAGACTATAGCATCCCTCCCTTTATACAGGAACTCGATGAGACTAGAATGGAATGCGCCCCCTCGCGTTAGGAAAGTGAAATTAAAATGAGAAAGTGTCCTCATAGTTTTAAATGATTCTTTAATTGCTAGACCTTAAGAATTAGTTACTTCAAATTTGGGATGTTTCATGGATCAAATGCACTTAGCGTAATGTCAGGTATTACTTAGGGTTTTACTAATGGCGATTGAATATCATTTGCATATGATTATTCAGATGACACATTTTCTATTTTCGTTAATATATACTTTAATGATAATAATGATTATCCAATGATTATCATACAACATTTTGTAAGTCATTAGATATGTCGTGTGTTAGGTGAGTGGGTGTATTATGAGTAGGCATCTTTTTTTGGGGGGGAGGGGGGGGAGGGGGAGGGGGGAGGGGGGAGTGAAGGGTGATCTCAGTCGTTCGACATATTGTATACGGCTGTCGATCTGATTTGCTAATTACTCCCGTAGTCTGCTTGGTGTTCACACCTAGCCAGTTAGGTGCTGATAATGAGCAAGCATCTCGGTTCGAGCGCCCCGATGCCTCGGGCTTCATACTCGGCTGACATGCCGCTAATACGCGGCACGCAACTTCTTAATACAACGAGAAAGACCGGCGGATCGAAAAGCGTGGTTTTATCCATTAAAGGCGCGAGACGCCCATCCCGCCTGTGGCCCTAGAGATCTGATGAACTTATGACGGCTTATACAGGTCGGACAGTATATAGTTTACAGCTCTGACTTGTTTTCGGTAATTACAGTGTTATAGTCACATCTTATTGACGTCTGACGGAAGCATCTGCGACACATTTTTATTCGCTTTTAAATGATAACGATTTCGTTACGTCTATAATCCATACATTGAAAATCGGTCAGTGTGAACTGATAGAACAATGACATATAAAAATAATGGAAACATTATATGTTCAGTTCAGTTGACTTTTTCCATCAAGCAAGAAGTGAAACAAAGTATGATATAATCTAAAGCATATATATACGTAAAACAATCACGTAGTTTCAATAATATTTATCAAAGAAAAAGAAATACAAAACAAATAGTGAATTGCACAGTATAGACCTCATGATATGAGCATAATTAACTGAGAACACCTCGGCATGCTTTGAAATATAAAAATAAAGTTGGTGTGGAAAAAGAGTGGTCACTAAAAAGCTGAGCTTGTCACTTGTCATGGGTCACTGAAAACATGATGAATAAGTATACATCATTGTTATTCAAACCGTAATTGTATTTTAAAGTGCAGAAAACACAATTTTAGGCAATCTGGCAATGTTTAAGTTGCAGTGCACTATCCGATGTGCCGTGTGTACCCAACAGAAAAACTGGTGAAAATCAAAACAAAACAAAACAAAACAAACTCACAATAGTGGATATAATATCATTATACATACATATGTGCGTGCATGTCAAAATAATAGATGTGAAGAGACCTTTACTTTTTGTCAACGAGAATAACAATAATTTCCAAGTTCAGCCTACGTACAGTTGGTATATGTTGCGTGATGGGAGGTTATCCGTTACTTTCCATTATTCTTGTTCCCTTCAACTCATTTCAAAGTTATGATATTTAGGGCTCTAAAGTATTGCCCCTCATTATCAAGCAGCGTAAACAATGATGATGATAGATTGTATGCCTCTTTGTGTAACGAAAAAAGGGTGCATGGATGGCACTATACTGCTCAGTTCGGAGCCTATCTACTTTGAGATTTGGAAATCTATGAATGATTCAGCATGTACGGCGTACTGACGAAATTGATCCGGTCAGCGATACCTATATACCTCGATTGATCTCCTTTTCGGCTTGCACAATCACTAATCATAAAGTCCTGAAAAACTCGCATTACACTGAATTATGCAGGCCAATCACTTTTGTTATCTCTTGGTAGGAGTCCCGACGAAAAATTGAATGAGATTTTATTTGATTCGCAGAGGTAATAAAGGTATACCAGTCGTCTCTTTCTCACTGAAGATTATTTATTGTACCTCTCCTTTCCTCCTTAACTCTTTGCGTGCCTTGTGTGCCGATTGATATACAGAAAACTCCGTAGCCTTGTACATATACCGTGCACAATTCCTGGCACAGTAAGGGTTAAGTTTGTTTAGCCTTGTTTCAGGGGAAGGGAATATATCAGGGTGATCATTGGGTCTACTGACGTGTAATTGATTTGATAGAGTCGAATTTGATTCAGTTTGTGTTTTCAGAGAGCAATGAATATTCTTGCAGTCATGAAGTTCCCTTTTATCACTGCCGCTTCGACTTTTCTGTGTCAAGTTTAGTCTCCCAGCCTCACTTTCCAGTCGTTTCCTCTTTCAAGGGCAAACCGGAATAATCGGATAAAGGTTGTAGTGACAATTTAACCTTCTGAACACCAATGTCAACCTCCTTGTCGACAATTTAAATTGCAGTTTGAGGATAAGATCCCGAAGGGGCTAATTATTGAGCAACATCGAGTAATGCATTTTTATTGAAAAGTTACCAATATCATATCCCTATCATAATTATATCTCTTCAATCTACAAAAAGTGCTTATTTTGACATCAAGGCGATTCAGGATGCATTCATATTCTACGCTATTAAAGAGATGGTATAGTTTTGGATGAGATGGGGGCTTTAGGCTTCGAACTTTTTAATGAGATAATGAGAAATATCTTACGAAATATGAAAGAGCAAAAACACTCTGAAGAGGAATTCAACGGCTATTCAATGAAAATTGGTTTTGAAATGGCTGAGATATCCAAATCAAAGCGATCCTAATCATGCTAATAAAAGATGGACCCAACCTTTATTAGAAGCGCTGTGTTTAACGTTGTTTTCTGGATATATCGGCCATTTCAAAACCAATTTTTATCATAATATTATAAACTTTGAATTCCTCTTTCTTTAATATTTCATTCGTGGTTTCTAATTATCTCGCAAAAATTAAAAGCTGAATCCCTATCTCAACTAAAACTTTATCATCCCTTTTTCATTCATTCATTTCATTTATTTATTTCATTCTCATTTTCATTTTCATTTTTTTTCTTTCAACAAAACAACACAAAGTAATTTAGATCAAAATTCAATCATAAGCATATATATATTGCAAAGTATGACAATCAATGGAAATCAACAAACATACAAAGATATGCACACATACTGGAATTACAAAGTTATATTTGAAAGGTAAAAAAAAAATGAGAACTGAGAGGTCCTCTAAAAAGCATTCCTTGGCTTGTAGATTGTGGACCACTCTAAAATATCTTCAAAATACTTATTGCAATTACAAGTACATAATACATAATACAGAAAATAAGACAAAATGAAACAAACAACAAAGACACAACAACATGACATGACTAAACTGATGGGGATACGATTGAAAGGAATGGGGCAAAAACAAAATTAAAGGAAGGAAAGAAAGAAGGAGATAGAGAGAATGCCTACACGCTGGACAGAGAAACGGAAAAGGGGATTGAGGAGGTATTTCGGACAGCTGGTGACTGCACGCAGCTGTGGAAAAGTTGAGGAAAATTAAAATGCCGAATTTCATTACTTTGCCGTTTTTCATTGTAAAAGGATGATGATGATGATGAACCTTATGTTTGCTGTAACCTGTATAGGTAATGAACATAAGTATCTCAGCCAGAATTTAACAAAAGAGATTTCAATTTGCGCTTAAAAGAATATAACGATGGAGAATTTTTTTATTTCAGAACTTAATGAATTCCTTTCAGATGACCAATAATGTTTTACGTCCAGAGATTTCGGTGCTTCGTTATGACGACGATGTCCACTCTTCTCTTGATTAGCGGTTTAAAGTGACGAAGACTTTCTATTCAAATAGGGTGAACCTGATCCTTCTTTTGTGTACTTGTAATTGCTTTACACAGAAAATTCTCTAAACCTGTGAACAATTCCTGCAGCCTTCCATATTAATTCATATTATTTTCATATTAACAAAGCTTGAATTTGAATTCCTATCATTTGGCGTTGTATATTCCTCCTTGAACTCCTTCCATTCTTAACATTGTGAATTTTTACAAATTAGTCTTTGGGATGAGAGGAACCAATAAGGTAATTCATACTCTAATGACTTGGATTGAAATTAAACAATTTGCAAAAGTAAAAGGATTCGCATAAAATGATTTTTCGAGTTGTTCTATTGCAACTGATTCTCAAATTATCCTTCATTGACATAAGTAAGCACAGATTATACAGTGTTTAAAGTAATAGTCATGATAAAAATTATGGACATACATACTCGGGTCATGTGGGCAATTTTCGTAATGTTTAGATTACACTGAACACTGCATAATCGGTGCTTATTTACATCGATCAAGGGCAATTTGGCAATCAGTTTCAATAAAAATGATAATGATAACGCCATATATGGATAGCATATTAAAGTGAAACTATACCTGCAAACTGTTCGAGGCCTATCAAAACAGAATGCGCCTGAAGGTCGTATAGCAGTAGGACGATTTTTCTTTCTTTTGAGTGCTCTGTTGAGGACAGAAAAATCACAGGTTCGTTCGAAGGAAAAGACCCGACGTTCAGAGGAGTATTCAGCACACGTGATGGCGTATGTATACTGATGGATAAAAAAAACAAAACTATGGGGGCATAATATGAATCGGTGAGGAACAAGAATCACTGTCTACTTGACTTAGTTTGTTCGTTGTGTGCTTGATGTGAGTACTATACATCCGTAATCATATCTATTCCTTCTTAAAGATTTCTTGTTTTTATATGGACAACTAAGAATAGTCTCCTGTCTCTCCGGAATTGCTTACTCATGTACCTGCAGGCTCTTTATTATGGCGTCATTGGAAGATGAGTTTTGAATTAGACTTCAGAAGATGATTTAACGGAAAGACACGCAATATTCGTTCTTCCAGTACCAGACGTATATCGACCGAGTACTGACGTCATTTCCGTAAGAAAATTATGTTTTGTACAAAAGAAAATGAACTTTTAAGGCTTTCTTCTTGACAAGTCATCGTATGCGTTCTAACTAAAGGCGTAGTCTTTTCCACAGGCCCGCAATCTGTCAATAGTACCTCCAGTCTATAATGGCGAGTGAAGTATCAAAGCTAAGCAACCGAAACCGAGCACTACACTACGAAGCCTTCTGAGATCTGCGCATGTGATGACTATTCATAGGCCGTGCAGGGAGGTGGGTCTAGAGTCACTTTAACCGGTACGCCACTCCTTCCGAGTCATTCAGTTTGGTCATTTTGACCAATAGAAAGGCTAGATTTCCCCTGCGGCCATTGGTGCGAGGTGCATCCTTCACATTCTCGAGCAGAGTTCTGGTTATACTGATTGGCTTTTGTTGCCAAAATAAAAAATTTTGGTAGAAAATCAAAGGTGAGAAACTCGGACGGGTTTCCAAAGGCACATTTGCTGTGCAGCCCGCTGCAGCTCCTCGCTGATGTCCTGGCGCTGCTCAGTTCTCTCTCAAACATTGCTACTACAGCAGGAGGGGCTGTAACAAAGGCTAACAAAGTGGGGAGGTTTAAATTTGAACGCTCCTCTGAGAAGGGCTTCATTATGTATCGTGGATTTGATAAATTAACATCCTCCCGCCCTGTTTGTCAAATATGTCACTGCGAGGTTTGTACCTTCATGGGTACATCTTCCACTCCACTTTGGCACTCGATCGCACCTCATTGTGGCAATGTGTATATGAAATTCCTCGCCAGAGGTAACATCATTATAGTTCAACATGACCTAATTTAATACCCTGGCGCTCCAAATGTGAAATGGAAGACATTCTAATGCCAGAAGGCGCCGAATTCATTTTCAGATCAAATTGAATAATCTGCTGCCGAATGTTTGGCAGACCTAGAAATACTAGTCTGACCAACTTTGAAAAAGAAAACATGAAAGTGTCTTGTCGTCTGAAATACCAAGAGGCAACCTTACATAATTATGGTCACATAAAAAAAAAGTTTGATCAGTAAGACCATGATTTCCCTATTCAGTGTAACAATTCAAGGAATGGATATGAATCGTTTTAGCAATTTGACAGAGGACGACTTTTGCCTCAGTTGCCCCTCTTTATTGCAAAAAAGAAGAAGGATAAGGAATTAAAATGCAGGTAGATTTGGCGTATGAGCAAGAATTGATATACTACAAAAATTGTCCTCGTATGCGGGGGGGGGGTAGGCCCTACACACTTTTAAATTGTACAAAATCAAGTGTATTAATGTTTTCACAGTGAAGAATGGATAGATGATTATTCATATCTTCATATTGGAGCGACAGATTGACAGACAGACATACTGAGCGTCTACACACACACACACACACACACACACACACACACGCCACAAAAACACACACACAAATACATATATAGCACATAAATAAATGGAATTTCGTGTGTTCATGCCATTGATACTCAATACATTGTTTTCTAGAATTTTGGTTGGACATCATGGATTTTCTTGCGGATGAAACTAAACTCAAACTATTACACATAACCCTCACAAGATGTTTTCCAGATAATACCGCTTTTTGATGAGCAGTTAGCCTAATGCAGTGTTTTTTTAATAAAGCTATCTTGAACTAATTCCCAAGTGAATGACATACATGCTTGAAAGTACTCGGGCTCTATTATCGCACTTATCATCTTATGGCCATTGAGGGAGCTCTTCTCTGTTCTGCGAATTAATGTAACCCGGATTTGGAAACCATGCAGTGTAAAATCGGCCAATTCTTCCTGTTGCTGAGGTGGAATTAGCGCTTTCCATCTTCGATTTTCGCCATCAAGCTTGTCTCTGTCGCAAAATACCGCCTTCTCGCAGCAAATTACTGCAAGTGCCTTCACTAACGCGGCTCACCATGAGCCATGATATACCCCCAAAAACAGATTTCCTTTTGCGATCGTGATGCAGCAAAAACTCATGGTTTAAACATGACCGTGATTAATACAAGGGCTTGAAAGCCAGGAGGTCCTTTCATTTTAATCACGGTGGAGTGATCGCAAAGAAAGGTCGAGAACAAAAGGATCGGGGATAGAAATGGGAAGAAAGAGTTGGAGAGAATTGAGAGCAGAGGACGGAATGAGAAGATAAGTGGAGGGGTTGGAAATAATCATTAAGCGAACCTCGAGACAGGATAGAAGACATTTTATACGGGACTCGAAAAGATATACGTTATGTCGATCTCGTGGACCTGTTTTGCTTAGCGTTGAGCTCGTGGGCCTTATTGTTTTGTCCAGTGTCGAGCTCTTATAGGCCTTATTTACCTATAGTGTCTGGCTCATGGTTCTGTTTTACTTATAGTGTCTTGCTATTGAGTCTGTTTTACAAGATGTCTAGAGCTTGTAGGCTGTATAAACTGGTGGGTGTCGAGTTCGTGGGATGTCCCCTCAACCTTTTTTTTTTTTGTACTTTTAATATATTGCTTTTGCTTTGTTTGGTTGTATTTTGAGGCGGTTTCTTCTGTTCTGTTTTGTTGTACTGTGTTCCCTTATCTTGTTTCAAATGTAATTGAATTATTGTTTGTTAAAGGGATGGTATAGTATTGGCGGAGATGAGTATTGAGCTTTTAACTTTTTGCGAGATAACAGGAAACCACTTACTGACTCATGAAATACACGATACAAAGCATACCATTCTAAGAGGAATTTGATTAAATCATGAAAATCGATTTTGAAATGGCTGAGCTATCCGGCAACAAAGTAAAACAACACGATCCTTACAAAAGGTGGGTCCCATCCGTTATTAGTATCGCTTTGTTTTGGATATCTCATCCGTTTCAAGACCAATTTGAATCAAATAAACGTTGAATTCCTCTTGGAATTACATGCTCTTTCACATTTCATAAGAGGTTTCTCAGTATCTCATCAAAAAAAAATTTGAAACCTGAAGCCAGGTCTCAATCAAAACTACATCATCCCTTTAACTAGTTTTAGCTGGTCTGTGACTTATACGCAAAGTTAGGCGATATACCGTACAACGCGTATACCATTAACATGAGGAGCATTTTGAACAGCAAAGGAAATTGATATAACCTGAATGTTGCCTTTCTTTTGAATAAGCTTCATGAGATTGTCGGAATCATTATTCTACTCTCTAATGCAACATACAATCTTGATAGTTTCGGAACTGTTCTTGGCACAATTATAGGTCTATAGTGTTTTATACATGACAGGGGATAAATCATCACTGATTCACAATACATCCCATTGCTGCGAGGAATGGTTGATTGTGCTACTTCAATATTCCTGTTTTACAAAATCAAATAAACTTGATTGCAAGAGAAAACTTTGCGAATGTATGCAAGTTGAAAAAAAAAAATGACCTGAAACTAGTTTTACCCACCATGTCCCTCTCGACCCAGGTGTATAAATGGGTACCTGGCAACGCTGGGGTAATAATAATGGCAGGGCCCTCTGGTAGAGCAGTGGCAACACTGAAGAGGCTACCCTGGGTAAATAAGACCTTATTATTATTATTATTATTATTATTATTATTATTATTATTATTATTATTATTATTATTATTATTATTATTATTATTATTATTATTATTATTATTATTATTATTATTATTATTATCATTATTATTATTATTATTATTATTATTATTATTATTATTATAACACACGTGTGTTCAAGTCATACTAATTTTATCATTGATGTAAATGAAATGGTCAAAATTATGAACCTATTTTTCTCTTCTTTTTTTGTTCAGACCTGAATTACAAGCGCTTCTTTGACTTCTGAAAGAAGAATGATTGTGAAAGATGTTCCCTCATGATAGCAAAATGTGAATGTTATCAAAACGATATAATTTTCCGCTCTTCAAGCAGAGTGCTATTCTATCAACCTGACAGATGTACATCTCTTATAACCCAACTCAATCTGGCCATCCATTCATTCATTCAATCTCATTATTCCGTAACTGAAGGGATTGATGTCTCCCCGTTCGGTAACTGATACCTTAATCAGGTGAAAATCACCTGTAAAGATGATTGCACGTTCCCCTCCGATCGGCAGGACCAACAACCCTAAAGCTGATACCGCTCTCGCTTTCCATCCAATTTTATCGCTTGGGCGCCTCTGGCATTATTGATCCAACCACTTTCCAGTTCTTCCCTTTTTTCATCTTTAGGAAGAAAAGTAGAAATAATCCAATGTCTCGGATTGTATCTCGTTTACATCACAGTGTCTTCAAAGAAGAATTTCACTTTTACCTTAGCACAAAACAAAGTACATAGTTAATTCCATTTATTGCCCTGAAATACCACACTGTCAAATTGCCAATTAGTGGACACCAAGTACGACTGCTGCGCAGAAGTAAAATATACATTTTAAATTCGTCTTTGTCCTTTCACGGAAAAAGATAAAAGCAATAAATTACAGTGTTCATTGCAACTCTCTAATGGTATATTTTTTTTTCAAAGATATTTATGCTTTCTAAGATGATCCTCGGTTTTTGTTTTGCTTTGTGTTATCATACCTAAATATCTAACTCTGATATTGCAAGTTGTGAAGATTTCAGTAAAGGCATTATGTGTTTACGGTATACGTACGGTGTATGTGTTTGGAAAACCTAAGCTGAACTATATTGCAGATAGTCCTGAGATATTATATGGTAGGAAAGAAATGCAAAATGTCGTTTAAAATGCCTATATACCAGCCAAACTGATTTATTGACTCTGTAATATCTTTTCCTTGACTCTCAGTGAAAGATCGGGGTAGAAATCATATTTGTGTGTGTGTTTTGTGTCGGATGTGTTTGTTTGTTTGTTTGTGCGTGCGTGCGTGCTTGTGCATATGTGTGCATGCATATTATGATGCGACTATTTTGTTATGTTGTACAGAAATACTAGAGACTTATCCATATATTGTTTGAACGGAAATAAGTGAACACCATTGAAAAGTGAATAGGAGATACAAGACCTTGTATATCTGACAACACTTACATACAAGTGATGATTATATAACGTGCTAAAATAAATGTTGCTCTTGGCGAGCGAGGGATTTTTATTTACGTTCAGATTTCGGCTGATATAATTTATGTCACTGTTTATACCACTGGACACAATTTGGTGATACTTCAATAGTACCATTACTTTATTACCACTTCACAGATATTTCTTTCCCGATCTTCGCTGTCTCTAATATTGCTATGAACTTGTGCACTGTTTTATGAGGATCATTGCAAGAAAAGATAACGTAGAGAAGACGCGCCGGGTAACTATTAAAACGCACTGCACGACTACGCCGGGCGAAGCTCTCAAATATAACTAACTTTACATAAAGTTTAATGTTATACTTATAGCAAAACCTATTAAATCCCTCCATGAGCATTCCATTCTCCGTGTCAATCAGAGACCGGTTAAAAGTATCCTGGAATCGCATAATCGACCTACATACCAAACCATAGTTGCAGTGACACGATTCATATGCCTAACAACCACAGCATGTGCGTCTCTGCCGTCGACTCGTTAACGATTCTCACCGGTAAATATTGACAGTGCCCTCAACGATCGCCTCGTCCCTGTTTGAATTCGTCGAGAACTTTACGCATGTCCTTTACCCATTTCCAAAACCTGTCATCCCACCTTAAGCGTTCTGCCAGAGAGCGTCAAAGAGGACGTGATTTAAACATGCCATCCACTCTCCTCCACACCTCATGTCTCTGGATTCGCAACAATAAAATGAAATAAAAAACACCAGAATACAGCTCATATAAACCTTAAGACCAATATCAATAGTGTTTATGTATCGCCAAACAAAACAATGCAAACAAGATAGTGCAAATAGGCAGTAAAAACAAACACAATCGTGCTGATAGACGAGCATCATATACGCAGAAATTCCAGTCAAGTTAAGACCGTTACAGAAATTACAGATATTCACGAAATTTGCAACGTGATAGTCGACGTTTGGTGATCAGGAGTAGTACATGTTACGTCGGGCTACATGCATGATATTTTGTAATGTATTGAATAACCAATTTTGATTGATAATGATCAATGGCTGGTCTTTTATCTGAAAAAAGTAAAATTTTGTTCCCTTCTCATTCGGGTATCAGCTTCAGTAAACGTTATTCAAACCATGATAGTAACACACATTCATCAACATCTCAGGATTGTACTAGCGAGACGGGTTACTAGTAAAAAGAAAACTATAAGTAATAACCATAACAATAAAAAAAATAGAAGTTGCCAACTGTAACGTTGTTGTTGTTTTCCCACTGGATGGGAAACTTGCATGCTTTATTGACATGAAATCATTTCCACTTGCATATTATGTATCAAGATAAACAGCTGTCTTGCTGTTGCGTGAGAAGCAAATCTTTACTCGAAACACTGTAGATTTCGAGATCTTCAGGAATATTGAGTGGATGTATCTCGTGCAAGGTTGTTTTTATTTTCTGAGATAAAAACGGATGTACAAGTATCATCGTTGCATCGCGAGAAAAGGAGGACAGTGCTTCGGGGAACGAATTGCTGAAAGACAATCGGAAGTCAAATATCACAGAGTATCATGTTCTTCGCAGCAGAGTATACTATGACGATCTCCCCTACTTTTATAACCATTAAGACGACATGCGTCACAAAGAAGAAATCATGTGATTGAAGGAATGTAGTACTGTAAGAGGAGATATAAGGCTAAGGCAGACAAATTCGTACCTGATAAATTTATTATTGCATAATACAAAATTGATTTTTTTTAAAATATTAAAGTCTACAAGTCTACAACTTGAATCATTACATGATCATTTCATTTTGCAGGAAACCACTGTAAAATACACAATTCTCTGGTCTACGAGGATATAAACAACGTGGATTTCTCATAAGTACATGGTACAGACTGATGTTCACGATTTTAAAATCATGTTTTCAAGATACATGTCCTACAATTTTAAGTTAACCTGAAAAAAAAAGAAGTTAATTTTTCTAACTTCTTTTGGTCTGCATGCGCAATTTTCACTTAGTTTTTAAAGAATGATATAATTATTAATGTATTCACATAATGTAAACAACTATCTGTCAATATCTATCTGTTTTATACTAGAAACATATATATATATATATATATATATATATATATATATATATATATATATATATATATATATATATATATATATATATATACATATATACATATATACATATACATACATACATACATATAATGAAAGAGAGGAGAGGAAATGTTTGTGATAAGGATTACGATATGACATAGATTGTATCATATTAATCATCATAACGATTCATAATTTTCACGTGCCTTGTGGATTGTGGTGAGTTGCGGTTTCCACAAAACGTGAAATCAATGACATAACGTCATAATTTGCTTGCGACTTTAAAGGGACTGTACAGTACTGGTTGAGGTAGGGATTCATGTTTTGAACATTCCTAAGTGAGATAATGAAACGCCTCTTATGAAATATGAAAGAGCATGTAATTTTAAGAAGGATTCAACGTTTATTTGATGAAAATTGGTTTTCAAATGGCTGAGATATCCAAAAAAGTGCTAATAATAAAAGGCGACATGCCCCAACTTTATTAGTATCTCTTTGTTTCACCTTGTTTTTGGATATCTCAGCCATTTCAAAACCGATTTTCATCGAATAAACTTTTGATACCCCTTAGAACTGCATGCTCTTTGACATCTCATAGAGTGGTTTCTGAATATCTCACAAAACGTTAAAAGCTAAATCTTCACCTTGACCAGAACTGTACACACCCTTTAAATGCACAACTGCCGTTCGGCTTTTAAATCATTTTGCTCTTAAAGGGGATGGCTATTATACTGATCAGTGGGAATCAGTGGGAATGCCGGGGGATGATTGTTCCAATTCTTGTGGGATTCATTTAAGAGTACATTATGTATCTATTGTTGTGTGAAAATTATTATTTGCTTCAGAACGGTCTCATATTCAAGTAATGTGCAGTTTAATGCCCCGTCGCTGTATAAGCTTGCTAGCCTGGAACCATTAAACTGCACATTACTTGAATATGAGACCACTCTGAAGCAAATAATTCTCACACAACAATAGATATATAATGTACTCTTAATCCCACAAGAATTGGAACAATCATCCCCGGCATTCCCACTGATTCCCACTGATCAGATACTTGCCATCCCCTTTAAACTTGACTATGGAGCGGCTTTTCAGGTAAAGGTGAGTGGGACAAAATGCCTTGCTCAGACATTAAACACAGAAAGGGCGTCCTGCTTCTAAAGAGTTAAGTAATTCGACGGTGCGACTCTGATACGAGGTATTAACTGTGCACTAGAGAATGGGTTTGAAACTGAAAAGAAAATCTTGGAAATTTATAATAATTTGAAAAACACTAAGTGGCAAATAAAAAAGAAGAAGACATATTTCAACTTTGAAATGAAACTAACACGACAATATCTGCAGGGCATAGAAATGCCCTTCGAACTACTTTTTTTCATGGTTGCCACCAAAGCCGAACGGTTTCGGAAACGAAGTAAAGTGGACAGGCCCGTGCATGTATCTGGTTCAATTGAATTTGTTCTCTCCCTGTCCGGGAGCGAACCTGAAATTGTGCAGTTTGCGGTAGCCTTTTGGATATTAACGTTTGACCATTAGAACCTTCAGACAACATGATTGACCTTTAAACTAGATATTGACTGTATAGATTTTTCCTTTGTTCCCCAATAATCGCGATGTTAGGCCACGTCCTATATTTTCATCTTCTTGGATGTTCCCTTCTGACGTTAACATTATACGCAGAGCTTTTTTCCTCACTGACAAGACGCGTGTAACAGACAATGTTCAATAATGCCACATGTTGTGACTCAAAACTAGACAAGCATCGCTCTAGGAAATGACATTATGACAGCAACCATAACCATGTAAGGCAGCATAATATCGATAGGGTTTTGCAGATATTCAGAGACAGGACAAAGCCCAATCATATTTCAGTGGTCCTGGTCTGACTATTCGATGAAAAAAAAAAGTGTGGACCAGGTTGCTTCGGGCTTTGCCTGTCAAAAGCAACACGGTAATAGAAAATTGCCTGTTACAATCTCGTCAAAATAAAACAAAACAAAACAAGACAAATCTACCCACTATGTTTCACTTATATAATTTGGCAATTATTCATTTGTTTATGTCTTAAGCTACATATATTTTCCTTTGTCCACACAAACCATTTAATATTATGATGAGGCCAAAAAACCCTATAATGTTAAGGGTCAAAAAGACGAACACTCCCAAGGAAAAAAAGCATACATAATAATATTTTAATATAGTATATATCAATTGTGTTTGCGTTTGTGTGTGATTATATTGTGTGTAATGAATTGCTCTATACGTAAGAGACTGGCTATAATAGAAGTATATGTGCTGTGCGAGAGGTTTTAGAACAATCTTTGGGGAAATCTGAGGGTAAGTACGTAAGTATTGAACCTTCGGTTGACGAACGACACGATGAGCCTGCATGGGGGTATATAGGGAGGGAGAGGGAGAGAGAGGAAACAAGTTTATAAAGCTTATATTATTCACAGTGGTTGCTTTTGCCTCACTCTGACACCTTCGGCTAAATCTCGAAGCAGCTGCAGCATTTCTCGAGTCAACATGACTCCACGGAAGGGTTATTTGCCTTACCACTAAAACACACACATGGCACCCGGTCGTTAAGATTTTCACGTAGACGCAGATCCCGAACCCCACGCCAACCTAAACCAAACCAAAATGTTTCGTCATTATCATCATCGACTGTGCTGAAGTGGACAGGGAAATCATTGTCTCAGATTTCAGATTCCGAAGAAGACAGAATAGGTTTGAAGAAAAGCAACGTGGAAGGCACATAATCTATAGAAGATGAAGACACGCCACACACAAAAAGGCACGATAAAAATACAATGATCCATAGAGGTAAGACTGTAATGGTTGATGCAGTTTAAAGGGGGATTCCGGATCAGTTGATAGCTTGTCTGAAAAGAAAAAGTCATATTTTATGAGTATAACAGTGAACAATTTTGATCAAAATGGGACAAAAATTAGGGAAGTTATGAATTGTACTGAAGCTTCGCTAATTTTTGCACAACAATTCTCGAATAGATTATGTGATAAGTATGAAAATGAGGGAGCTGAGATGTTGTCGTCCTCTCAAAATGTTGCCTATTGATTGTGCACAAAAATGACTCGCAAACACAAAACAATTCTCTGCTTTAAAAATGTAAAAAAGCAATGTATATTCCAGGCTGATTAACTTTGAAATGACGTATTCAGATAAGATTAGGGTTTGAGACTTCATCAATGGGGCGTAATTCCGTTTGATCACACAACAAAAATGTAAAACGCAATGTATATTCCAGGCTGATTAACTTTGAAATGATGCATTCAGATAAGATTAGGGTTTGAGACTTCATCAATGGGGCGTAATTGCGTTTGATAACACAACTGGAAATTTCAAGAGTTTATGTACAAACTATAATATGGCAACTTGTAAGGCGATAGCATCATCAACTCATCCACATTAACTACTCAAGCTTATAGTGTAAATGACCAAAACCTAATTCACCATTACATACTCTCCTTACATAATGCAGTATTTATCTCATTTTGATATTTTTTTTTTTTTTACTGTTGCGCTTATAAAATATATTCTTTCTTCAACTAACTTTTTTTCTGATCCGGAATCATCCTAAGCCACCTGTCCAACTTGAAATAATGATGGTAATTGTATTTAGTAATGATGCTCCTTCAGCTATCACCAATTCCACTACAAATGTGTATACTACAATAACAATTCTACTATCAATTATGATCATTATATTAGTTATGAAAAATATATATATATAAAAGGTCTTATTATCTCAAGTCAATGGAATTCACAATGCTGCGGAACTAAATTATTTAATTGTGGCAAGCAATCAAATAGCCTTTAATAATGATGACGTTAAATGGTATACAGGTATATACAAACTAAACTAATATTTGTCCTTATGATGATAGTGATGATAATGATGATGATGATGATGATGATGACGACGACGACGACGACGATGATGATATTGATCATAATGTTGAAAAGAAGAAGAAAAAGAAGAAAAGACAGACAAGAACACGAAGATCTAGAACTAGTATGCCGAAAAGAGTGGCACAACTAAAGCTGTTTTCACATTTAACACATAGTATGCCCTTTGCGTGCTAAAATGACTACTTACTGGCAAGGGAAAAATCATCACCCCGAACGTTGTCCACACTGCCCAAGACTGATGTCAGAGAGGGTCAGACAGACCGTTAAAAAAACGTAATCTACCGTGTTAGCACTGGGCTGACACAAGGGGGCAGCAGAGCGAAATGACTCTGTGCCAACAGGCAAATTAACATCTTACTCATGAATACAATATTTATTCGAGAATGTACAAATAAAGATAATCGCAGATCTTCTCTTGAAACTGACTTGTAACTGAGATAATATTCATATACATATGTATTATAGCTATTCATGTATGAAGTAGGTGCAGATCAGAATGTGGAATGTGTATTCTATGAGCAAAGCGCTTGAATTGAAATCACTTTCTGCCGAATTGACAGATTTTCCTCAAACTTTAACCAATGTATTCTACCAATACTGCTGCATTCACTCAATCCACGTGTATAATCGTTTGGGGGTAAATTCCCATTTCACGTCTTCTTTATCCATCAGAAGTGATGGCGGCACCATGAACACTGAAACGTGAAGGCATTGGCCGATTTTCCTCATACCCATCTGACTTTGATGTACTAATATTGCTCTATTTATTCTTGAAATCCAAATACTTGGAGTGAATTACCCTTTATGGAAAATCACGTTTTACTTTGCTTTTTTTTTTTTTGGTTTCTCACATACTTGAGCATTTCTGATGAAATAAAAAAATAGATTTGTACATGTACTTTGACTTCAAGGTCACATGAATATAGAAAGTAGCTCCTCCACTGGAAAAAAAAAAAGGTAATAATACGGTCTCATGCTATATAAATCGTATTGTTTATTTCGAAACAAACATTTTGATTGCTAAGTGATCGACAATGACTGTTGTGATGTACTTTTCATTTTGTTCGTTTTTCTGTTATTTCTAGGAAGGCACAAGGTTAAATGCCCCGGAGATGTCTGTTAGTGGGCAACTACTATAAATCGGCAGTCTTGTCCGCAAGTATATCTCCTACTGATGCCGCTAAACATAACAATTTCATTCTTTTCTAACATCAAATAATTCAGGCAATTTGTCACAATAAATCTTAAAATCCTCAGTTGATTGGCTTGAAAGATATCATTACGTTCCGCCCATATGAAGATGCTTGTTATCTATTTCAGATGAACGATTCTGTATCCAAAGAAACAATTTGTCTCTACAAGGCTCCCTTGGTAATTCAATGGGCATGCAATTATTGTGTTCTATCCGCGCACATACCGTATTTCTCTGGCTTATTCGCGGGAATTGTATTCGGGTAGCATTTTCCAGTGTCAATTTTGTGTACTATCTCTTTGTAGATCCATGCGAACATTTCGAAAGTCTAATTTTGTTTTTCATGTTTCCGCGTAGAATAAGGGAAATGAATTAAAACAAAGAAATTGACGCATGGTAAAAGTGACAGAAAGTTAGCAAAGTGTAGCAACTCCGTGAAGCACCACCTACAGCAAATATGAATAGCTGCGAGGGTGAATAAACTTTCTGCTGTATATGTTTGCAAATATTCTGAGATGAAATATTACAGATCTCTAGGTCTGGTTCAGATAATTCAATCAATCTACTGACTTCCTAAAAGTCGTTGGTGTCTTATTATTTTGTGTGTGTGTGTGTGTGTGTGTGTGTGTGTGTGTGTGTGTGTGTGTGTGTATGTGTCTACATGAACAAATATAATTGTCAATCTGTTGCTTGAAAATAGCTCTCATTTCTGGCATTAACGAGATGGTACAGTTTTCGTTCTGATGGGGATTCAGGTTTTAACTGTTTGCGTGATAATTAGAAACCACTCAAATGAAATATTAAAGAGTTTGAAATTCTACGAAGAATTAACAGTTAATTTGATAAAATTCAGTTTTGAAATGGCTGAGATATCCCAATACAAAGTGGTCCTAATAAAAGATGGGACCCACCTTTTATTAGGACCACTTCGTTTTACCTTGTTTTTTAGATCTCTGCCATGTCAAAACCGATCGTCATCAAATAAACTTTTAATTCTGGTTTCTAATTATCTTGCAGTACATTGTAGGTGAAAACCTGAACCCCCATTTCAACCAAACTGTTCCATCCCTTTAAAGTCTTTTTCAAAGCATTTAGGGGTCTCATAGGGCATCTTGTATGCATGCTTGCCGCTCCCCCCCCCCCCCCCCCAACACACACATGGTTAAAGCTCGTTATTCCGAAGGTTCGTTATTCCGAAGGCTCGTCAGTCCAAAGATTTGTTATTCCGAAGGTTCGTTTTTCCGATTTTCATTTTCGGATAACAAATCTTCGGAATAACGAACCTTCGGAATAACGCTACCAATGTTCGGATTAACGAACCCTTTTTCATTTTCGAATTAACGAACTTCTAGGTATAGGGAATTTGTGTGTTTCGGATTAACGAACCTTCGGCATAACAAACCTTCGGAATATCGAACCTTCGGAACAACAAACAGCACCCACACATACACACACACACACAACACAACACATATACGACAAATACACCGAACATGCGCATTAGGGGTGGGGGATGCGTGTGTCATATTGGAAATAGAATATCAAAATTCTGTATATACACATATACATGACATTGTATAATCCACATTTTCATATCCATTCTGATGTTGAAACTTACCTTGGGTTATTAAAGTCTGCAGGCATGTATGCATACTGAGATGTAGAAGTACAGTTTTCTTATTGTAATATAGCATCGTAGCAAGTGTTAAAATTGCTGGATTTCACATTACGTGTACAGTGGACTCCCATTATAGCGAAGTCCTCGGGACCAGCAGTTTTCTTTCATTATATCGATATCTTGTTATATCCGAACAAAAAAACAATAAAAATACATAGAGTGGTTAATGTTGCGGTCTGAATTATTGCTTCGTTGTAACCGGAATTTTGTTATAACTGTGTTCCTTATAACGGGAGTGCACTGTACTATACACTTACATACACATTGAGGTACATGTATACATAATATGCACACACATGTATACACATAAGACATACATATAATGTGTGGAGTATGGCTTAATTTTAATTATGCACAGTTATCATTTATTGTGCCAATTTTATGATTCAGATAAGGACAAATTCAGCAATCCATACCCATCTTGTACAGGAAATGATGTACGTATTCTGTGAACATTAAACTTTTATCTTATTGCCGTTTTTTGGTGTTTTTTTTTTTCACTTCTTCTTTTTCATGTCACAAAGATGAGTTTAAATCACATAGAAAAATTAAGAAGATTTATGACAACCTAAATACACATATTTCAGTCAATTTCATGGCATTCTGAAATACATGTATAAGTCAAACTTTGTAGGACAAACACAACAGATAAGTTACATAAAAAAAAAAAAATGTCCTAAAACATACACAATCTTGAGAAACTATTAAAGCCTAAGAAACATAGTCGAGGAGATTTGGCAGGTTATCACATTTAATCCATAAAAAGCATCATACAGGAACCTGCATTATAACAAAGTTCTTGGGACAAGCAGTTTTCTTCTCTTGTATCAGAATTTTGTTTTTGCCGAACAGTGAAGTATTTAAAGAGATATATATTATAGATGATACTTTTGGGACCTGAATTTCTCCTTCACTGTAACAAAAATTAAGTTTTAACTGTACATTTTTAAACGGGAGTGTCATGTACAAACTTTGCCCCCCCCCCCCAAAAAAAAAAGAAAAAAAAGAAGGAGGGATGAAATTTGAAGAAATTTGGACAGGAGATGGGCGGAATTCATTAGCTTTCACACACTGACACTATGTATACAAACTTTTTAATTTTCAGTCAAAACATTCTGTAGTGCTCTCCATTATTTCTGCCCCTTTACTATACATGTACAGCATCGTATTGACACCTCACTTTTTGTATGTCATATTACATACATGTAATGTGTAAAACATACCATTTAAATTCTTTTCTTGTTGTATCACAGGGTGTCAGAATAAAACAGGTTTTTTATGAAAGTTGGCTCTGAAACACTAATTAAATGTAAAAGGTACACGCAGACAAAAAGAAAAGAAAGACAGAAATAATAGTAATAATTTATTCTACATCAATTGTATGTATTACTGAGCACATGACATAATCAGCATATATTATGTCTGTAATTCATGTCAAAACTCATGCATCAGTGAGTTTGCATAATAACAAAGTGACATACATATAATATGTAGACCAACTACATTGTAGCATTACCGTTCTAGCTGACTTTACTGCCTTTATATTTCAATGCTCAGATTATAGAAGTATTGTTGGTCTGTGTCCTAGTCAAAGAATCTTGTAGAGTGGGATGGTATAGCAGCGTTCTGTATGCAACAAAGATAGCACGCTGGACAAATTTTCGTTGCAAGCAATCTCCTTCGTTTCCTCATGAACCAACCTTTTAAAGGTAGGGAATCCCATTTGCATGCCTTAAATGAAGAGTTGTATAAATACAGTGGTATGTTGAAGAGAGTATCATTTAAGAAACTCCCATAAAGTATTGAAAGTGGAAGGTAACATTTAGTACATTTTTATTGACCGTTAGATTTTGAATTGAATTCTTTTCGGGGCTCACCGTAAATTCCAGTACATTACTAGGCTACCTTTGCAGACCCATGCACTGCATGTGTGTCCATCATGTATATTTTGTGAAGAAAGTTCATCAAAACTTACAAACATTTCTATACATTCTTGCCACACACTCTATATGTTATTGCATCAGCTCTTATACTTTTAGATTTGTGTTTATAGATAAAAAATACAGAAGACTGCAACAAAAAGGCTTAAATGTGGCTGACACACAGAACTACTGAGTAGTTGAGTTTTGTGCATTATTCAAATTGTAGATAACTGTTAACTTCCAAATTTCTAAGCAGTGGCCTAAACAAGTCCCCCGAGGTTCATAACGTTTTGCTGCATTTTGGGAGTTCTGTAAAAGGTATCCCCTGCCTTTAAAATACATCGAGAGCAGCAGATTGGGTGGACAAGCAGCAGGTTTCGTTGCATGCTATTGTATGATATACCACTTGCGCTTTCACAAATGGTGTTACATAAAAGATCTTGCCTTTTAATGTTTTTATTTGGTCTGCTCAGCAGCACATCCTGGATCAGTGGTGCAATTTTAACGCTAACTTGATGAGTGATAATATCAATCATTGATTTGATTAACTTTAAATACATATACATATATGTATATATATATATATATATGTATGTATGTATATATATATATATATATATATATATACAGCAATTTGGGAATATACAGCAGGAACAATGACCTAAAAACTTTAATTTAAAAAAAAAAAGAAAAGATTTGAGCAAAATAAAGTGAAAAATGAGCCTACCTTGAAATCATCACAACTATAGGAAACCTTGTTTACTTTTGCTCAAATGAAACAGAAATACTTCTTGTTTTTCTTTCTGCTTCACGATTGTCATGACATCCTCTTGGTGCTGAATCTCTTTTACAACCTTTTTGCCCTGAACCAATGCTATCTCTGCAGATATCTAGTCACCTTGCCAAGATGGAAGTCACAGCCCTGAAGATCCAGGGACATTGAATTCTGAACAATGTCTAGATCGCTGGCAAAGGTCTTCTGTTCCGGCTCACAACGCATTCCATTTGGGCAGCAGCCGCACTCAGCTCGCGAGCAGCGGCGTGGGGCTTGTTGGGAAAGCGATCACATGACTGCCTGCGTGCAGTCTCACAGCGGTGACTGCGACCCTTGGTCCACCTCGATGCTGACTATGTGCTGGCCCGGTACCATTGCTAACCCCAGCACTCTGGGCTCCTCCTTTTCATCCGAGTCTAAAGAATGGAAGAGATAGATGCACTAGGACACTGATTGCGTAGTACACTGCACATGTACGTACATTCCGCATTGAGTGATTTCATGAGGTTATTGAGAAGCTATACAGATGTCACACAGGAGGGGGAATAAATAGTGACAGGGGGAAATTTACATGTTTGGATCAGAAACAAAACACAGGGTCTTTGTTTAATAGTAATAGCCTTCAATACCTGTGCTTTCATTGTTTTTAGACTGAGGAAGGTGAAGGATTTGCACTGCTAGCAGTAGCAAACAGTAGTAGAAGCAGTTTGTACACGTAGTACATATACAGTCTTGAAACCTTGCTTGAGTCGACCTCGCAGGTCAACTACTGTATACGCTGTTATTTTCGCATACAGATAAGATATTTCTGCGAATGATGAGGTCAGACATGTTCGCGAGATGTTCATTTTCGCATATCGACACCAACACTTACATTAATGCTCTATTAACGAAGCACTTGGAGACATTTTCACATATTGTTAAATTCGCGATCCAAAGTTCTGTGCTTTGTGAAATTCGTGAAAATTAAACTCTCATGAAAATAACAGCTTTTACAGTAATCATCCAAGTTGAAGGTGTTTACAAGTCCTCTTCTCTTCATTTTCTTTTGATTTTAACCCCTCGTAAGTCAAGTTTTCTCTTTGAAGTCGAAGTTATGCCTTCAGTATAAATAGATCCGACTCTGGTGAGGTTGATTGTAGTAGGCATATAGTGCCTGAATAATTATAAACTGCCTAATGTTAAACAGTATGAAGCTTTTTAGTTAGCATTTACATTGAGATAGAATAACCCAAACGTGTACCTAAGGGGTTGACATATTCCTCGCATGATCCCAGGATCACATTCTTATCCTTGTCCGTGCAGAGGAAAGTTCCTACCAGCGTTCTACCGTCCGTCATCCGAATCCTCATTGGTTGGTTCAGCCACGCCTCCATCCTCTTCCTCATTTCCTGGGCCTTGTCTGTGGGGGGCACCTCCTCATCGGGGCTTGCTGCATTAGCAGACATTTGGCCATTCTTGGCTTCTTGTGACTGCTCAATCTGATCCTGAGGGAATGAAATCAAATGGGAATCTTTACCTCCAGAAAAAACAAACAAACGTGAAAACAAGGGGATAGGCTTCACTACCATACAGAATCAAACTACAAATTTTTGTGTATCTTTCGGAGAATTGAGCACACATGTGACACAGGCTTTTTTCTTAGACCCTAGTTGTTGGTTTTTTTTTTTAAATCTGTTCCATACGGGCACCTGGTGGCCTGTGTATTAAGTCTATGGGGATATTAGAATTTAGTATGGAACGGGTTAAGAGAAAAAAAAAAAAAGAATTATTAAACCATAACATTTGGAAGTTTACTTTGAGGTTATATTACAGTTCTTTTTTTTTTTCAATCAATTATTTGTCAAAGATTTAGCAATCTTTTAAACACAGAGCTGAGGGATCTTCTTTAAATTCTTATTTCTATTCTAGACTATACATTGTGTACTGTAGACCTCGGTCCTCGGAGCTCACAGCGGAGCCAGCTAGCTCTTGTTGAAACACTCTATAGCTACTGTAATTAGTAACTTACGTTAAAGTTCAATGTGTGTCCTATTTTAAAGTTCAATGTGTGTCCTACATTAAAGTTTAATGTGTGTCCTAGAGTTCTTAACCGTGACCGAATCAAAATGAAGTAAATCAATGCTGCATCTGTCATAACGTCCTCTCAAATTATTGTGGTTCAATGCAGCCGCACGACCTCTCGACACTTTGTGAGAGCGCACGATCCTTCTTTGACACACAACTCCTTGGCACATTCGTGAGCATCTCCATCACACAGACACAGTAAATCATGCCCTGACTGGCTGGCCCGAGATGAGGCTGATCTGAAGTTCGACCAATACCAATTTGCCAATAGTAAAACAGTAAATTTACGACTGTAAGAGTGAATGTTCTGCACCTCCTCTCGATTGTCATGGGGTGAATTAAGATTATGCCTTAGAATACAATATGAACAACACCAGAATAATCGTAAGTTCGAGAAAAAAAAAATTCTTACCATCGTTCGAAACTGTCTATCGCAGAATCCCTGCACATAGAAACCTATTTCTAGCTAGCGATAGCGCAACCATCCTAATGTTAGAGGTATTTAGAGAAACATGACAGAGCCAGCATCAGCAAGATTACTAGTATAGAACGCCGCGTGTAGCGCTATACTTATGCAATATTCGGTACAGTGTACTGCAGACCACTCACCACGATCATTAGTAGGCCATGTGGCGTTCCATAAGTATAGAAACAACCGCCGCGCTGAACACGCTTCTCTTGTTCTATTCTGTGCTGTGGTGTCTTTTTGTGATTCGTCAGAATGGCTCGGCAGGGAGTGGATGCCTCAAATTCACAGAATCCGGTTGTTTTCTTCGATATAACCGTTGGAGGCCAGGTAAAAAGATGCAAAACACTTTAAAATTTAGTGGCATTTTGCGGAGTAAATGCTCGAGCTCCGGGCCTTTTAGCCCGTTATGTTACAGTCCCACGCGTTCATATCTATGTGTGTTGAAAATCCATTACCGGCAACTAATTTACATGAACGCGATTAAGATTACGGTACTAACGCCTGAGTAACGGGTAGGCCTACATGTCTAACGTTACTCATGGACATGGACAGTGGACATGGACATGGACAGTAATCATGGACATGGTAATTTACGTACAATGTACGTACGGGTACGTGTACCGGTGGCGTGTTTTTTTTTTTAGACGGCACAGATTGGGGAAACTAAAAATCTGTCGGGGACCCTATCCCTAAACCTAACCCTAATCCTAATCCTAACCCTAACCATCAAACCCTAACCCTAACCCTAACCCTAACCCCAATCCTAACCCTAACCATAACCATAACCATAACCAAAAACCCTAACCCAACGTTTTTCCCATAGGTTTAACACGCGCCATGCCCCAATCTGTGCCGTCTTTAAAAAAAAAAAACGCGTACCGGTGGTGGTACATGTCCCTGGCTGCTGTGGTGCAGTCAAAAGTGTGACTATCAACAAGACAACATCAACTAGACTAAACTTAGATCTAGACCGTCGACCTAGAGTCTACTGGTGGTAGTAGGCCAATATTTATAGCTTGTAGATCAGTAGGGCTAGTAGGGCGGGTATTTGTAGAGGGTCAAGATCTAACATTTAACAAAGTTAGACCTGACCTCCTGGCTCTAGAATCTACATGTGCAGATCATGTGAAGAACCTAACTCAGTAACTAATTTAAAGTTTTAAATGATAAGTCTCTCTGCGCGAGCTGCACTAGGCAGTCACCTGATCACGCTCACTTTATAGCGCAAAATGCAGCAGGGCCGGATGTCTGGTGTATTATCAAATAGGCCCTTCCAAATCATCAAGATCATTGCCACAATGCAATGGCAATGCAGAAATGTAAAATTGTATATTAATTTACTCTGAACTTACTAATTTTAATACTAGGGTCTAATTAGGAATTAAAGACTGAATTAAAACATAAGCCAACGTTACCGCAATGGCAATGCAGGAACGTTAAATGTTATATTACATACTGATTTAATACTGTGTACTGTACTGCCTGCAGCTACCACAAGGTACCAGGTATTAATTATTAGTAGGTCCATCTAATTGGCAATTAAAATTGACTAAAAAGTGCTGAAATTTGAATTTACAAACATTGTCATTCTGTTTATCGGCACCCGTGCCGTGCCAAGGTTCACAAAAGTATAAATGCGCAAAAGTATAAATTCTGACATTGCTTCTTGTTGTTGTTGCTTCTTTGGTGGGAAAATGAGCAAAGAAAATGTGATTCCATTTTCTTTGCTCATTTTTCCACTAATAAATTATATTCATTTCTGGTCAGTTTGTCATTGTTTGCATTTGTTGCTTCTTTGGGTGGCGTTATGGTCGAATTATGGGTGGCTTGCTTGGTTTACAGTTATCTTCATTATACAGTGATGTAGTCTACAGTACTGTATATGAGTAAATATTAGTAGAACCCTTTTTCTAATTGCCATTGGCATTAAACGCCATTGCATTGTTGTGTAGTTTTCCATTTTTTTTTTTTTTTTGATACTTAAGTCCAGAGGCTAGTAGAATTGCAAAGAATCTTAGTGTTACTTTTGGCTTTTTGCATAGGAGAAGTACTAATTAAATGTAATACTGGTACAAGTTGTACGATAAAGTTCTCTCCATTTTCCTTTTTATGCCACATTTCATCTGGATCTTGCTTTAACTTGGACCTAAATGATTCCAAAGAAGACTGTTAATATTCGATGAAGGAAGATGGCTACAAAGAATGAATCTTGAATTCAAGACCCTGGACTTATGGCAGATCTGGTGAAACTTTTGATCATTGCCTCTTGACCTTGTTGTGGTTCTCATATTATGATGATTAAAATCTTTTAAATGAATATATCAACATGTTCATCTCTAAACTGCCATGATGATTATTTTGTATTTCACTCGGCTGTTAGTGTTACAGTGTTGGTAGCCTGGCTGCTTCTTGCTTGTTCACTCTTTTGTGATAAAACCTGAGCATGACGTGATCATGAATTCATGCTAAATCTCTCTCATGAACTTGTTGTCTTGCCACTCCCAGGATATAGGACGGATGAAAATGGAGCTGTTTGCTGATGTAGTCCCTAGAACTGCGGAAAACTTCAGGCAACTCTGCACAGGAGAATATAAGTAAGTAAAGAGCTCCTCTCTCTTGACTCTCACATGCAAATGTGATGCTTAGTCTTAATTCTGGACTTTTGATTCATTAGAGAGAAGATAACCAGACAGTGTTGCTTCTTTTTTTTTCCCCAGTCATATGCTTGACAGACATTAGTTGTATGGTCGAATATTGGCTGATGTAGTGAAAGTTTTGTTGGAAGAGTGAGAGAAAAAAAAAAAGCTTGAAAGGAAAACCTGAGAAACATCATAAATGTGTAGCAAACACAATCCTTCTATGGCAGAGATCACTGTATGGATAGAGAATAAGAGCATAAGATGACTGACAAGAAGGGAGGATTTGGTGATGCCTGGTATGGAGCGAAGCTCTAGACATTAGATATCATTATTACTTCCCCACGCTGATATTATGATTTGATTTCAGGAAGAATGGCATTCCTGTGGGATACAAGACGGCAACCTTCCATCGTGTGATCAAAGACTTCATGATCCAGGGTGGAGATTTCATCAAGGTAAGTTTCGCACATCTTTATGACTCCCTATCATACAACTTTGATGATAATTCACCACGCCTTAAAACCAAGAAAAGGCCTTACATAACCTCTGAACCAGCTTTGTTGCACATAGTGTGGAAATCTGTAGTTAATGAGAGAAGTGCTAGTTAACATGAGATTCGCATAATCAGTTGCTGTATGTAGAAGTTGAGATGACAGGTCATCTATAAAAAGCCTCAACTTTGATAATGTGCATCAGTGTTAAATGTCACTGGTTGCATTTTCCTCATTTCTTTCACCTTGAATTAACTTTGATTTTGGTCAAAATTTGACTTTTTTGCCTTAACTTTGATGCAGATTTGACTGTAATAGTGACACAAGCAGATTACCATTTTACATAGTTCTGTGCATGTATTGCAACTTAATCAGTACCCTGGTATATAAATTTGAACTTTACATGAATTATTGCATTTGTTTAGATATTGGATATCACTTGGTTGCATCTGTTTCATAGATATCTTTAGAGTATGTGAAGTACCAGGTAAGACTTAGTTTGTAGAGGAGAGGTTATCAAAATGATAAGAGTTCTGTGTGTTTGTATTTATTTTGTGCATGTATTATTACATGCTGGAACTATGGATGAGTGTACTTGTTTGTACCATTGGTGATGAAAGTATCCAAATATGTTGCCTATATCATATTGCTTAACAATAATGGTTGGGAAACGGACACACTGAACCATTTGCAGTGTGCAGTTGTTCCTTTTAGAATAATTGTAGCTCCTACTACCAGAATCATACATCCATTTTACCTATTCACCTAATCTGCCATTACCGGTATATTGTTTTCTGCCCATGAGAGAATAGGTTTTTTGTTTCATTGAGTAGCAAAGTGGCTCAGTTGGTGGCATGTTTTCCTTGGAAGCAAGGAGAACTCCGGTTCGAGGCCCATTGAGACCAGCTGAACAATGTTGACCATTACAATTTTGTCCCCTACAACTGTACAAGCTTTGTATATCCCTCACATAGGAATTGAGATGGAGGTCCCATGCAGTATGAGACTGTCACATCTCACTCTATGTATTCAAAAAAAAAAAAAAAAAAAAAAAAAATCCATCCTGGAAATTCATGTTACTCATTTGCAGGTAATAGTTGGTCACTCATATTTTTTTGAAACTGCTATGAATAAGGTCTTGTGGTTTTTCTCAGTGTGACTTCCATATTCAGGTCTGGAATGGGTGACGAGGCATGTGATATTGTATCATTAAAAAAAAAAAAAAAAAAGAAGGAAAAGAAAAATTCACAGCTTCTCTTTGTGTTTACAGGGAGATGGGACCGGTTCGATGAGTATCTATGGCCCAGACTTTGCTGATGAGAACTTCAAGCTGAAGCATGATGCCCCTGGCTTGCTCTCCATGGTGAGTTAGAGGAGACAAATACTATTAACCTGTTGAGGATGAGTCCCGAGTATTGACCGATTCGGGTTTGTTGAGGGCAGCAGACATTTTACGGCACAGGGCGCAGCCATAGTGGGTGTATCAGCCGACCCCCCCTGCTCTCCCCCACCCCGGGGCAACATGTTTACACGCACTTGTAACAAAGGTTCGCGCACTAAGCAAGCATTCGCGCACTCAGTACGAGACGCCTATTGGCTAAAGCAGTTTTTCATTCTGCGCGCGTGCTAATGTAGGGAGAGGGGTGGGGGAGTGCGGAGGGGGGGTCGGCTGATACACCCACTATGGCTGCGCCCATGCCAAAAATACACATAGCGCGTCACAGAATCGGTCAATACTCGGGCAAGCGTCTATGGGGAATGTGTACTGTAGCAAAATCAGCCTGTCCTCAATGGGTTGATAGCAGACAGAATGAAATAGGGCCTTGTATCTACGTCTCCAGAGAATTGTAACTTGTCCAGTTGAAGAAGACGGTGAATATTCGTCAAGTATATTGTGTGTTGTGGTTTGAACCAAAGTTTTGGTGTGTATCTTCTGTTTTGTGCTTTCATTCCAAATTGGGAAAGTAAAGGAAAAATAATTTTTTTTTTTTAGGATAGCCTATATTCAGCGATTGAAGAACAAGAAAGTATTATGAAAATAAGATTCCAAGTGTATTCTTTAAGTGATTTGATTTTTTTTTTTCATTTACATAAATTATACAATCCTTGTACATTTGGGAAATTAACAATTTATTGCGAGTGAAACTGACTGAAAATTTGTTTCAAATAGGTAATTAGGCACAGGTGTCAAATGTTTTGTTCATATTCACTATCAAACTGCAAAATGCAAGAACTTCGAAAAATAACCCATGGAGATCAATACTAAAACAATGTCAACCTGGATATGGATATGGGAGACTGATTGCAGCTGTCAAAGTTTGATTTATCACAGATCTGTCAGCAATTCAATCTATTTGCTGCAAAATGTTTGTGTGGATCCTCTGAATATACATGAGGTCTTCTGATGCAATTGTGGAAGACAATTTTATTTTATTTTTTTTTTTTTTTTTTTTGGGGGGGGGGGCATGTTTACATTCATTTTTGTTTTGGGGGTTCTATCCAAAAACTGCAGTTGATCTTAAATTGTTGAAGTGACTTTAAATCACAATGCATGTCAGGTAGAATGAGCTAAGAAGCTAAACTTCTTCAGAATGAATATGGGACACTGCATGGAACTACATGTATTAGTGTTCCCCAAATATGTGAAAGAAACAAGGAATAAATCAGGATTATTCACCTTTTCTCTGCCTCTGACGTACTTGGTAATTTACTGATTCGCCCATATCTCATTTCATATATGTGACCGTGCACCTCAAAACGAACATAAAGTCGCACACACTGATTTTGCGTGAGGACTGAAAATAAGTGAAATGGGTCAACCTAGCCGAACTTGACTTTTTCATATTTTCTTAAAGAGCGCGGGTCTTCTTTTACAGTATGCTAAAATTTGGTATCATAAAACGGGCAGGAAAGTGTGTTTTTTAGCAGTTTATCTCGAACATTTTTGGTAGAATAGTGTGATTAGGTGTGTCTTTAGAATCTCTTTTTCATTTCTGAAAAACCTTGTCCACACTCTTCACTTTCAACTCTAATAACTTTCGAGAGGATAGTGCTACTGCTTTGAAAGTTGGCATTAATTATGGACAGAATGTGTTAATGAGGCATGCTCAATTTCAGTTTAATCTAATAATCCCTTCATTGTTGTTACTCTGGTGGTTTACTTCCTGTTTTTTGTCCCATTCATCGCACAGCCAGCACGGTTTGGTAAAGATTAAGCGCTTGAATAGACACTGTACTTCAGAGCCGCTTTTCTCAGTTCACACTTTTCCTGAGTTTGTGCTTTCTTTCCAATATTTAGATAGGTTAGGAGAGTCCATTTGATTTGAGTTATACATCATTTTAAAGCTTAAAGTCTGCTTTTTCAGAATATGGTCTTAACTAAAAATGCATGTCTGGCGACTTTTTGTTTGTTTTGAGGTGCAGGGTGAACTGAGAAAAGCGGCTCTGAAGTACAGTGTCTATTCAAGCGCTTAATCTTTACCAAACCGTGCTGGCTGTGCGATGAATGGGACAAAAAACAGGAAGTAAACCACCAGAGTAACAACAATGAAGGGATTATTAGATTAAACTGAAATGTGACCCGCTTCAACAAAATGGTCCTAAAGTCGTGCACGGTCGAAGCCGTGAAAATCGAGTTTGAAGTCAAAGCATCAAAATTGGTCAAAACTTACGATTTTCTGAATTTGACATATCATCAGAGTCTGACATGTCTTCTATCATCTGTCGAAATTTTGAAGCAAAATGATGAAAGGAAAGACCAAAAAACAATGTTTTTCTGGGCCATGTTTTTTGGCGTTTCAACGAAGCAGAAACTGGTTCGAACATTTGGATTGAGCGCCACAGATAGGCTCCGCCCCTAACAACGACCAGAGTGATCTCATTGGTCAGTTTGCCGCTTGCCGCTAACCGAAGCGTGAAGCTCGCACACTCCCCAGTCGACTGGTGCGTGATGGCGGGGTGCGCTATGCCCAGCCACTTCTCCTGGCATCCTGGTCACTGATTGGTCGGTGAGGAGACCGCCGACGCTGTGTTTGAATGAGCATTTCCGGAGTTGCTAGGGCTTACCTTCTTTTGTCCGGAGGTGAATACTGACTTGCTTGTCCCTTAATCGTTATTGCATCGCAAGGAGAACTTTTAGGGCGCTTTTCTCAAAATAGTGATTTCCCAGACCTCTCGACATGCTCTCTTTTAAGCATCGATATCTCTGCAGCCGATTATTTTTATAAGATGTGTTATATATCAATTTAAAGCAGAAAGATTGGGGAATTGTGTCATGCAATTTTCAAATAATCGACCTCGCCCGACTTTAGGATCATTTTGTTGTAGCGGGTCACATATAATCATCATTCATGACCTTTTCTAATGTAGGCTAACTCAGGACCCAGTACCAATGGCTGTCAGTTCTTCATTACCTGTGCCAAGTGTGACTTTCTGGATGGCAAGCATGTAGTGTTCGGCAAAGTTGTTGACGGTCTTCTGGTCATGAGGAAAATAGAGGTACACCATTTATCCTACTTGTTGAGTGTGTTTTCTCATCAAAGTGCACTTTATTTCAATTTTCTCACATGCTGTGATTTCTTTCTCCTGTTGGTTACAATAAAAAATTGCACTGACAATTTTGTTTGTGTGTCCTTTCATTTGATAAGATCAAAGACTCAAAGCAAATCATTCCCGTTCTCTGGTGTAATAGAAATCACTGAACACATACACGTACATAAATATTAGAAAAGACAAAGATTCCAGAGTTTGGTTCAGTTTCATAATATGAAGCAAACGTAGAGAAACTCAAATTTGATGACATTTCAGATGGAAACTTACTTTGATAATCCTAAATTTATCCATTCTTTCTGGTCATTGCCTATCAAAAATATTATTCAGCTCTATATATCATCTTTTATAGTGCTTTGAGAGGTTACACGTATGTTAAAGGTACTAGCCCACATTTGCAAACCAACGAAAATCAAAACTGCATAAAACAGGTCCAATATGACTTCAAGTACAAGTTATAACAGTAACATACCTCACCTGTTGCTCTTTGTCTATACCATTCGATAAAAGAGAGAAAATCATCGTTTTAAAATCAATTTTCAAACCGGGTCAACCCGACCCAATATCGAATTACGAGCGCGGGCTAGCTACGTACATTAACTTACACATGTATCGCATGCATGTAGTACGTGCGTGGACCGGAGCTAGCAAGCGTTTTTATACGCATGCATTCGGTGCATTTTCATTTATTTTTATGAAAGTAATGGACTAATTGGAACGAAATTTTGCACAGGTGTTACTGCAATCATACCCAAACTCCATGCTAACTATGAGACCAATTGCTGCAGGTTTACAAATGTGGGCTAATACCTTTAATGGTACAGTCCAACCTCTCCTATCCAGCCTCCCTTTATCGGGATCTCTCCATTATCCGGAGGCGATATTGTGATTTTTGTTTTTCTTTTTATAATCTTGATAATTAGGGGAAAAGGGGGAATTCCAAACTAAGATGAAATTCCTGCACAAGCTCACAGGAGTTACATATTATTCCCAACGTAATCAAACATCCATTCACATCAAATTTTCATCTAAATAACATGCATTCCGACTTTCACTGCCCCCAAGGCACAGCAAGAAGATGGACAGAAAACATTTCCTTACTAAAATCAGGGCATGATGGTACAGGCGATCATTCATCAAGAAAATTATCAGAAAATTCTGAACACAGACCAGCTGACAAAGACGTGACATGTTCATGCAAAATTGATACATGTACACGTAGCTACCATTGTGTAGGCAGCTGCGTGTATTTAACGTCGAGTCTCCCATATCTGGCCAGATCCTTTATCCAGATGAGGGCCGGTCCCGACATGTCCAGATAGGAGAGGTCTGACTGTTATTTGGATTCATCCATTGCCAATTTGCTATTTTTCCCTGCACAATCTTTCCCCCACAGAATGTACCGACCGGAGCAAACAACCGGCCGAAGATTCCCGTGGTGGTTTCCCAGTGTGGAGAAATGTGATGACACAGTGAAGTCATCCCAAATTGCGTCGGACATCACTCACGGCAGTCGGCAATCAGACATTGGACGTTAGATTTTATCAAATCTCACATGAGAATGTACCTTTTATTACCAGTATGGAAGTCATCCATCCACTATTCGCTTGCTGAATGCAAACTGGTTTTGCTGGTATCGAGAGAGCACGATGTAGGCCTGCTATGGACCAGTGGGTTGAGCAGTGCCAGCCAGTGGTGGTTGTTACTCCTGTTGCTATGCAACCGTATGTTTTAAAGAGGGATTTTAGCTCCTTGGCAGGTGGGAGAGGTACAATGTATCACAGAAGATTGTTCTCTAAACGTACCGATGAATATACTAAGCTGGAAAAAACGAAGGTCCACAGCCATGAAGTGAGGCTAGGGATGTTGGTGCTGGATTTAATGCAGTACTCATTCCAAAGTAATTTGTTTTGGTATTATATCATGAATTGCCCTTTTTTGGCCATTTTCAAGTTGTTATTGAGCTCCAGAAAAGTTAAGTATCTAAAAGAGGAAGATGTCACATTTGTTTATAGAAATAGTGATGTGGGGGGGGGGGGGGTGGACAAGATACAGGTGTCTTGCTGGGGATCATTCATCAGGTTAATTCACATTGAACAGGGGCAATTTAACATGAACAGCCATGAAAAAGTGAGATGTTAATGTTAATCATTTAGCTCATGTTGTTGGGGTTTTCTCTGTCTTGCAGCTTGACATAATTTTTCAGGGTTTTGAGATATTAAAATGGCCACCAAACTGGCCTCAAAATCTGACGTTTACCATGCTCAATCTCACCGCCAAGACAATGGTGTTAGAATCAAACCATCAATGGAATGGTTTGATTGGCAGGATGGTATTTGTTCATGCATATCTGCATAGTGAGTTTCATTTGCAAAGTTGTGTTTTTGTTTGTTTTTTTTTTTGTCCAGATGAACATCAGTGTGTACCTTCAGTAACATCAACAAAGTTTGACTTTTTAAACTAAGTTGAGCCACCACAATGCCAAATATACGAGACTTACATATTCAAATAATTCCACAGTACCAATTGCTTTAAATAACAAGCTCACCTGTGTAGAATTTATGCATGCTTTCTTCTTTTGTTCTACTTCCTTGAGCACCCAATCATGCGTTTTTATGTGAAGCTGCCATGTCATCCTTATTCATTGTGATTTGTTATGAATTTCGAAAACATTCTTATTCCTCATCCCAGTCCCTATAAATTCTGTAACTCTGTACCCAATATAACCATATTTATAGATGTTCAAATGCAAAATTCTGAAAATCATACAGATGTCTCCCTTGTTTTTATGTAGCAATATACACTGTACATGTACTTTACAGTCTGTAGTCCATGGATAAGTCATAGAGGGCCTATCTAGAGGAGACGTCGCCGTGACTCGTGCAACTCAAAGACCCCCCAAAAAGCTTGCCCTCTCATTTAGAAGGTGACTCCAAAGTGACTTTAGAGATATCTCCAAATAAGGTGATCATTTATTCTTCCAAAAGTCTTGGAGACATCTCCGCGACATCTCTGGTAGGTCGCTAATGGGTCTCCGCAGAGTCATGGAGGCGTCTGGGAGGGCTCGCAAATTAAATTCTTCCCAGTGACTTACCCATTACTAAGGTGACATCACGGAGACGTCTTCGCGACAAGCTAGAGACTGGAAAGAGTCTCCAAAAATATTGAACATGTTCGATTTTCTCACGACTCCCTGGAGACTTGACTAGATTTCAGGAAATGTCTGTGACATCTCTGCAACAAGGAGACTGAGTCGCCACAAGGTCTCCAATTACTAGTACTGTATCCAGCTCAATGAGATACCTACTTAAATTTGTATTCTTTGAAGTAAATGTGCGGTCTTGTTGCAACTGATCATCAGAAAGCCTCGATATGTAAATTAAAAGCAAAGAGTATGCTACACGTGGGTTTAAGTGATGAACTACTAGTACGTTACATGATACATGCACTGGATTGCAGTGATGATTTATGAAGGGAAATTCCACCCCGATATTATGTTGCTTAGTATGAAACAAAACAAAAACATCAGAGGAGAAAGTCATAATTATTATTTTTTTTTTTTTTGGAAAATTAGACACATTAAAAAAGTCATGAATACAGGTGTAATAAAATTTGCAGAGTGAGGCAAATAAGCAATTCAGTGTGATCTAGATATTTTTCCCGAATTATCACTGATCCATTTCTCTAATTTTGTGTTTTCATACAAAGCAGCAGAATATCAGGAAGGAATCTCCCTTTGATGTCTAACTGATCTGTTGGATACAACAAAAAATAGACATCCCACCCCCCCCCCCAAATGCCAAGCAACGCCAAGCAATAAACACTCCTCTGTGTGTGGATGTACATTGTAGTACTGTAAAGTAATTGTACATTGTATTGGGCAATTACTCACCGTCTCCTGAAACTGTGGTCCGATTGAATACACAGTGTACACCTAAATCAAAGTTTATCTAACGCCTAAATAGATCCTTGTCATTTCATTGGTTGTTTGACATTGATCCGTTGTCCCATTTCACTATTGACATCATCATCAGTGCAATTGTGGCTCCATTTACCGTGCAATTTTGGATCCATATGATTTGCTCCATTGCCGAGAGCCAGGCATACTACGCATGTAAAACGCTTGCGTTTGCAGTGTGTGTATGCGACAGCACGCTAGCGTAAAGCGCCTAGTCGCACTCTCTCGATCTCAGATCCCCCACATTCTCTTGTTTCTAAATTAATAAAACATCAAATGACAAGGATCTATTTTAGGCATTATATCACCTTGTGAAATATTTGTACATTGCACTCATAAACAATCATAATTTGTATAATGTTTAATTATGTACACTGAGTGTGCATTCCAAGCACAGCTTGCAGGCAGCTAGCTCCTGATGTGAATAAAAGGCTTCTTTATCATTGGAAAATACAGGCAACTTTCAGTGTGTGTGCTTGGGTGGAAATGAGCTGCTTGGTGGAAGTCTGCGCTCTCTGAGTGTTTTTCTACTTTGAGAATGTGGACATTGCCCACAACTGCCGATATTGCTGGAACACACACACACACAGCATCTCGCCATAAAATGCCAAATATCATTTGCAATGTGTGATATTTGCCATCAATGTATGACATGATACATGCACCAGAGATAAAGTTTGACTCCAAATCATGTTCAAGTTGATGCAATGCATAGAGTAAAATGAGATGTACAGAATGATCAAAATTTCATCACCTTTGGACATGAAACGGGAAAGTTATGGAACTTCAAATGTTTCAAACGATTTCTCCCAATTCACTGTACATGCAAATTGGATGAGGCAGTGATCATACTATGAAGTCATCATCTAACACTTCTTTCATTGGTTTGATGTCAAGGATGCATCTTTCTCTCATTGACTTAATGGTGAAGACAGAAATTCACAGATCTACATCTAGTCCAATGGAAGATTTGTGAGGCGATGGCCCTCCCTCTTCCGATTCTATGCCA
The DNA here is from genome assembly GCF_964275005.1 of Diadema setosum. Taxonomy (NCBI): domain Eukaryota; kingdom Metazoa; phylum Echinodermata; class Echinoidea; order Diadematoida; family Diadematidae; genus Diadema; species Diadema setosum. The sequence goes on along the minus strand of NC_092699.1, from coordinate 35,415,977 downwards.
GTACCTGTACTTGTAGTATGTGGTTGCTAGGTGTGTGACCGAGTATGAGGCTCCTACGAATTGTATCACTACATGTAATATGTGAAAACACTGTAAAAAAAATTTTTTTTAATTTGATGTCTGATTTTGATGAGACCTCTTCCATTCTCTACATCTGATTTATACTAAGCATCAAAGACAACTTGAACATGATGTGGAATAGCACTCTTTTTAGAAAAGATCAGATCAAAGTTTGCCCAATCTCCACCAAACAGGAGGATCTTCCCGAAGTACTTCATGCTACGTTTACATCATGTTCCTGGCAGCCACGGCAGTCCCGTTTGCCCAAAACATACTGCGCCCCCCCCCCCCCCCCCCCCCCATCTAGTCTTATTCATTCCAGTCCCTGCTCCAGTAAACATTTTATCTATCAGACACCGTTCTCATGGCGTCTGGTCAGGCTGGATTACACATATTTCTTGTTGTTTCCCATTTTGGACAGCCTCCAAGTTTTGTTATGGCCCTCTTACATTATGAACTGTCGTGTTTTGCTGCATTCACCCCCACAAACTTTAGTACGGTCACTGGATTTCTTATCATGCAGCATCGCGACTGCTATGGCAAACTTTCAGAAAGTCCAAAAATCTGACACAGACTCCACAGCATTCGCGGGGTCTGCCGCGTTCGTTCATCTCGTCCCCCCGCATTATCTCATGTCCATCCCGTTTTGTCTACGTCAGCCTGAAACAAGACTGCCGTGGCCAGCAGGAACATGGCGGAAACAGCATTAGCACAAAATTTTGATTTTCCTATGTGATACATGTATACCAGACTAAGCAAATTTACCCTGAAATGGTGACATGTACAAGTATTAGAACATGCCTCATTGAAGTTTTACTGTACACGCCATATATCTGTCTAGATTCTGCAAATCTAGACTTGGCGAGTGGTCAGGTTTGCGATCATGTAGTACAGCAATGAATGGCAAATGTACACATTCATATCAGGATTAGAAATACATGTAATATTTTTGTGTATTTTAAAACTTACAAATAGCACCCCACTCACAAAATTCACAGAAATAAACAAAAAACTTGCAAAATAGACGGCATACACAAAAACAATTTGCTGATAAGGAAATCACTTGGGATGTGTCTTTTTGGCAAATTGTTTCTCACACAACAGCAAAGTCATTCATTTCACTGATGCACAGGCAAACACGGGGAAAGAATTTAAACATCACAAACAGTAGAAATTTGCTCAAATAAGGGTCTTGTTTTCCTGAGCTTACATTCAACAACCTACATCTGCAGCGAGCTAGATGTTCAGCCCACTCTTGTGAAATACAGAGAGGTGATTTGCAATTTTTAAGACTCAAGATGTTATTTTTGTTAAACTTCTGATCTTACGGGCATGTCTTTGCTTCAACGAGTCTTATAATACTAATATGAAAAAGCATATGTAGAGAAAGGTCTTTAATTCCGTGTGTTACCATTATATGCTGAGGCATTACATTTCTGAAAACTTCTTGCCTGTATCAAACAGCAGTACCTGCTGACTACACTATGAGCATGTAGCCTTCAAAATTTCTTCTCTTGAACTTCTAAAAAATAAAAAGGAATAGTCGAAATCTAACTTTTTTCTTTTTCAAGCCAAATGATAATGAAAACCAAAAACATTTTTCTCAAATTTCAAATATCCTTTCCTCTTGAAATGCAAATTAAAAAATCAAAACAATTCTTAATATCGTCAAAAAAACCATCAACATTTCTGTTTTTTCGAAACTTATTTTTCTACATATAAATTAAATTAATAAATTAACAAACAAAGCCAACATTTTGATCTGAAAATAGAACTTTTCTGCGGCAGCTCTAAATAGTGCAAGCCGCAGGTATTGCAACAGGCGATTCAAACAGGTATGGTTCTTACAATGTACCTTCTAGATGTTATCATATGATCTACTTGGAATCTTCTCTTCAATCCTTGTGTTTATTCTCCTTGAACTAATACAAATTAACACCAAACTTACACCTGCCACTCGTTAACAGGTGACACTGCTCAGAGGCAAAATGGAACTTCATTTTTTTTTTTTTTCGTTTCTTTTGAAGCCAAAATAAATAATGCTAATGCAATCATGGAGTTACTCAAGAGTCTGATATATTTCTCCACGGATTGGTTTGCAAAATGAATACATAGTCTGGTGTAGAAACAAGTTGTCATCTTGAATGATGCAGAATGCTCAATTCTTGCCAAGGTGCTACAGTGCTTGGGAAATGCGAACACCAAGTGAACAGTTCACACATTTTACTTCCCATAAAGCACCACATACCTCCGTCTAATGTAGTCATTCTCTCATCTTTTGTTTTTGGTTGATTTTTTGGCCAAATTCTATAGTTCTTGTTTGTCAATACACCAAGCGTTCCATGTTATGAATACCGTTTTCATTGCAAAACAGAGAAAGAGTGCATGTGCCGCTGTGTTGTGGATGCAGCTAGTACTTGAATATTACTGTAATGATGTGTGAGGCATGCAAAATATATATTTACTTGCTTTTTTCGCTAAACCCATCCACTTCCACGCTACAGTGAAATTATGATATGCCAGTATAGTGAACGGAAAATTTGATATCAAAAATCCCCGCGGTGAAGGATTACAGACGGGTACGAGGCGCAGTAAATGTGCCATGCATGCGACTGCTTTCTCTGTTTCGGATGGAATAACAGTTGTTCATGTTGCGAGTGAGCAATGTCTGGACCTGCGTAAAGTGCCTTAGATTTAAAACGTGAGAGCTATGGGCGAGGTGCAGTGCTTCAGGATCGTCATCCGTCTCCTCTACTCCTCACTCTTGATGGTGGTTTTCGTTTCCGTGGCCGCGGCAGGCTCCTCCTTGATGACTGGTCCGTCGGAGGCATCATTCTGAAAAGACAATCGACAGATGGCGGCCTTTGAGATGGCAAAACAACGTACATATTGTATCTACATCCAACCTCATTTCCAGTAAATCGAGTTTGAAGTTTTGCAAACCTACAGCTCTTTTTCTGTTTTCGTTCGACACTTTATTATCTTACCCTAGGAGGACAACAATATCAGTAATACAGTGCATGCAAATTGATTTCACTAGACCCTTTATCTTTAGAGTAATTTGCAATTAATCAAAACATCCGTGGTGTTGCCATCTCAACATAACCACACTATTGCCACTGATACGGCAAAACAAGGTAAGTCTCGATCAATGGCGCATATATAATGTCCTACAACGTCAATATGTGCGCCCTTCTGCAGCCACACATAGTAAGCAGACTATTACTGCATAAACATGTAGATGGGAAAACAACGTATCACATGTAGATACGTTGTTTTGCCAAGTGCATGCCCGACATATGTTGAGCAGGGGCAAGCATATCGCCGCTTACGTTGTTTTGCCAACAAAATTTGAACAATTCCCACTGGGAGGGAGCGTCATATCTCAGTAACGGAATGGGTTCTGATTTCAAGATTTGGTCAAGAGTTAGATTATACTAAAATAAGCTGAAGTATGTGACTAAGTAAATTTTCATCAATTTTCGACATACGTTGTTTTGCCATCTCACGGCCGACGGACAGGTGCAGTCACTAACATGGCAAACAACCTGCTCACTCTCACAGTTACATGCACTGAAAATCCACAAACCTTGAACTCTGCACAAATTCCAGTGTCGCATTCATTTCTACAGGCAACTCCCATTATAATGAAGTCCTCGGGACTGGCACTTTTCTTTCGTTACATTACATTATAGCCGATTAAATAAAGTATGCAAAGACAGAATAACAATAATTTGGGGACCTCAATTTTTATGTTGTTATAACAAAATTCTGCTATAACAATATTTGTTACAATGCAACCCTGCACACTAGAACTGGTCTGACAGTCCCTGACCAGTAAAGAATCACTGTCGAACAAGTAACTTTTTCAGTAATGGACCAATAATAAAAATGGAAAAACTTGGTACCTACTGGTCTGACAAAAAGGTCTGTTCGCCCTGCAAATTGAATATGCGATCAAAATCAGGCGGAGATATTTTGTGTGTTGTTAAGTTTGTGGTATAACAGTGATTACAAAATTTGGAAGAAGATTGGAGGCTTTGTGCGCAAAGGGTACCACTGCTCACCTGTCCTCCAGTGTCTCCTCTGTTATCGCCACCTTTGCCCGTGGGTGGCTTGCGGCCGCGGTAACGGCGTCGGTACGGGCGGCGCTGCTTCTTATCGCCGTCCTTCTCTCCTCCCGCGTCGCCGTTCTGCCTGTCCTCGTCGCGATCCTCGTCTCCGCGGGACTGGGGACGCCGATAACTCTGGTTGTAGCGGTATCGGTTCTTGTACGGGCGGCGCCTGCGGTTTTCCTGCCTGTCACCATCCCTCTCTTCTGTATCACCGCCATCACCGTTCTGGAGGAACCATCAAAGAATTATGTATTATAATCTGTTTCACATGACCGATACGCAAGCAATGGAGCAACCACAGGACCAACGCCTTCGAGTCCCCCACTCCCATCCCCCCCCCCCCCCCCCCGAACGGTTTATTGCCACTTCGTCTAAAATCAGATGGTCTACTTCCAAGTTCGTCTAAAACCATGACGGCTAAACCCATTTGTTCTACAATCCATTTCGTCTAATGCCCGTTTGGTCTAATCCTCATTTGGTCTAATGTCCAGTTTGGCTAATTATAATTTCGTCTAATGACAAGATGGTCTAATTGCAATATTGACTCCTTGGATTTTTTTCTTCCATTTTGTCTAATAAACTATGGGTATCAGACGATGTTGTCATAGCCCATCCAGAAACGAGGTTAAGTGGCAATTGGACTTAATGGTCATTAGACGAAGTGCAAGTAGCCCAAGTGATAGATAATCCCTTAATCTAGACAATGAGGATAAAGGGCATTTTCAAAGGGCACAAATGTTGCTGCCAGGGGACTTGAACCAGGAAAGGAACCTTGTGGTTGATGGTCCATGGCCTAATCCACACAGCGACAACAGATGATATTAGGATAGAAGCAATTACATGGTACTCTTCCATGTGTAAGTGATATGCAAGTATAAAACTCCTTCATTTTCCCCATTCATTTCATGATAATTATCTTACAATAGTTGGTACTGTATTCAGACCAATGATACAAAAGGGTGTGACCACAGCACACAAACGGTTCTAACAGTGTGGAATTTCGCTTTAAACATCTTTGTTGGCAGAATTTATCAACAGATATTCATATATCACGATCATGTTCAACAGTACTGATAAACCCCAGGTCTGATAGAAAGGCAGACATTGAATATCATTCCTCATGAAGAATGAATCAAGGCAAAAATGTTCAAAAGTGATGTTTGTAAAAATTAATTAGGAAAAAAAAAAAAAAGCTAAGTGTACTTTGAATAGGTAATCAAGTTATATACAAATGCCACAGCAGCACATTCCATATCAGGCTTCTTGTTCTGTGGTTCTTCAGTTTAATTCAGTTTAAGTTTTTCATTATGTATTACCACTGCATTAAAAAACTAGAAATGTCGCTACGGCGACTGGTGTATGCCTCCGCCATAATGCATGGTTCTCCTAATAGGTCTATAGTACAATGTCTTGACAATGTGTGATGACAGTTTCACACAATTGGCAAAATATTAGAATGACAGGTTTGCCACAAATGTGCTGAATGTTCACTTTCCTAGAACTAGGTTCAATTGGATGAATAATTATAACGTCAGAGTGCAGGTATTTGGGGGAACTGATCATTTTCACTTGACTTTTGACCCTTTTACAAGTTTATGCATTGAGTAATTTTCAAGGTATTGAGAAAAAGTATAATTTCAGTATCAAATGGTAAAATAGTATTATCGAAACCTGGCCTTTGACCTTTGACCCCGCAGTTCCAAAGAGAATCACTGTTAGGTAGAACATGCATAAATATGTAAGTTTCATGACAATACCTTGAGTTACTTTTGAGATATGGAGGAAAAAGTGCAATTTAGCACTTTCACTTGACCTTTGATCTTTTGACCTTTGACCTTTTGGCAAGAAACTTCCCACAGAATATATATTGGGTTATACATGCATACATCAAGTTTTAAAAAAATCCTTCAGGCATTGCATACATATAAGGAAAGTAGTTATATTTTGAGGAGTTGACCTTGACCTTTGACCCATGACCTTTGACCCATGACCCCCAACTTCCCTAGATAATCACTGCCCATCGGTACAAGCATATATACTAAGTTCCATGAAGATACCTTGAACCATTTGCGAGATATGGAGAAAAACATGAAATTTCAATTTTTTTTCACAAAATAACCTGTGACCTTTGACCTTTGACCCTGTGACCCTAAAATCCACACAAAGTATCATACCCCAAGGATATACCCTCATACCAAGTTTGATGCAAAACCACCACACGGTTCTTGAGATATCGACAAAAACAAAACGGGACGGACGGACGTACGGACGGACAGACGACCCGAAAACATAATGCCTCCGGCCACTTCGTTGGGGGAGGCATAAAAAATGGATGTTCTAGACCTTCACAATGCTGTGTAGAATTTTGTTTTGCAATCAGATACTGCAAAGTGTGAAATTTTACATATCATTTGTGAAACTTTTGCAAGTTTTCCAAGGAGCCAGGAGTCACAGAAGGTTTTGTCTACACAATGCACTGAATCCCACCATGCTGCGAAAAGGGCCGACAGCTCCAATTCACAAAAATATCACACCATGAATGTCTCTAGTTTTACAGAAGGGATACATCCGAGTGTCTTCAGACCAAACTAGCCCTGGGCGCTGCAGCTTTTCTCCTCATATCGTCTCCTTACCTGGTCACCGTCCGGGTTTCCTTGACCCTCTCCTCGTTGTGGTCTGCGCCCCCTGTACCGGCCTCGCCCGCGGTAACCGCCCCTTCCTCCGCGGTACGACCTTCGAGGCGGTGGGGCGCTGTTCTCCTCCGCCTCCTTCTCGTCCGACGCGCCCTCCTCTCCCTCGTCTCCCTGGGAGCCACGGGGTCTGCGTCGGCGGTAGTAGCGGGGTCTGGGTCCACGGTAGCGGCGCTTGTCAGCCGCATACCTGCTGCCCTGGACTGGGGCACCGTCGGGGCCAGTGACACGGGCTGCCTCATTGCCCTGCACAGACAAATAGAGGAATCAAATGGCATACATTGATTACTATCAAAATCAAACATTAAAGGGATCGTATAGTTTTGGTTGAGACTTAACTTCAGGTTTTTATCATTTTTGGTGAGATAGTGAGAAAGAGCATGTAATTCCAAGAGTGATTCAATGTTTATTAGATGAAATTTGGTTTTGAAATGGCCAAGATATCCAAAACACAGCGATCCTAATAAAGTGTGGGACCCACATTTTATTATGATCATTTTGTTTTACTTTGTTTTTGGATGTTTCAGCTATTCCAAACCTGATTTTTATCAAATAAACTTTTTAATTCCTCTTAAAATGGCATGTTCTGTACTATTTCATAAGTGTTTTCATGGTATCTCACAAAAAAAAAGTTAAAGCCCAATTTTCATCTCCACCAATACTGTACCATCCCTTTAATCATTTTAAAGCAATTCTGTCACATTTTTGCATTTTTCCTTTTCAGGGGTACATCATGCCCTTGCCAAATTGTAATGGGAAGAAAACAAAGAATCATTTCTCAATTTCATCTTCTATCATGTATGGCAACAGGGAGAAATCTTGCTTGACACACTATGAAATTTACTGTGCTTATCCACATATCGTCGCTGGGGCGACAAGACCTCGTATCTCAAAAATGTCAAATGTTCAGGAGAGCCAAAAAACATGGCGGCCAAAGCACTATACTGAATGGGATAGCCGTTCCTTTGACATGCCGCGGTGGCTTCATTTTTGGGGTAAGACAGCTGGGGTTTGGACAGGACATCACTTAACCGATTATTTGACCACTAATGCAAAAAAGTCATTTTCATCAAAATTTGAGATACAAGGTCTTGTCACCCCAGCGACGATATAGGAATTGAATAATATTAAATTTATAAGAGAGTGACACATCAATGTAATACACTTGAGTGTGTGTGATTTACCTTCACGCCCTCTACAACGTCAAATTCCACGACTTCTCCATCGCCAACACTTCGCTGGTACTTGCGTGGATTGTTTCGTACAATGGCCGACTGTGAAAACAACCAAGATCAAAACAGAAATAATGATGATACAATCCTGTACATGAGTGCACACTCCCTAGCATTGAAACAATACAAAAAAAAAAAACAACAACTAAATGCAATTCAATCACAGCATGACACTGTAGTACTTCTCATGTTGAAAAGACACATTTCCTAAACAGTGTTGACACCTGTTCATTTTGGAAGGGGGGGGGGGGGGGGGTTGTTACTTTTCACAGCAATTCTGCATTTCAAAGAGCCAATATTGTGATACACTTATCACCGAGATAATTACGGTAGTGTGTGCTGTAAAATAGGCAACTTATGTGTAATTTACTTTCCACTAGGCCAACTTTCCTGCACTCCACTTTTAATAATCAAATATTCATGATTTTGCGGTAGAAAACATTTTTGTAAAGTTATGCCCAAAAAATATTTGTATTATATTTCCGTTCAGTAGTGCACAAAGTTCACAAACATTTCCATTCCATTTATGATACTCCAAAGAAATGGCATACACTTGTATGTTTGTCCTATTGCCTAAAAGACATCACATACCCCATTCATACAGGACATCTAGAGTGCTCCAGGCGCACTCCCATAGCCCTCTAATTCTCTGTATGAACAGACAAGCAGGCCTTGGAGTGCTCCAAATCTACGCCCCTCTTGATGCCAGGATCAGGAGCATTCCTGAAGCACTTTACTTAAACCCTGCACCGATGTTTACAGTATGCCCCTCTCAGGCACTGCACGTGTGGTCTCCACAAGCACTCTTGTGTCTAACTTTGTGTGAAATGGGGTGTCAACCTCACATTTCAACCGATTGTACTTCAAAGATATCATATTCCCTATGCCTAGCTCTTCATAGCCCAGTCCACTGACTTACCTGATGGACAAACACATCCTCCTTCGTGTCGTCCCTGAAAACAGAAGAGAGGAGACAAAACGCATCGCAAATCAGCAAATTTTGACATTTAATCGGCTGACCCATCATAACATGTACTGAACCTGACCCCAATATAAATTTATAAACATTTAATAGACTTGTTCAGACTGCAGAGAAAATTTTCAAAGAAAGGCAACATGCCAGAAACTTTCCGAAAATGGCACCAACTAATGATGCATATATGGGAATCCATGTGTTGAACGACAACAATATGATCAGGTGAACAGTGATTGGCTCATTACTGGGCCAAGAAAATATTCCCACTGAAAATAAAAGCGGATGTGATTCCTCTCCTTTGTAAATTCTGCACAAGTTGTCATCTACAATACTTGTACAATGTATACAGGAGGTGACCCGTCTCCTAATACTGATGAATCCAAGTCAATAAAATATTTGTTTGGTCTCCTTGTGGAATTGTGCTACATTTTACCATTCAATCCTGATGAAGATAGAAACAAACAAATACAATAATCACAAATCAGGCCATAGCAGTATCCATCCATCTTCCAAACGCAAGTGAATCTCACACAGCTGGTTGGGAAATACTACTACTTGAGCATGATCAATCCACAAATAACATTCTACATGTATCTATCCACTGCTGAATGGGGAGGGCGCTTCAGAAATAAAAGTTGTGGACAATCAGAACTAATATACATTTTTTGTTTTTAAATCTCAAAATGCTCCCAAACAACTCTTTATCCTGGCAAATGACATCAGCTAGATCAGCTTCTTGGTAAACCCTTACGTATAACAGCAAACAAATTTCAAATGGGAGAAGAGACATATATTATAAGGCCTTCTGAATACAACCTGTAGATATTGTAATTTACCTTTAAAGTAGCAAAGTTACCTTTTCTCTTTCTATGTATCCTGATCAACTCTTTCAGTCTTTAATATCAGGAACATGTTTATTGGTGGTCCTGAGGGGGTTTACCAACAATCTAACTCTTTCATATTCTTGAACTTTGTATTTTGTTTTTGTACCATGACATACATGTAGTGAGTAACCCGATACAGCAAGGTACACATGTAATTGTCATGGTTTCCAGGTCCTCATTATAACATGGTATTATACGGTAATACGCATTCTATCACAACCCTTGCTTTTGACAGATTAAAAGCTATAAACCTGGCAGATTGTTCTCATGACAACCATTACATACAGTAGTTTTGATTCAGACCTAATTTCAGGTTTCTAACAGTTTTGGTGAGATAATGAGAAACTTCTTATGAAATATGAAAGAGCATGTAATTCCACAAGGAATTCAATGTTTATTTGATGAAAATTGGTTTTGAAATGGCTGAGATATCCAAAACAGAGCGACTCTAATAAAGTGTGGGACCCACATTTTATTATGACTGCTTTGTTTTACTTTGTTTTTGGATGTTTCAGTCATTCCAAACCCGATTTTCGTCAAATAAACATTGAATTCCTCTTAAAATGGTATGCTCTGTACTATTTCATAAGTGTTTTCTTGGTATCTTGCAAAAAGTTGAAAGCCCAATTCTCATCTCCACAAATACTGTACCATCCCTTTAAACAACTGAAATGTATTACATAAAAAATCATCTGACCTGCATAACTCATCATTGTTGTACACGTACAGTACAATGTAGTTCCTCCCTCAAGAAGAATACACTGTATTACCCTAAGTTTGACTGTAGATACAGTTAAAGAGTTTGTTCGCAAAAACTAATACGTCCATTTTTTAAGATTTTGAAGTACGGTCTCTAAAGTACAAAATAATACCTTTTAAATGATATATTGGTCACTCCATATAAAGGTATATTTTTGAAGTTATGGTCAAAAGAAGCAAAAATTTTCTTATTATTCTCTTTATTTTTCTTGACCTTTAATCGCAAATATCTCCATTTGGCAAATATGGACTTACATTTTTGTACAACGTATAGGTTTTTGAGAACAAACTCTTCAGTTGTACATACATCAGCACACCCACCCTAGTGGAAGACTCGGAATAATCACTTACCTGTTAATGAAGCCATAGCCATTCTTGACGTTGAACCACTTGACGGTGCCCGATACCTTAGTGGCTACAGGTGTAGAGAAATTGAGAGAAAAATTAAAACCTCTAACAAAAATTAGGATGAAGTACTAACAAAAAGCTCTGGGGGAAATAAATCTTGAAAACAAACACTGTTTAGTAAGAAAGAATATATTTACAGCAATACGTTTGCATGCCTTATTACGCATCAAACTAGAGTCAGTTAGACATGAAATGCAATAAGGCAGGGGGTGTCTCACAAAGAATCTCAGTCGTAAAGTTTATCTCTATCGACTCAAAATTATGGTTTGTTGTGTGTGTCTTCAATTACATTTTAATGTTCAAATGAAAATTTGAATTTTGGAGATGTACATGTACTGTACAAGTGTATATGCAGCAATTGTACTGTAATACAAAATGAAATAAGGGACAAACATTTTTTTTCTGTAAATTTCTGACAACATTAAATAAAGCTGAACAGGTAGTATTTAACCAAAGGCATACCTTAACTTCAAGTTAAAAATTAAAGGGAACCCCAACCCAAAGAGCAATGTGGATTGAGTGAAAGCAGCAACACGTGTACAAGGCATCAGTGTCGGCAATGAAAGCTAAGTTTGAGGGAAATCAGACAATCGATGCAAAAGTTATGAATTTTTAAAGTTTTGGTGTTGGAACCGCTGGATGAGCTACATGAAGAGACTACTAGAGGTTATGACGTATGAGTGGACAACAATATAAAGAAAATATAAAGAAAACTAAGAAAAAAGAAATTACTTTTCTAGCATCATAAAAGAGCACTTGACTAACCGCTTTCAGAAAGCAGGGGAATAATTGTACCATTACAATGTGACCGTGCAACACAAAACAAACAAAAAGTCGCACACAGTGATTTTGTGCGAGGACTGAAAATAGGTGAAATGGGTCAATCTAAACCAATCTTGAGTTTTTCATATTTTCTGAAAGAGCAAGTCTTTTTCTAAATCAAAAATTTGGGGTCATAAAACAAACAGGAACTTATGTTTTCAGCAGTTTTTCTCGAACACTTTTTGGTGGAATAGTGTGATTAGTTGTTTCTCATAGAACCCTCTTCCCATTTCTCAAAAACCCTGTCCATACTCTTCACTTTCAACTCCATAAACTTTGGAGAATGATGCTGCTGCATTAATAGTTGGTATTAATCATGTACACAATGTGCTAGTGAAGCATGCTCAATTTCAGCTTAATCCGATAATCCCTTCATTGTTGTTGCTCCGGTGGTCAACATCCTGTTTTTTGTTCAATTCATCCCACAGCTAGCATGGCTTGGGAAAGCGCTTGACTACACCCTGTACATGTACAGCTGTACTTCAGAGCCTGTTTCTCAGTTCACACTTTCCAGAGTGTGTTCTTTCTTTCCAATATTTAGATAGTTCTGGTTCGGAGAGTCCATTTGAACTGAGTTTCCACATGTACATCATTTTAAAGCTTAGAGTCTGCTCTTTCAAAATCTACTCTTAACTAAAAATCCATGTCTGGTGACTTTTTGTTTGTTTTGTGATGCAGGGAGATATGTCAGTATCAAGTTGATCCTTGATGGAATGTGTAATTTTCAAATTTTATTCTATACGGCCCCTCCTCCATGCCAGCTCCATAGACAGAAGGGTATTTTGTGAAGCCAGATACATGTGTGTACTATAGTAAGTCTACTACTCATCGACCACCTATTTTTAGATCGACCACCCTCGCGCAATGGCTTTCTCGCTTATAAAATAAAAAATACACGTGGGACGGGGCGCAATACACTGGAACATTCGAACATGAATACAAATCAAGAAAAATTAGGGGGATACAGGTAAATAACCTGAGGAAAAAAGAGGAAAAAGAATTGAAGAAAATCCTCATTAGTGATACACGCAATTATTGTTCACACATATTTGCCCATTCACTGGTAGCTGGATTTACGTGCTTTTCAATGGAAAAATGGGCGGTCGATTAAAGGTGCATGGTCCCGGTGTTTTAGTCAAATGCGTACGCGGGCGCACAGCGCAAGTTTCCTATAGCTCTAGACCTACACTATTGACTCCTCTTTAGCGCTTACGCTTTGGCCCACTTCCCCGAGTCCGAAGAAGTCCGATTCACTGTAGTCAGTGGTCCGATCACAGTTCGGCTCATGATTCGGCTGAGGGGGATGACAGCTTTAGCAAACTTCTTTTGTGATGTCATAATAACAAGCACATGTATGCACGCACCCTGGCATTACTACAGACTGCGCGATGCGCAGAGAAGACAACAAAGGCAACGTTACTTAGCAACACCTACGCACTTTACTCTTGATGACAGCTAAACTTCGGTAATCTTCTTATCAATGCTAACGGTGATCGGCAGTATCATCAACAGCGCCCTCTACACTACCGGGACTATGCCCCTTTAAAATGAGCTTGCGCCGCTGGTGTACAGTGAAAAATGTCACTTGTGTTTGTCGCAGAGAATTCCGCGTGTATGGTACCAGTCAACAATCTGAGCCCGGGATATGTATCTGCGGTATTTTCTGCCTCAAGTGGAATGAAATCAAGATATAAGGTATTCATTCAAAAAGTGGTCGATGAGTGGTAGGTCCAACTACTACACTGTAAACTAGATGTAACAGTTTAATAGATCTATTACTATACAACGTTTGGTAGCTCTACTACACATCGACCACCCTTTTTGAAACCAACCGCGTACTTTTGGCGCACAGAACGCTTAGTACGAACTGCACTGCGCGCAGAGCACATAAAAATGTATTCACTGTTCATTAATGGTTTTAATCAAGGACAAAGTTTCGAATGAATATTTTAACCAAATCGTAATGTCATGTCAATGCATTTTCTAAAAAGCTCCATACAACACGGTGTTCAATACAACTCGGTTTGTGTGCGCATTGTCAATGCAAAAACAGCGGTCGATCTAAAAAGGGAACGGCACAGCGGGGAACTGAACAGAGGCCACGCAAGTTCAACGGTGATATTTTTGCACTGAAACTTCGAATTGAAAAGGGAACAACAGCATTTGATGGCGCTGAATTTTCTCAATCACATAGGTCAAGTTTTTATGTGAATGTAAGTGTTAAATATTCTTATCAAGCAAATAAACATTAGGCAGGTGATGAGTAGTAGGTCCAACCCACAAGATGCAGACCAATCTTTCAGCAATTTATCAAGTCAAGAATCCTGACTGATCTTAAAGGGAAGGCAAACCCAAAGAGCAATGTGGATTGAGTAAAAGCATTAGCATTAGTAGAACACATCAGTGAAAATTTTAGAAAAATCGGACTATCGATGCAAAAGTTATGAATTTTTAACGTTTTGGTGTTGGAACCGCTGGATGAGGAGACTACTAGAGGTTATGACGTATTAGAGGACAACAATATAAAGAAAATATAAAAGGAATTTCACAAAAATCCCTTTTTCCACCAAAATGAGAGAGCTCTTGAGTAACCACTTTCAGAAAGCAGGGGGAATAAGTGCTACCCCTCACATAAAATGTCAGTATCAAGTTGGGCGAATGTATAATTTTCATGAAAAATGAATTTTTACTGATTTCCCTTTATATTTTCTTTATATTGTAGTCCACTCATACGTCATAACCTCTAGTAGTCTCCTTTCCCAGCAGTTCCAACACCAAAACTTTAAAAATACATAACTTTTGCATCGATTGCCCGATTTTCCTCAAACTTTCACTGATGTGTTTTACTAATATTACTGCTTTCACTCAATCCACATTGTTCTTGGGGTTTACATTCCCTTTAACTATACACAGCCCAGTCGCCGCTGTACATACGTAGCGCGACAGGGCTGTACCAACGAAGCTCCAAACACGAAGAGGGTCCAACGATCGCATGCGATCGGATTGAATTTTGATACTTTAGATCATATTTTTGCCACTTCAAACTCATCTGACGAACAAAATGATAATGAGACTTCATATCTATGCTATGAGTATTGAAATTTAGATTCAATAACTTACCTAAATTGATGGTTATATGCAGCATGTGTGAACAGTTCACGAACGGTACATCGTCTTTCACGCCAGGCCATTTCCAATATTCGGGAGGTCACATGATTTGAATGCCCTTTCAAAAGGTCGCGCTGTCGACCGTGCTGCTACACCAACACTCAAGCAGCGCATCGCACGCACGCAAAAGATTTCCGCAGAGATCAAGGCGCCATTTTGAATTCTGCAACGATGAACCGCGACGGTGTTAGGGAATCCGCCAGAAAGTATCATTTTTTGGTTCCACGGACTTATCACGAGGGCTCTCAATGGACTTACATGTACAAACCTTCTGTAATACAAGCATGCACTTAAGGAGAGTAACGTTTGGTAACGTGTACATTGTTTATAAAGAACGTATAAATTTTCATAAGTTTTGTAGTTGTGTTGTGGTTCCCCACTTTGAAGGTGCCCGCTCGTTGGTCAGACGCTGTATTCGCGTAGCGTATTAACAGCGTCTGGTCGGGCTAGACTGATCTCTGCCTTGACAGGTGTTGTGTTCATCAGCTTTTCTATATGTAAGATGAACATCACTGTACGCCCAGCATTGTAAATATTCTGTGGACTACAACGGAAGGGCAATGGGACGTGGAAAGATCAGTCTGCCTTTCTAATCTTTAGTGGGGGTGACTGGCTTTGCTCAGGGAGGTGGTCTCTTTCCACCTCCCTGCTTTGCTTTAGCTTTTCTGCGCCGACACACTGTCCACAATGCAATGGCACAAACAACACATCAAACATCACACACAATGATGCAATTTTGGGTTATTAAGCAATTTTTTTGTTCTCATATTTCATACCTATTGGGGAGCATAGTGACATGTGCGTCATCCTGTTAAAACGACACTCACAAATATATGCCAGTGGCTGTTTAAAATTAAAGCATACTTCGAATTCCAACCGAGTGGAAAAATAATTCGGTGGCCACGCTACGACCTACGTGCAGAACATGCCCATTGGCAACAACGTGGCGGCGCGCGGCGTGAACTCAGTACGACTCTTACGAGTTCGAGAGTAAAAGCTTTCCGCGTGTACCTTCGTGTGCCTGTAGCTGTAGCTGTAGCGAGCGTGGAACATGAATGCGCGTGCGTGTTTCGAACACAAGATACTCACAACCGCAGCAAGACGGCTTGACATCCAACATTAACATCACGATTACCACACTTTCCAGACTTCAAAACACCCTAAAAATCACACATCGTACCCAGAACTGTCTTCTCCGGGGCCTCGTTGGTCTGGGGCTGTTCTTCCTGGCCCTCGGACATCTTTCTGGATGGTGTTTTTCTCCCGGTGGAAAGGTTCCGTCTCGATCGCACAACGGTCTTCTTTGTGCTGATGAGATACCGGAAGAACATCTCAGACCATGACCGGCTACCGGATTGTGGGATTGCCCTACGACACGCCCATGCCACATACCGCGCCTAACCGCGCCATGTACCCACCCTAGCAACCACGCATCTTTCCAATCCATTGTCAATAATAATTGATTGATTACCCGACGTGCTTGGAAAGATAAAGAATAGAAAGAAACAGAAAAAATGCGAAACTAAAGAAACTGAAAGACGAATAGAGTGTAAGGAAATACAAGGGGCGTTGTTGACGTTCCCTTGAGAGATTTACACCAAATCTGTGCATATTAAGTTGCAAACTGCTAACAAATAAACACATATCAGGGACACAAATAAAACTTTATAGATACATCTGTAATGTTAACTCCATGGTGGAGGAAGTAACGAGTAATGTCAGTCATGCCAAGGAGGTATGAGATACCTCCTTGGTCATGCATACCTCAAGCAAACTTCTTTACAGTGGCAATACAATTATGCGGTCAAACAACTATTCCGTGATAAGTTTGAATTGAACCATGACGAGTGTCTGATAGGCCCTTAATTACTCACTCAGTGGATCTAATTTATGTTTTCTCATCGGCGAAAATCCATATAAATGGGGTCTTTGATCCTTCTTATATAGGCCCTACTATGATTGAAAACCAAAACACTCACAATGAAGGGGATATGTGTATAGCTATAGTCATGATCTATTTTGAAGGGGAAAATGATAAGTTTTCCACTTTATTTTTGAACACTATGCAGTGGCGGATCCAGAGGGGGGCGCAACCGGCGCAAGCCCCCCCCCCCCTTTATTTTTCGTTAAAAACAAAAGAAATAAAAAGAAAAAATGAAATGAAACCCGGAAGCCCCCCCCCCCCCCTTTACAGAATTCCTGGATCCGCCCCTGCTATGCACACAGTTTGTATACGTGTAGTAACCATTTGAAAAACTTTTGAAGTTATTAAGCTAAATGTGACTTTACCGACACACTTAAATAGTCTTCATTTCAACTTATAGTCATATTAAAGAGAAAGAAAAAGAAAGAATGGGGAACATACCATAATTGGGGGTATATCTCACAATATACTGTAGATCACATTTTCTTTTCTATACAATTCACTTGCGTCCTTGCCATTCATGTAGGATATCAAAACCAACTTTAAACGGATGATGTTTCAATTCGTTCAGCAGAAAAATGGTGCGTTTATTCCTGAATGAGTTTCGTTATTCCCACACATAAAAATTCCCTCATACCTATAGATGTTAGTTAATCCGAAAGGTCCATCATCCGAACTACGCTTGTGGCGTTATTCCAAAGATTTGTTCATCCGAAAATGAAATAAGGTTCGTTGTTCCGATTGTTCAGCCGAAAATGAAATAAGGTTCGGTAATCTGAAATGAGAACGAGGTGCGTCCGAACGAACCTTCGAAATTACAAACTTTTTTTTTTTCTGAATAATAATGTTGTAACCTTTGGAACCCTTTTTTCCATTTTCGGATTAACGAAACCTTGGGAAACGAACCCTAACGAACCCTACATTTCATTGTCGGATTAACGAATCTCCATCCACTCCAGAATAACGAACCTTCGGAATATTGAACTGTAACCCATGTAACATGCGCCTGTGTATTATAAAGACAATTAACTGAATGATTAAAGTATTGAAACTAAGCTTGCAGAATTACACTTTGGTAGTCTTATAGGTTTGCGAAAAGAATAATGGCTCATCTTTCTGTAATAAGGGATCTTCAGCCGTCCAGAAACCACACGTGTAACCCTGAATCATAACCAAGGAAGGAAATCACAATTATTCACAATTCTACCTTATACGGCACAGTAGAGAGAAAATAACGATTATAACAAGAAAACAAGAAACATAAAAAAGTCCTTATTATACGGTGCCGAGAGAATAGAATTGAATGAGAATCTTTAAAACCGTGCATGCACCACCACCACCGCCCCTGATTTTAGTGTAGAATGCGTGTGTGTATATGATGTGTGCACATGTCTTTATACATTTATTTATTTATTTATTTATTTATTTATTTATTTATTTATTTATTTGTTTATTTATTTATTTGTTTGTTTAGTTATTTATTTTTTCATTTATTTATTTATTATATTTCATATAACTAAATGTATCAACAACTACGAGTTTTAGGCTCGACAATACCTTTTTTTCTGTCTTTGGCCCATTCGGGTCATGCACCAAAACCATGAAATTGCATTTGTTGGTGGCCCAGTCTGGTGACCCGAAAAAAAAATCAAGAAAATCAGTGAAAATGATTTTATAAGGTAGTCAAATAATACAATAAACAATGGCAATAATATAGGCCCATTAAAAGTAATGTCTATCTAGTAATTACTTGAAAAAGTACGTCAAGCACGCGCACTTACTCTTATTGTGAGTAAAAATTAAAGAAAGAATATAGAAAAAAAGTAATTTGATAAAACTCTAGATTTTTTTAACATTGATAATTAGGACCTAGCGGATTATTATCTGAAAATCGACAGGCATGATGTCAGGATTTACAAATGCCCCCCTCCCCCCCCCCCCCCACTATAGGTTCACTTATAATAGTCTGTATAACGTACATATTATTTTGATGTCGAATTGAGGCATGAATTTGGTTTTCCATGACAGCACCACCGTATATTCATGAAATTATTACACTTCTATGACTGGATATACAGATAACATTTACATGAAAGATAGAAACAATCGACTGGCCGAACTGGCAGTCAAAACGGTCTTGCAAGTTGCAATCCCGGGTGTCGCGCGGCAGCAGTAAGGATAGCTAGTTGCATTAATGGGTACCATTGCTCTCCCCTTTTCTGGATGAGAAAAACACATAAAAACAATGCATATCCACAGTGCACTTTTGATGGCCCCATCGGGCCACCATTTAAAAAAAAAAAATGGAAAAGTGGTGGACACCAAAACATTATTTTCTATTAAAAAGAAAAAAAGAAAAAAAAATGAAAAAAAGTGGTGGCCCGACGTCTATTCCTGGTGCATGGCCCCCGGCCACCGCTTACGTCGAGCTTCGTTTTCGTCCACAATATTTTACTTATTATGTTCTTTCAATGCACTAGTAGTAGGGATCTTTAGATTTTCGTGACGGGGACATTCAGAGGAAAAAAAAAAAAAATGTTATGAGCATGCGCAGAAGCACGCGTCAAGTCGATCTATTTTTAGCTTGCGTCGTCGTAAGTTTTTCACTACTCGTTCTCTGGGCTACTGTATACGCTATATATTTCGCGTGGGTTTTATTTTCGCGAATTTCGCGAGTCGGGAGCTATTCGCGAAATTAACAACACGCGAAAAAAATATTACCTTCCAAAATGAATCCCTTGCCTTGACGATACAAACATTTTACGGCTTACCGAACAGACCATACTGGCTAACGCTAAGCTTGTTTACGTACATATAGCATGTCCACGTTTAACTACTAGTATACACAGCCCAGTCGCTGTGGTAGCATTCGTTGCTAGTAAGTTGAAAATTTACACTTTCTTTGCCACTTCATATTTTCTCTGGTCCCCCAATCGCGAATTTAACCACTCGCGAAAATGTGTTACATCGGCAATTCGCGAAAATTTATGTACGCGAAAATTATAGTGTATACAGTATTTCTACGTCCGCTCAATTTACGACGCAGAGAGCTACTTCATGCACCATAATGGTGGCGCCATTTTATTTCTTATACGTTGCGTGCCAGTGTAATCTAAAGCAAAGAGATTTTTTACTGGGGAAAATCTCTTTGAATCTAAAGCTACTTTTCAGCACGACGCAGGGAAGAGGAGAACGTCCAGCGCAAGCGTCGTCTCAAACGTCCGCGCTTCAAAATCTAAAGCTCCCTAATAGCAATACGCAAAGGGTGAAGAAATCGATAATGCAATAATATACTAGTAGGTTCGCCCGGTCAATTTCGTAAAATTTTATTGTCAATTCATCTTTATTTTATGTGCATTCAACTTCGTGGGTGAGGTGACTTTGGTTAAACGATTTCACGTTTACTTCTTTCAAATTCATTTTTAGGCACCTATATCAGTGGTTGTAATTTAAAATTCTGATGTATGAATAGCATTCAACTTCGTATTTGGAAATGAAATTCCAAGTTTGTGCATTCATGGTCAATCACGATCAATTTCGCTCTTTAGCAAGCGATTTTCACAAGTGAACAATGCATGTAAGTTAAGCAAGAATGATTATGTCCGGCTTAGAATGCTAACTGTCTTTTTTATCTTAAATTTCATCATCATAATCAACATTTTTTTTTCTTTTGCTAAGCATAATTATGTAAACTTCAATATAGAATCCTTATTTCGTCCTGCCATCACAATATGGCGGCTTTCTTTATCTCTAGTTTAGCCTACATCCTTATTCAATTAAGATCATCATATAATGTTTGATATCAGTCTTTGTTTCAAGCATGATTATCATGCTGATTTGTGATCTTCATGAAAATCTACATAACTATACTGTATATTTACATCATCATTGTGCGATCCACATGTGAAGTTATACAAGTTATCTCACTTGTCAGTGGCCGATCCAGAAGGGGGCGCAAGAGGCGCACGCCCCCTTCCCCCTATTTATCGGTCGTTAAAAACAAAAGAAATAAAAAGAAAATAATGAAATGAAACCCGGAAGTGGCACCAAAAATATTAGTTGCGCCCCCCCCCCTTTACAGAATTTCTGGATCCGCCCCTGCTTGTTAATAGACATCGAAGACCTACCAACAGGTTTAATTTGAATGCTGACTCCTTGCATGAACTTGCTCGCCCATTTGCGAATTTGGATACTGATGGGAAAGAGCAGGCGACAGGACATTTGGTGGAGACGAAGTTAAATAACCATTGCCGAAAATGTATGCGCATTCAATGGTTTAGAATGCGCAAATGCGAAATCGGTTGCTTTGTCGAGTTAAAAACGAAATTTGAATAACGGTATTAGACGCCTGACGTGAGTAAATTTGACGAAAATGAATGCTTCTTGTGTATGAAATTGAATGACAAATGAACGAAATAAGAAATAATGAAAATTTAATTAGAAAACCTACGTCCAATAGTTTAACCATCAAATTTTGATCGCGCCTCACATCTTCTTCACAATAACGCGATAATAAACAATTTTTAGAGAAACTGTGCTCTTACCATGTGTGTGTGCATTGTATTGTAGGAGAATGCATTCCTACACACAGTTTCCAAGGTAATTACGCTTCCATAGATAAATAAACACTACGAATACAATCATTATAAAATATTGAATGTCTGAAACCCTGAAGAAGACGCGCACAGTCCATTAACATTTTTCTGCAACCATTTTTTTTTGTGTGTGTACGCTAAGAATGCGTTACTGATCTCTTCGTGTCATCTCTATGTAAGCCATATTTTTTTATTAATTTTGCAAGAATTTTTATTACAATCCTTATGATACAATACGATCAAAGATAATGAAAATTGACTTACTAAAGCGACTACACAAAAATAACATCGTTCATGATTGTTGATTTTTGCACGACCTGCTGTTTCATCTTTATAATTTGCTGTATCAAAGACTAACTATATAACAGGTTAAAGAAAACAACCTACAAAATAATAAATCGGCAAATTTGTCATTCAACCTTCAATAAAAACTGATAAGCTCAGTCGTGTGGCTGTTCTATGAAGTGTGTAACAATTCAACGAAGATGGCGCTAAATCAATTTCAGATGCGCATGCGTACAAATTGCAGCAAGTCGTCTTTCCTTCGCCTCCGTTCCGCAGATCTTGCACGTGTAAGTGTCGTGATTGTTGGGGCCCTTCTAAGGTAATTAATTCCATTATTTGCGTTATTCACCGGGTTGATGATGAAGAACATGTGTAAAATCATTCAAAGACCAGTATTGTAAAGTTAGATTATTCATTTTTTGCATGTCTATGTTGAAAATACAAACGTGATGTTGCAGAAATAGGTACGTCTTACGCGCCATGTTGTAATCGGCGCGCCGCCAGCCGCGTACCGCAGCGTACATGTGTACGTTGTAGGGGATGGCAGTGGCGGTGTGTCTGCAACAGCACGGGGCATGGTCATTCATTGTTGTATACCGACACGAGGGCAAGTTTTGTGCATGCACTAAGCCACATGGGTGCGGCGAAATCTCGGTGGATTCAACTGTTTGTAAGCCACGACAGGATTGGAACAGAAATGTGTTTGTTGATGATTTAAATTATTGGCAATCTCTATAAATGTGAAGTTGTAGAATGGAGTGCCTGGAAATGGCGTATTTTGGCCTGGTTTTGCCATCTAGAACTACATCTAACGTTAGAATAACTGGAAACTGTTTGTTGATTTAGAAATAGATCTAGAGAGGTTAGACTTGTCTTATGTCTCAGACTCAGCTCGGATCAGTTCGTCCCCAGACAGTGAGACAGATTCACTATTCAGTAAAGTTTGACATTGTCATTGACTCGTAATTGAGCAATCTGTCTGTAGGGGGAGTAAGTGTAACCGTTGGGGGCGTTGGGTCTAATTAAAATTTTAATTCACAATAATTGTTTTTGTCCTGAAACCTAACATTAGTTTTCTAAGTATTTTTTACATTGAACTCAAACTATAGAACCCAACAAACTATTTCATACCTGCATTGCAGCTAGCTACATTAAAGCAAGTTATTTTAAAAAGTGGAAATTTTCGCGGTGTGGAAATTTTCGCGCATTTTGCGTAGCCAGAACTTAGAGCGAAAATAAAAGCACGCGAATATTTTGCATGCCATATGATCCAGTAGTTGATGTCTTGATTCCGCGGAATTAAAAACACGCGAAACTCTTCTCACCTGGCCAAGCGCGAAAATATCCACTTTTACAGTACCCAATGTTTGACATCCTAAATTGTGGAAGCAAAATAGCGTGCATGATCCGATCGTCTGCGCTGCGATCATCGTTCGAACGCCTGTGTACTCATTGTAGTACTCATTGTTCGACCCCATATGCCCATGCTTCGACATTCGCGCCGTGCGCTCGCCCTGCCTATGTGATTAGCGTGCGTACCACGCGCGGGCAAAACTGTATACATTACACTACGAGAGCACGGTACTCCATGTACTCCACGCTGTGCGAGAGATTAAACGCATACACAACACGTTGCAATCGAACCATGGCAATGCCGCAAATTCTGGCACGGGTGGCATGCAAAATATAAATATCGCGTAAACGCTCAAGTTATCTTAGAAACAGCTGCCATTGTGGCTGTAGGTGTACACGCTGTACAGATTCAATGCAGATAAGCGGACTAGTAACTTCGAAGCTGGGAATGAAACAAGTTTATATGTGTTGCTATGCAACTTTACTTACCCGTTGAACTGCTTATGCGAGCTGACACGGGAGGGTCGCGACAATTATTTCGGGGGTCCGGCGATGTGGCCCACTGTTGTGCTCTTCGGAACACGTGTGAAGGTAGTTGCGTAGTTTGAATTTCGCACTTGATATGCGCCATTTTTTATTCATGATGGGGTAAGCGCGTCCCTCTTTGCAGCAAGGTACAGTACAGTGCTGGTTAGCAGAAGGGTGTCTGATTTTGAGGCAGGGGAGTGTTCCTGTTTGCAGCGCAAGACGATAGGCGGTACACACAATGAGAGCCTAGGTAATAACCAAGGAGGTTCGAGAAATGGAGTCACAACATCTTATTCGCTGTGATCTCATGCTCGAAGCCGCCACTAAAAAATATTTGAAGTATGTGTCAAACTGGATCTGCCGCTCAGATGCGAAGACAATTGACTCGTGTCTCATTGCATAATCACCAGCCACTTACCAAGGAAGATATGTCTTTGTGATGGTAATTACTTTTCGCTATCCCTACTTACAAACGATGAGCGGTAGACAATGGTAAAGGCACAGGGGTGCCCGAATAGAAATTGCTCAAATATTGCTGAAATAGATATCAAAATTACTCGACTGTACGTGTCTGTACGCTAATCTGACATATTTAATTTATAACTATACTTGAAGATGATACCATATTAGTTTCATTTGGCGGAAATAAGGAGAAAAGTGATAAAACCGGCTTTCCATGAGGGTAAAATTTCAAACACTTTCACAAAATACAGCTCAGATTTACACGTTTGCACATATTTTCGAACGGAATGTTTTGACTTTTGTTTTATATGCTTTATCAATAGGTGAAATTTCATTGCATTTGATACAAGCAGCATATACCCGATATTATGTTAGCGTTAAAATGAATCTTCCGATTGCTCAGAAAGATGGCGGCTTCAAGCATCGAACATCAAAGGCACAAATGCACCTGTGGAATTCTTTTGTCCATTCATAGAAAACTGACAGCTGATTGAATAATTATAGTCAGTTGTAACTCCATCTCTCGAACCTCCTTGAACACAGCACTCGCAGATTGCACACATGCGACAGCACAATCCGGAACGTGCACCCTCTATCATTGCCCTGTTTATGGCCTCCCCTAAAAACCCTGTGTGGTTGTTACTATTTACATATTTGCAGTAGAAATAGAAAAAAAAAGTCCATCTATACTCTCTTTAAAATCAACTCAAATTGACCTCCAAACCAGAAAAATTTTAGATCGATCTAGGTATGTCTGGACCCTTTATAACCTTAAATCTACCGATAAGTGTCTTGCAAACTTACCAGCCTGAGAGGTTCCGTGTGGAATTCAGTTGTTTTTCAGCTAAAGAGCATAGAATGTGTCCCACATACTGTACATAGAACAGAAGCAGGGGTTGCTCAAACATGTTAGGGAAAGTGTGACTACTTTCGCACCTGACTGGGCAGATTCATCGATGAATGAAACTGCCTTTGCCACAAATAGGCACCCTGCTGCAAAGTAAGTGGTCTAGTTCTGCTATTTCGCAACGCCTGTCCGTATTACTTTTTTTTTTCTTCTTTTTAGGGGGAGATGAAGAATAACTCTTAAAGAGACCCAAACCCAAAGAGCAATGTGGATTGAGTGAAAGCAGCAACATTAGTAGAACACATCAGTGAAAGTTTGAGGAAAATCGGACAATCGATGCAAAAGTTATGAATTTTTAAAGTTTCGGTGTTGGAACCGCTGGATGAGGAGACTACTAGAGGTTATGACGTATGAGTGGACAACAATACAAAGAAAATATAAAGGAAATTCAACAAAAATTCACATTTCTGGCATTATGAAAGAGCACTTGACTGACCGCTTTCAGAAAGCAGGGGGAATAATTGCTACCCTTAACATATGTCAGTATCAAGTTGATGGAACTTGTAATTTTCATGAAAAATGAATTTTTGTGGAATTTCCTCAATATTTTCTTTATATTGTTGTCCACTTGTACGTCATAACCTCTAGTTGTCTCCTCATCCACCGATTCCAACACCAAAACTTGTGTTCTACTAATGTTGCTGCTTTCACTCAATCCACATTGCTCTTTGGGTTTGTGTTCCCTTTAATACATTTTTTAATAGTAACGGAGGAAGACACAATATAGCCATACATTCCCTCCAGCTTTTCATTTCCTAAGTGACCCAAATTGTACACAAAGTTACTGCCTTACACAGGACTCTGATCAGGATACATTGTTGTTAAATGTGGTACACACTGTGTTGGTATATTGATCACAATTTTGATGTCAGAGAGTAATGAAATGTAGGGAAAAAGTTAGCCCGACCAGATGCTGTTACGCTATGCGAAAACAGCGTCTGACGTGCGCGGCATGCAGCCTCGAAATGAGGAACCTCAACACAACTACAAAACTTAGGAAAATGTATACTTTTCTCCTTTAAACAGAATACTTTACTCACGTTAAATGCATGTTTCTATTACAGAAGAATAGTCCGCCACACTGGGTCCATGGAGACCACTTGCGATAAGTCCGTGGAACAAATAAAATTACACTTTCTGGCGCAATTCCTGACCGTCGGGCTTCGTCGTTGCAGGATTCAAAATGGCGCCTTGACTTATGCGCATGCGTGACCGGATGTGCTCCAGAGCGAGCGCGTGTGCGTTGAAAGTGTCGAACAAACCTTGGCGTCTGCTACACAATAACCGTGGTATGGAGCTCAATGCTCGTCGCCCGACCAGACGCCAGCCGCCGCCAAGCCCAGTAAAGTTTATAGCTGTATACTAGTAACCGTGCGTACGCTGCTTGAGTGTAACAGCACGGTCGACAGCGCGACCTTTTGAAAGGGCATTCACATCACGTGACCACCCGATATCTAAACTTGGCCTGGCGTGAAAGATTGTGTATGGTGTGGACATGCTGGATATGATGATCAATTTCGGTAAGTTTCATTTTGTACATTTGAATACTGATAGCATCAGATGTAGAGTAAATATTGAAGAGTATACTCGATGGGTTTGAGGTGACAAAAATGAACATAAGTATCAAAAGTCAAAGCTATCGTGATACGATTACGTCGCTCTCCTAGTGGTTGGTGGTCGCGCGCGTATAGCCCTGTCGCGACGTACCATGTACAGCAACTGGGCTGTGTATAGTTAGGAAAAAGTGTGTGTGTGTGTGTGTGTTTTTGTGAATACCCCTGAAAACTGCAAAATCTGACTGTCTTATATAGTACAATGGACCCCATCAATGGCAGAATTTAATTCTCATTTATACCGGGTAATCTAAGTACAGTGGACTCCCGTTATAACGAAGTCCTCGGGACCGGCAGTTTTCTTTCGTTAAAACGAAATTTCGTTATAACCGAATGAATAAACAATAAAAATACATAGAGTTGATAATGTTGCGGCCCTAAATTTTATTTCGTTGTAACTGGAATTTCGTTATAACCGTGTTCGTTATAACGGGAGTGCACTGTATTGTCATAACTTGAAAATGTTGATGGGTAACATACTCAGCATAGTGGGTTCCAGGCAGATGATTTCCAGAGCAGTGTTTGGCATGTTAATTGGAAGAAGCATTGCAAATTAAGCAATCCTGTTTGTCTGAATCAGTCGGCCTGTTTCATTGACACGGGAGAGAGAGTCCAGCACATTTCAGAACGCCAATCAGGCTGACTTCCTGTGGAAGAAGTTCTCTATTCTCCGCTTCATGCTCGATGCTGTCACACAGTTTACGTTGTAGCAACATTGTGTGGTCTTCCTGTACCAGGATGATACTAATAGCAAAGATCCTACACACTATATAAAGCTGGTCAACTCTCCCTGATTTTACATGGCCGCTGGTGGAACGGAAGTGTCTGCCGCCCGCTACCGTTTAGCAGGCATACAAAAGCATGTAGATTGAACAAGCGTTAGCCTTTTGCAAAGTCAGCTCGCAATAATTTGTGGACGTGCACAGTCACAGTGAGTGTAGCGACCTGCGAGCGGAGCTGAGCGAGCTGTGTGCGAGTCTACTGCTCGCTGTGACCAGGAAGACAAGACAATACTTGCTGTGCACCGTCTCTTGGAAATTGAAATAATGATAAACCTGCTGATGGTTTGGTGTGGCTATTGGTGAAGTTTAATGCACGGCACCAGTTCTTAGATTTACTCACGATTCCTTTGTTCTTGTTTTTTAGCCTGTCTTGGTCCTACACAAACATATCAGAAAAGTACGGCTCACCTGGAAACTTTACCCGCTCAACACTACCGGGAGTTGGCGCACTCCTTAAAAATCCCACAATTCCAAGTGGCAGTGTTTCACTCTTCGAATGAGAGTTGACCATCTTACATAGTGTGTAGGATCTTTGCTCATAGTACCTTACAGTACATTTTAATAGCAAACAAGGAGAATTGCTAAATTCAGTGAAGGTACAGCTTTTGCTCACCTTGAATTGGGAAATTGATTGAATGTTTGCACTATTTTATCATACAGTATAAAATGTGGAATTACTGTAGAGGCACTGTGCAACATTGGCGAGTATTCACTATGGCGGTTTGAATTTAGACCTTCGTTTATATGCAGATTTCTTCTGCGTAAATGCATGTGACAGATTGTGTCCACCGACGGACGTCCAATAAAAATGGCGCATTTACATGCGCATGTCAAAGATCTGTCTATTTCATGCTTATTTTAGTCCGTGGACTAAATTTATTAAACCATGGTCAAAGTTTAACCTGCCCTCATAAATACGGGCCAATGTGTCCAATTTTAAAATTAAATGCGTGGTCGCACTTGCTAACCAAAGTCTCAGATATTGTCTGCCTACATGTATCAAACTCTCAAATAATCAGGGTGGAAAGTAAACTCTGCTGAATGCATTGAAAACTTCAAAATCTGTTTATAACCTGGTATCCTATACTTTGCATTATCGATCATAAACTTTGCAGACTGAGAATAAACCACTCTGTAAAATGTTTATTAGCACAGTGATGTACAACGTATGTGCATGCTTTTTCAATATCTCTTTGATAGTGACAATATGATTCTCAAAACTTTTGCATGCTGGAGTGTTTTTCCTTACATTGGAGCACTTTCACATAGCTCAGCAAAGTTTTGACAGTTTTCTGAAATTGAGCCACTCACAGTTTTACCCTGTCAGAGCATGCTAGTGTGACAGTAACTTATCAACTCTCAGTTTCTTGTTAAAAGTTATGCACTTCTAGCTGAAAAAAAAAAGAAAACAAAGAGAATGACATGCGCCTGTGAATCGGTCAAAGATCTTCAATAGAACAGGAATAATTTTGAATGACGCTCCAAAAGACAAGACATGCTCAGTGTATACCGGTACATTGTATATTGACTGTTAAAGGCTCTACTTTTTGCTCGGTAAGTAATATTTGTGGTAGAGACGTTTCTACCAGGTGTACAATGTAGGTGCTGAGATTATTTGCATTTATACCCAAATACTCTGCTGCAGGTGGACATATTTACAAGTTCTGTGCTTCATAGACCAGCTATTTTGAGTTGAGTTGGATCCATAAAAAGACCATTTAGGGAGGAATTTAAATGCTTAGTTCAAGGTCACATTTACGGGCAGTCAATGGTCCTGGCAGCCATACTATTCTTGCAAGAACTGGGCAATGGAGATGAAGCTGTGAAGCGGTTAAAATGTACAATGTACATGTAGGTAGCGCACACCTCAAACCAGGAATGCTACAATTTAGATTCTACGGTCTTGTGTACTGAGCTAGAGCACTCCCTCAGTTTATTTCTTCTTCTTTTTTTCTGCTTCACTTTCTGTAGAAAAAAGAAACAAAAGCACCATGGCTGAAGAGCAAGATTTCGGTAGTGGTGAGTCGGGCGCCTCCTCAACTTACCCACAGCAATGTTCTGCACTCCGCAAGAATGGCCACGTCGTCATCAAGGGTCGTCCATGCAAGATCGTAGAAATGTCAACTTCCAAGACTGGCAAGCACGGCCACGCTAAGGTATGCCTGCTGATTTAAATACCATTTTGTGAAAATGGAGGA
The DNA here is from genome assembly GCF_964275005.1 of Diadema setosum. Classification (NCBI taxonomy): domain Eukaryota; kingdom Metazoa; phylum Echinodermata; class Echinoidea; order Diadematoida; family Diadematidae; genus Diadema; species Diadema setosum. The sequence continues at coordinate 35,386,216 of NC_092699.1, read as the reverse complement.
GTTTCATTTATTTTTTGTCTGTTTTCACATGCTGTGTGTGTTTTGTTTGTTCTTGGTATATCAATGGTTGTTTGTCTGTGGGTTCCCTTGCACTGACAAATGGCAAGGAGCAACCTCATTTTGTGGCTGTAACTTTCCTATCAGACAAAATGACAAGGCTGCTGAAATTCTTGAAACAGTTTCGGTATGCTCCTCACAGACCGAAAAGACACCCACATACACCTGTACACACCCACACATCACATCAAGACTTTGAAATATTGTGAGTGGGGTGGAAATTTGCTAGGCTACTACAGCTGATACAAGTGTTTTGTGTTTTGAAAGCAAGGTTGCGGGCGTTTCCTTGCCCGCCTTTTTGATTAAAAGTTGAAGCGCACCTTTATTCCATGTGCAGACATACCGGTACTGGCTTGAATGGATAGAGAATACGACGTACGGAAGAGTACAAGTTTCATTGAGCTCAGATATGAAGTAAAAAGTTACGGGACTTTAAAGCCCCTTGCTAACATTTGCGGATGAAAAAAACCCCACAGCTTTAGTGCTTCAAAGTATTTGTAAAATGTGAGTTAGGGATGAAAATGTCCAACATGAAAATGTGAACAATAATTTTTTTTTTTTCAAAGAAATCTACAGCTTACAATTAATGTAGACAAAATTTGAGCATGCTTGATGGGTCATAAAAGCCATGGTCTTCTACATGTACCATAGTCATGTTAACATTGTCTTATTGTAAGTCAAATTGCAAATTGTGTCAGTTAAATAACAAGAAATCAACATGTTAGTTTATTCATTATTTTTGTTTTGGTCTCCCCCTCCCCCATATGCAGGTTCATCTTGTAGGCATTGATATATTCACTGGCAAAAAGTATGAGGACATTTGTCCATCCACCCACAACATGAACGTGCCTAACGTTTCGAGGAAAGATCTACAGGTAAGTCCCTATCAGATGCCCCCAAAATCTTCTGTCTACACTGCTAAATTGAAATCTGGTTCAGGTATGTTGACTGGTGATTATTGCTGCTCCAACATCTTCCGGCCATTAGTTTTTTTCGAGCCCATCGGAGGTGCGGGGAGACTAAGGGATCGCCTGCGGCGTCTGTCCGTCTGTCGTCTGTCCGTGACGCTACAAAAACTTGAATAACTCTCTACTGAGGACTTCAATATCAATCAAACTTGGAGGGAAGAGTGGTTATACAAAGTTACACATTTTATGAAATGCAAAGGTCATCTCAAGGTCAAAGGTCACAGGCAGGGGTCAATGAACTTTGGGGCCCAATGTTAAGTTTTTACAGCGTGTTTCAAATACAGAGACTCCAACTCTCCCGTTTTCGACGGGAGATCTCCCGCCGAAAGCCCATTTTTGCGAAATCTCCCGTTCTCCCGCTTGAGATTTGATTTCTCCTGCCCTGGCTCTGTGTCTCCTGGTGGAAAGGATTTCTTACTTATTGCTATCGTATGTTGAAAAAATAGCCTTAGATAGTACCAGAGAACATCTAGAACCCTAGGAACTTCGCGCTTCGCACACATCAACTTGGAGTCTCCCGTTTGCTAGGGGTTTTGGGCGGGAGAATCTCCAGATCAGAAGGTGCTTGGGGTTGGAGTCTCTGCAAATATGGCTCATAACTTTTTATCTATATGTCCATTTGTTACCAAACTTGGATGGTAGATGTCCCTCAGGGACGTGAAGGTCACCACAAGGTCAAAGGTCACAGACAGGGGTCAACAAACTTTAAGGGCCCAATGTTAAGTATTTATGGCGTGTTTCGATTATGGATCATAACTTTTGATCCCTATGTCCGCTTGTGACCAAACTTGGATGGTAGATGTCCCTTGGGGAGTTGAAGGTCACCACAAGGTCAAAGGTCACAGACAGGGGTCAACAAACTTTTAGGGCCCAATGTTAACCCGTTGAGGATGAGTCCCGAGTATACTCGGGCAGGTGTCTATGGGAAATGCATGTTGTAGCAAAATCAGTCCATCCTCAACGGGTTAAGTTTTATGGTGTGTTTCGATTTTGGCTCATAATTTTTTATCCATATTTCCGTTTGTGACCAAACTTGGCTGGTAAATGTCTCATGGGGATTTGCAGGTCACCACAAGGTCAAAGGTCATAGGCAGGGTCAATGAACTTCCGGGAGTTAGAAAAACATTAATTTCTTCTACGCGAATGGGTGAGACACATTTTGGCACTTGCCTTGTATCATCTTGTCAGAGTTATGTATAGAACCAGAAATGATGATGGGTGAAATAAGGCAGGGGATGTGGGAGGGGGGAAAAAAAAACACATGATGTTTGAGTGAGATTATTAATGTACATATTTTTTTTTTTCAATGCCTCAGCCACAAAATGTTGCCAGAGGCATTGGCCCGAATTCACGAAGGTGGTACAATCTTGTCCATGGTTTTTAACCATGGACAAAGACCATGGGGCGGCAAGCATCGCATGGAATATTTTGTTACAAAGTGGTAATTTCGTTGATGAAATGAGTGATTTCATAATGAAATATTCCATGGGACACTTGGCGCCCCATGGTCTTTGTCCATTGTTTAAACCATGGACAAGATTGTACCGCCCTTGTGAATTCAGGCCTTTGTTTTGGGGATGTCCGTTCATCGTCTTTCCATCCATAATCAAGTTTGTGGACAGCGTAACTTAAAAGCTGTTTTGAGGTATCCTAATGAAACTTGGTATTTACATGTATATATGAGTGGATGAAGTTGTGCCCATCAACCTTTGGGTTCTCATGCTCAAAGGTCACAGTCTATGTCTTGAAATTTCACTATTTCCCCCATGTATGCAATGTGTGAAGGTATTTTCTCGAAACTTTGTGTGTATACATGTATCGGGAGATAGAGATTCTCGAGGGAAAGTTCTGCGCCATGGGTTTACCTTTTGAAAGGTTGAGTGAAAATGCTAAAATTTTCACTTTTTTCTATATACCCAGTACATGTATCTCAGAAATGTCTCGAGGTATCTTTAAAAACTTAGTTCATATGCATACTGCCTGACGATTATTCCCTTGGGAAGTTTGGGGTCAAAGGTCAAATTTTATGTGTATATTCATGCATCGCTGTAAAACAATTCTGTAGGTAAAGATTTTGGCCATGGGGTCAAAGGTGAAGTGAAAATGTTCAAAATATCACAATTTTTTTACCATATTTTGAAAATACCTCAAAGTATTGTCGTGAAAATGGATGTTACATAGTACCTGTTAGTGCTTATTTGAAGAATTGTGTGTCATGGGGTCAAATGGCAAGGATTAAAGGTCATGTGAGTATGGTCAAATTCCAAACTGCTTGCTCTCTGTACTAAATAAGCAATTTAGCTATCCATCCAAATGAAGCTCAATTCATTGAATGTAAACACTATTTACACATTTGTGACTGATACGTCAGATGTCAGTAATAAGTCTAGGGAATGTGTACTTTTCATTAAACAGTGACATTTTGTAAAACTCTCTGTATGCCTATATTTTCTTTTCGTTGTACATATGTGACATCACGAACTGTAGTGGTCTTATCATTTAGCATGGCTGCTCCAAAATTTTGAAAACTTGATACTGTAAAACGTGATATATTCGCTGCACAAAATTTTTGCAAATTGGAGCAGACAGCCTTTTTCATGGCATGAAATTTTTGCAAATTGCCACTGGCGTTCAGTGCATATAGTGTAGATAAGGAATTTCGCGTGCATTTAAATTTCGCGAATTTTGGCGCTCGTGAAATTCACGAAATTAAAATGCACGCGAACATTCCTTGTTTTACAGTAACTCTTCAACGTTTCTCAAACTTTGCTGATGTGGTCTGTACTACTCGTGCATTCCGTCAGTCCATATATATTTGGGTTCATGCTCCTCATAAGTCTGAGAATGTCTTGAATGTTTGGATTGAATGATGCTGATGATGCCTGGATTTTCTCTATCCTTCCATTCTCCTCAGCTTACCAACATCGATGATGGTTACCTCAGTTTAATGGACGATTCCGGTGTGGTGAGAGAAGACATCAAACTGCCAGACAACGACCTGGGCAAGGAGATCACGTCCCGCTACGAGAAGGAAGACCAGATTTTGGTAAGCCCTGCTGGAAGCGAGAAATGCAGCATTTTTCCAGCTATTTGTTGCCTGTAGGAAACAGAAATAAGGAACAGAAATAGAAAACAGGAAATAGGAAATTTTACAAAATGCAGTAAAATAATTTTTTCAATTTTTTTTTTTTTTTCTGATGGCACAAGTTTTAGAATTCTGGAAAGAATATGTACACCAAAAATGTGCTTCTTTGGAGCTTTCTTTTGTGTTTTATACTAAATAGTCTGATTTCATGCATACATTATGCATATATTAGCATAAATTAGCATAGATGATAATTTTTGAAAAATCAATTTTACAATTTCTTAGATAACCCCGCAGGCAATGTGTTTGCCGATTTACGTAGCCATTGTGCTATCGATGGGCGAGATCTGTGGGGGGGGGGGGGGGACAAGATTGTTCTGCAGCATACAGTTAAACTCGCCTAAGTCGACATCGCATATGTCGAATAATCGCGCAAGTCGATGATTTTAAAAAGTCCCGATTTTTCCCCATTGACTTACGTGTATTAATTCACTCACAAGTCGAAATTTGTAAGTCGAATACTCGCCTAAGTCGATGAAATTCTAAGAACACTTTCACGGAAAAACCATTAAATTCACTGTGCCTAAGTCGAATAAGATTTTATTGTGCAATAAATCACTGTCAAAATCACGAGACGCCAGTTGTGTACATAAGAACTAGCCCGACCAGACAGGCGACAAAAAAATGATCTAAAGTATCAAAATTCTAAGCGATCGCATGCGATTGTTGAACTCTCTTCGTGTTTGTAGGTCCGCTGGTCCAGCCCTGTCGCGCTAGCGCTACGTACGTACAGCGACTCGGCTGTTGTGTGTACAGCGGCTGGGCTGTGTATAGTCTGTGTGTGTTTGCAGTCTGCGCTGTGCAGTGGATGGATGAAGCTGCTGAGTTTTCAAAGCGGAAAGAAGGGGGAAAGTTACGGGCACGGGTAAATCAGACGCATTTCAAGCCACGGTATGGTAAACTGGAATCAGTCACTGCTCAAGTATCGTTCATATTCACTTCCCCAAGGTTTAACGAGGGTGTAAAGTAATCGGACCTGTGCCAATGCTAATGCACTGTCCATGCAAAGTTAGCCGCAACCCTGCCGGGCGACCCGTGCTGCGGCACACCACCTCTCCAGCTCTCGGCTCCAGAGAAGACAACATACATGTACATTTATACATAATGTACGTGTGGTGTAACTGTTGTTAAGTCGATTTTTTTCGACTTACGCACAAGTCGAAAATCGCCTAAGTCGATGTGTTTTGCTCAGTCCCGAGAAGATCGACTTATGCGAGTTTAACTGTATCTTCCTGTTCTTGTGCCAGGGACATTTCATTGGCAGGCTCATTGGAAGGATACTGTGGTGTTAATACATTGTACCTCTTGTCAATGTACCTGATGCATTTACCTTTCAGACAATAACTTTTCATCGTTTATATGTTTGGAAAATTCACCAATTGTTTATTCAGTCTGTTTTGCCCTTTCGCCTGACTATCATTTCTTGTTCTCTCTCTCTCTCCCCCTCTCTTCTCTTCTACAGTGCACTGTGCTTACCGCCATGGGTGAAGAGAGTGTTGTTGGTATCAAAAACATGACATCTTAAGAGAGACTGTGTTGTCGGTGGCATGGGCGTACAACCAGACCAGACAACCCCGTCAAAGAGTCGCGTCCTCTCTCCAGTGCTCTCGTACCACGGGTCCACTGCTTTGTCCCCTGCACATCAGTTGCATTCAGAATGAATTTATCCAAATTTCTTTTTCCGGTACAGAGTCCATCGCGTGTTCTTTCCTCGGCTCCTCCTCTTGTCCATTCCTAGAAAAACAAAAACAAAACAAAAAAAAACGAAGATGTTTGCTCATTTGTTTGCATGAAATTTAAGAAGGATTATTGACAACAACAACAACAAAAGGGATGACGATAAATTTAATCAAGCAGATAAGAGTTGAATTGAAGGATTTTTTTTTTCCCCCAATATCTTTTGAATAATGGGAGGGGCTGACTCATTTTGAAATAAAACTGATTGCATGCTCACTGTGTGACGACTACATTTGCATAATTTGTAATGAAATCTTTTGTTCTTCATTCCTTTCACGACTAGTTTTAATGCATGGGCAGGTCACAGCAGGCACAGGAAAGTAGATTGGTGACTAAGTTTTTTTCCCATTCGCGGTCTGTGCCCCGATCGACTTCTTGTGTTTGTCCGACATTTGAAGAGATTTATACCAGGCTTTGATTGTATGTGCCGCTGTAAATCCTAAGTTTCCTGGAGCCTGTATCTGAAAGAATTATGCCTTGACGGGACCCTGTCGTAGAAGAGGTCTTTGGAATTATGTGTGGTGATGCCAATTTGATCACTGCTTATAAATGAGAAAATCATAATTCTTGAATGATGTCAGTCATGCGGTCATATTATGTTTAAAAAAAACAACAAACAAACAAACAGCAAATACTAGAAGATAGAGCATGACAATCTTTATATAAAAGAACGAAAAAATATGAGTTATCCCGCATTGGACCATTGGGCCATTTCTTTGGCCGATTTTGGTAAAGCTGAGGTCTACAAAGAGAGTCTATTTGTCACAGATATTTTAAAACTCTAGCTTTGTATGTTCTATTCACATTTTTCTTTATTTCTAATCTGTGGTGTGTCATCATGTTACCGGTATAAATGCGGAGATCATAAAAGGAAGAAAAGTGAGCGTGAAGCCGACTTTGGCAATACGCCCCTTTGAGTTTTCTAATTTTTCGTTGTTTTTTAATTTATATTTTCCTTGTAATGGAGTAGGACAAATTATATATCAATTTACAGCTTGTCGGGCAAATTCGTATCTGTCACATAACCACAAATCATTTTCCTGACATTTGGCTTTCGTGATGACGCATCACATTTGTTAGTGATGTGGAGGGTGGAAACCAATGATCTCTTTTTTCATGTTTGTGTGCATGATAGATTTAGCAACAAAAGAAACAAAGCCTAAATGAATCCTGAATGAAGCAAGATTTATTTGTATCCTGTTACTGTGAGCGGATTACAAAGATCTGCAACATGTGGTAAAAAAAAAAAAAAAATATGTACAGCATTGTTTTGCTCGAGATTGTGTACTCCTAATAGATTTGTGCTGCCCAAATTTACCAGCAAAGAAACGAGGAATACAGCGGAACCACGTTATAACGAGGTCGGATATTGCAAGATACCTGACATAACAAGGTCATTTTGCAGCTCCCATTCTTTCCATATTCTTTTGTTGTCCCTGTTGTAACGAGATAGCCAACATAACGAGGAAATGTCAGTGGTCCCAAGCATCTCATTATAACGAGATTCCCCTGTACTGTGCATTTGGCAAAAGCATATTGTATGTATAAATGTCACAATAATATCAACATTTTTAAACTTACATGTACTTTTTTTTTGGGGGGGGGGGGTTGTTATTGATAAGTCTGTTCACTGTTTTAATGGCATTTTGTTTTCTTCTTTCTTGTGAACACATGCTTGTAGAGTGTTCTCCAAAATATTTTCTGTTTATGATAGATAGTATGGGGGTTTCCATGTTTTGTTGTAAGTAAAGAAGAAGCAGATTACCATTGCATATTTAGACTGTGCCTGAGTAGTTATGTGTTGGAGTCAGTCCCATATGTTGTGTTTGGTGATGGTTCATGTTGAACTGCATCCCATGTTACTACTTTATGGACTTCTGCTCCATCTTATCCCATTCTCGCATGAAGACTCACAGGAGTGGTTCTCAGCCCAGGAGTACCATGGGAGTCATTTCGTCATTCGCCTTTCTGTACATTTTTGTTCTCCAATGTCGCTGGAACGTGGTCATTTCTGCATTGGGAAAAAAAAAATTGAAGAGGCAGATTCCAATTGACCAGTAGCTAGATTTCCAAGAATGTGCACTCGATTTGGCATTAGAGCCTCACATGTTCTTGATTTTTGTGTACAGTAAGAATACATTTTACTGTGGAATGCAGATTTTTTATTGCATCGTTGTCACTCTCATCATGAAAGCAACGTTTCTTCCCAGATGCCATGTGTGGTGCATTGTAATAGTCCCAGCCAGTGTGTTCTAAAGCAGGTAACTGAGTGCTTATAAAAAAAAAAAAAAACAAGAATTAATACATGTCAGTGGTCAGTGTCTTTTTTTTTCTTCTTTGAATTATCTATTGTTTTTTTCATTTGGAATAGAAAAAGAGAATGTTTTAAAGATGTACTTGTTTCAGCTCGTGGACGGTTTTGTAAACTTCTGCCGTGCCGCAAGTAAGCTGCAGTCCAGTACCTCCTCCGAGGGCTGGATGCTCTTTCGACAATCTATAGTCCAAACCACTTTTTGTCGGCGAGTGACACTGCAGAATGGGTCAATTTTGTTACGTCATTCTGCGCTGAGATATTGCAGACCAGTAGAGACTCGGCCGTCAGCCCGCGTCAGCCAGGGTATGGTGACAGGGTGGACTTTCCATGCCCCGAGCTGTTGGCTTGGCGAAAATTTGTTTTTAGGTCCTTGTGGGACAGCAGTAAAAGAGTGAGGTCAAGATTGATTGATTGGTCATACGCAGTGTGATACACTCTGAGCAGACAACAGCATCATGTGTTGTTGTTTTGTTTTTTCTTTCATGAAATTATTCAAAAAGCTATTCCTATTTTGTAGTGAAGAATGGGTGTTTTTGAAACATTAACAAGCGGGGGGGGGGGGGGGGGGGGGGAAGGGGGTGTAGGATCTCTTGGTACAATGTTTGGAAATTGTGTTTGATTGCCGTTGATGAGAAAACATCAAATGGCTTTGTAGTGAATCAGTCTCCTAGGATTTGTAGTGAGCACAAAGAAAAAAAAAATGAAGAGAAAAAAAAAAATATGTCGCAGGGCCTGTGAGTGCAAATTTATGAATCTCTTATCGTGTGAACATGTCAGAGAGGTATGTACATTGCCGTCAAGCGTCAACCCCCCAGTGCTACTGGGGGGAATAGCCACAAAATGGTTCGGTTCACACGGAGCGAGTGTCTGGCAAAAAACTGACCGCAGAGGGCTCACTTCTATAGGAAAGAGAGATGTCCTTCTGTATGCTGCATTTTGCCTTGCATTGTTATTGGTTTTTTTTTTCTTTTTTCATTTCTTCCCTTGGAAACTATTGGAATCGTTCTCCGCAATTCCAAAGACAGGAGACAAAATGATAGCATGATTGAATTTCTAGCACTTGACAAATATCTCACATCGATGCAGCAACAGTTTGTATACCCAAAGCACTTGATGGAAGACAACGACAAAAAAATCCATTACTGCTACATTTATGCTAAATTTCTATTCTGAAGTTATGGGTTATTCAGTATTAATGCAAGAATGATACCCAGACAGTATAGATTATCAGTAGTTCAACCTGTATTGGGAAAAAGAAGAGAGAACATGTAGAGCTTTGCTTTTATATACACATGAGGTAACATCACCAAAGCAATTGTAGCTTGTGCATGCAAAAGCTAGAAATGTTTTCCACAAATTCAGGTACAATTCTCGATTTAGCATTTACCAATTTGTCCATGTACCATTACATCAGTAGGAGTTCTCAAGACACAATGTAATAAAGATATATAACTCAAAAAGTTCGAACTACTGTACAGGGTTGTGTGTCTTTCCTTGATGCAGACGTAGGGAGGTGTTAAGAGAAGGAGAAGAAACAAAAATCTCTCCTTATGCCTATGCTCTGTGCCCCCAAAATGTTATATGCTTCATCACTGATGTTGCAAAGAGGAAATCCAGTCCAAATATAACTTCGTCTGATAAGAAAGAGTAAAAAAATACAAGTTCAATGGTAAAATTTTGATTGAAAGCGGGTGAAAAATAAGGAAGTTACGACATTTTGCAGTTTCTCTAATTGTTCAGGAAACAGTTCTTGAACGGTCAATATGAATATGCAAATGGCAAAGTGAGCTTGTCATCCCCTCACAACTTGCCATTTAGTTTGTACAAAAATTTTTGAAATTTCTGTTTTTTTATTACAAATGAAATTATGCCCAAGGCTCTAATCCTGGTAGTTCTAACTGATCATTATTCTGAAGCTATTCAACCAGGAATAACATCATGTTTCAGACTTCAATGACAGAAACATTTAATTTTTACCATTTTTCAACAATCAGTGGAAAATTTTGAGCTTATGACATGGTTAGCTCACTTATTTGCATATTCATATCCACTCTTCAAGAACTGTTTTACAGAAATTTTCAAAACTTCAAAATGTCATAACTTCTTTATTTTTCATCCAATTTCAGTTGAATTTTTACTGTTGAACTTGTAAGATTTCATTTTTTAAAGAAATCAGATTAACATATATTTGGACCGGATTTCCCCTTTAATAAATTGCATTGGCAAAGAATGGCATTCCTAAAATACAATATACCTAGCCAGCAGCAATTCACCATCCCCTTCAGTATTTTCGGCAGCAGGCAGTTGTAAAGTGTGCAAAGAATATGGGACACATGAAGAAAATTAGTAGAAATTGTACTTCTTTAACTGTAAAATGCCACTAAACACTCTGAAATGCACATTGATAGTCACATTACTTCATTTGAAAGATTTAACATTCAAGTGCTAAACCTGGTGAACAATAATTGTTTTGCAAAATTTAATGTGCGCACTCGTGTTGACTTTTTTATGAGATACTATTACTCCTTTGTCAGTTTAATTTTTTTTTTCTTCAAAACTTAAAGAAGCTCTACCGTACAAGATTACCACCAAGTTCCACACAGGATTTCAACATTTACCCTGAAATACAGCTTAAAATTGTTCAAATCAAGAACCTCTTCTTTGGTCTCCATATCCAAACTCTATGGAAGAGGGGCTTGGAGCATGGAACATCAAAGCAAGTGTAAGACTTAACCATTCAATTGTTATGCCATAGAACCTACGCATAAATTTGCATAAATTGCGGAGAGCTTTCACTCCTCGAAACACCTCCCTGCTCATAGTGAACTGTATTTAGTCAGGCGAGTGTGATACGTGTACACGTGAATATTGTTTTTTTTTTTTCAACTTTGTTTTTTTTTCCACAGAAGCAGTTGCAGCTGCTTGCACGCACCACCATGCACATGCATACACACACACACATGCAAATATTTTGTACGTATAATTATGTAGATAGATACGTATGGCCTACATAATTAATGTGTATATATATATATATATATATATATATATATATATATATATATATATATATATATATATATATGTGTGTGTAAGAATACAGTACATGTACAGTGGATTATGAGTGCATATATATATATATATATATATATATATATATATATATATATATATATATATGCACTCATAATCCACTGTTCATGTACTGTATTCTTACACAGAAATTAATATTCACACTTCTATTTATGAGAAACCAGTCCTGTGGTACGCGACAACTGGACAATCGAAACAGCGCCCTCTTTGTGAGATCCTGGTAGGCATGAGGATCCCCCTTTTCACCAAGTTGAGAATGGGAAGTTGATGTATTAATAACAAAAGGTAAACCCACGTTTCAATCATTTAACCAATTACAGTAGGTCCTCGGGAAAGTTTGCATTATATTTGGTAATGCTGAATTTCCTGCGTATCCTATATTGGCGAAAAGTTGGACGGAACTGGATAGATCCATAAAATCTTGGCAAAGTCGGAAAGAAACTTAGAAGAAAAATCTGCTACTCTGAGAGAAACGGGAGCTTTAATCTGCCAATATAATGTTAGCAATGGAAGAATCAGGTACGAATGTAAAAATCACGAATCTTGAAAATACTGGAACAGAAAAAAAAAATGATTTTGCTATTATGACCAACAAAGGGCTAAGAACGTCAGTAAAGTGTGTATTCTACCTCATGAAATATTGACAATGAATGATACAGAATAATAAGGTGAAACGAAAGCAGAACAAAAGTTTGGGGGTTTTAGAGCTTTAATTATGCTAGCGTGGGGTTTTTGTTTAATTATGTTAAGTACGGGTTTAAAGGCATACTTTACCATTTGCAGAAGAAACAAAAACTCAGCATTGGTGCTTGTAGATAGTTCTAAAATGTGAGTTAGGGATGGAAACAACTTCTGTAAAAATTTTAATTCATTATCAATTTTAAGTACTGTTAAATGCACAAAATGTGAACAATAGTTATGATAAAAATGTTTTCAGGCTAAACCGTCTACAGTTTCGGTTTGATAACAAAAATACTGATATCTGCTTGAAATTTTTTTTTAGGCTTTATTGCAAAAATTTCATATGGAAGGATGTTCTGTGATACAACAGAGCTACGCATTACGCATCTAATGTGATATTTTAACTAGTTTCTAAATCACTGCTTCCAAAGGTAAACAGGACCTTTAAAAGAAATAATCTTAGACAAAAGACAAGGAAAGAAAACTATGCTTTCACTTATGCTACGTCTTGTGCCCCTCCTCCATTATCCTCCATGCAGGATTGTCTTATTCTACAAGTTCTTGTACACAGGGAGGTGTAAGAAAAGGAGAGACAACTCGTTCTAATTCATGCAAACACATGTTTGGTTTCAAAGCGTTACAGTGGGATGTCTAGCATTCCACTATACGCTTTGAAGTCATGCTCTGCACCGCTCTAGTTGCAAGGCGAAGTTCGGAGACGAAGAACGCATTTCACCTTTCGTTGAATTACAAGCGTTATTCCCCCGTAAAATTTTAAATGAAATACTCGAATTGATTAAGAGTAGTTTAGGAAAGAATTCAATATTATAAATATATGTATTTCTAGTTTCTTCGTAATGCGCAAATCGAAATGAAATGAAAATTAGGCCCTCTTAAAAACCTAATATTTTTCTATAATGCGCACATTTCCGCATGTTAGTTTTCTATCCTTTAATATGGGATATTTTGATCTTTCAAATAAAGTACTCCGCTAAAGCGTGTTCCAGCGTGATTTTAAACTATTTGCTGTTAAAATTGTCAATTTTACACTGCATATTGATTCGCTGCTCCAATTCAAGGTACACAAATTCATTGTTGCCATCACATTGAAAGAGAGAGAGCGAAATGCAGTAGGGGCAAGTATTTCTAGATATGAGAGCGCTAGTCCCGATTATTGATGCTCTCTTAAATTGTCAAAGCACCTGATTTCCACCTGTAGTTAAGCGCATAACTTCTCGGCGGTGCCGCGCATCCTTCAAAGGAGAGCAGGAGCTGTCTCTCCTTTTCTTACACCTCGCTGTTGTACATAGCGCTTCTCTCCATTACCTAGCCTTTTGCAAAGACAGCTTGCAATGGATTCGCACACAGCTGGAGCTCGATATAGGGCTCACACCTGTAAATGTAATGGAACATATCCCTGACCCCATCACACAATCGTACCAAGGATATTATAATAAGTAATGAAGAAAAAGAAAATAGTCAAAAATCAGAAAAGGCAATTTGGCAGAAACTGAATAACTGCAGATATTGAGTATGAATTCCTCTACAGACTGCATTTTGGTTGGAAGATGAAAGCTTATTTTCATGGAATTTTAAGGAACTATATTTGATTGGGTGCATGTACAGAAAATATGTGATTTCTTGAGTGAAAATAACTCGTAGTCTGGCTTTGCGAACCCTTGGATAGTGTTGGACAGAGTTTGAGCTGAACGCCCCCCCCCCCCCCCCCCCTTGGAAATTTGATGGATGAAAGGGTATACCTCACTTTTTCAGGTTACCGAAAATGAAACACCTCATATCTCCCAGCTACTTTCCAGAATGTTTAAATTTTGAATTTTAACACATGTCTCTGAGGAAATTTTCCCGTGTGAGCCCTAAATACGCTCGCAGCTCGCTGCGCTGTGTGCGCGAGTCCACCGCTCTCTGTGTGCGTGTCTTGTAAATTCCGCCTTAGTTTACAAAACATTATTACCCCACCAAATATACTATAGTACTCAGTGTTGAGTAATACACGCATTTAAAACCAAAACAACAATAACAACACCAACATTGCCGTTGACCCAATTTCTACTCCTGGTTCAAGTGGTCTGTTTCCCAGTCATCCCGACCTGTCCTGATTATAACACAGGATGTTCATACAGGGCAGGCTTCGCACTCAATGACCTCTGGTATAACCAAAGTCCAAAGGCATAATCTTCGCTATAAGTAGACCCTATGGTTCCCATGATCAAACTAAACAACAACAAGATATAACATTTGGGAAAGCTATCACTATTTGAAGTTGTGATGGCATGCTGACCGCGACTCATTAAAAAAAAAAAGAATAAGAAAGAGAAAACACTACTTAAAAGAGGGATGTCGATACTGGTCACGTGACATAACAAAAATACGAGGATAAGTATTTACCACGTGTAACTACTTTTTCGTTCCGGTGTGTCCGCAAATTTATTGCAGACATTACTAGTATGCTGCATACAAAAATCTGCAAACAGCTACAAACAAGGCCGCAGTGCAGACTATGTTAAAGAAAACCTCCGGATGATTTTCAGGTTTTTACATTTGAACAACTGTAAATTAGTTATAATGAGGACAGAGTTTCACAATTTATGATAATTGGGATGAAGAATAAGAATATATTCTATTTCTATTCGTAAGAAACTACAATGAACAAGGATGATGACATGGCAGCGTCACCATAAGAATGCATGATTTGGGGTTCAAGGAAGCAAGGGCTACTTCAAGAAGTATTGATGACACATTCAACCCGGTATTTTTTTTTCCTAAAAAAAAGTTATGTTTGGATCAGCATAACCTGCTCACATGTTACACAGCTCAAAATCATGTATATGATCTCTCTGACAAAGACCCATTCTTCAAATTTGTCACCATTACCTTGAAAACTCACTTAACGGATAAAACTCAAAGCTCGATATACATGTAGTTTGGTTGAACTTTATTATATCGCGATGCGAACGATAATACAACATGGAAAGGAACAATCCTTCGAACAAACAGACAAACAAACCAGACAGTACACCCTTCGAAGACTATTTTTTTTTTCTATACAATAATTCCAGTATTCTGTACATTGTACACAAGTCTGCTGATGGACCTGGGTATAGATGGACTAATCAGTTTTGCATAATGATTATAGCTGTACATGGCTGAACCTCATCCACAAAGTGGAAATGGTCCGAGAAGAGCTGCGAGATTCACTCTGAATCGGTACCATAATACCTAAAGTGTCACTGAAATGCTGCACGAACTTGATTGGACCACTCTGGAACAGCGCCGAGAAAATGACATGCTAACCATGATGTACAACATTGTACAAAATACACAATAATCTCGCTCATCTTTCGACACAGGACTATGTATCAAACAGGTTACTCAGTTGACGAGAGCCACCAAACTACTTTCCTATCAGATACCATACTCGAGAACTGAATCGCATCGTCTTGATCGTCATTCGTTCTTTCCGAGAACAGTTAGGAGCTGGAATTCTCTGTCCTTTGAAATTGTTGCAGCGCCATCTTTTGGAGCACTCATTAACTGACTAGCGGTTGATCACAGTGACTAGACTTTGTTCTTCATATTTGTCATGTGCTTGTAAATATCTGTAAATAAACTGTATTATAATGTAAATAATACAGTCTGCAAGAATCTTCAGCTTATTGAAGGGGACAGACTTGACCAGAAGAAGAAGAAGAAAAAAAAAGAAAAAGAAAAAGAAAAAGAAGAAGACGAAAAAGAAGAAGAAGAAGAGGAAGAAGAAGAAGAAGAAGATGATGAAGAAGAGGATGATGATGAAGACTGTATACTAGTATACCATTCATTTTCTAACACAATATAGCTTCAAAATACTTTCTCGTACCCACATAACTGAGAGGATGAGATCTCGGGCAATGTCAGATCTCGACTTCTCGACTTCTCGGGCCAGAAAGGAGAGAGAAGACGATATTATATCTCTCTTTCTCATGCCTACTCTGACCCCAAAAGGTCGGGAAAGCTGAGAATGATCTCGCCCTGTCGATTACATTATAAGCTTCTGTAGAATAATAGGCGACCGAGGGTATAGGCCTACTATAACTCCACCAGTATAATTATGTTTTGTGCCTATACAATCATGTGGATATGCCGCGTGAATTCTTACCTCGATGCTTCCGAAACGCTCTTAAGTGTGTTAACAAGTCCCCAAGTCCGGACTCTAGAGCTAACGAAAGTTTCGATAATCGATAACAGCCCTGGGGACGGTTAAAGGGGAAATAGAATCCAAATATAAGTTAGTCTAATAAAAAAAGAGTAAAACTTACGAATTTAACGGTAAAGATTTGACTGAAAAAGGATGAAAAACAAGAAAGTTATGACATTTTGAAGTATAGTGGATTTGAAAATGCAAATGAGTGAACTAACTGTAAATTATGTCATGACCTTACAATTTTCCATTGATCGCATACAAAAAATGACGAAAATTCAATGTTTCTGTCATTTCTGTCTGTAAAGTGTGAAACATGATATTATTCCTGATTGAATAACTTCAGAATAGTGATCAAAGAAATATGAGGATGTGAGTCTCGGGCATGATTGCGTTTGAATGAAAAACTGGAAATTTTATGTACAATTTAACTATGGGAAGTTGTGAGGAAATAACATTCTCACTTTGTCATTTACATATTCACATTGACTCTTCAAGAACTGTTGCCCCCATAATAGCGAAACTTAAAAATGTTATAACATCCTTACTTTTCATGTGATTTCGATCAAAGTTATACCGTTGAATGCGTAATATTTTACTCTTTCTTATCAGACGAACTTATATTAATGGACTGGATTTCCCCTTTAACTTTCTTGTAGCAGGCAATTTTGACAGTGTATACACCACTGGGATTTTCTAGTGTGCTAATTGGCTCTCTAATCACACAAGGAGTTGAAGGGATCGTATAGTTTTGGTTGAGACCTAACTTTAGGTTTTTAACATTTTAAGGTGACATTATGAGAAACCTCTTATAAAATAAGAGAGAGAATTTAATTCCAAGAGGAATTCAACATCTATTTTTTGAGACGAAAATTGGTTTTGAAATGGTTGAGATATCCATCGATAGAACGATCCTATAATGAAAGGTGGGACCCACCTTTTATTACGATCACTTTGTTTTATACTTTGTTTTTGGATGTCTCAGCCTTTCGAAAACCAATTTTCATCAAATAAAATTTGAATTCCTCTTAGAATGGTATGCTGTATGCTATACTTCAAGTGGTTTCTTGGTATCTCACAAAATGTTAAAAGCAAATCAGTACCTCATCTACACCAATACTTTGCCACCCCTTTAACCTATCGAATCTCTTCCACAGTTGCCAGCATATTGAAGCAGATTACTTACGCATTCATGTATTCCTTGGTACTTCCTTATCAGCAAGATTGTCTTACAAAGCAGTAAGTCAAGCAAGCAAACTGGTAATATAATGGCTCTAGTACCTACAGGTCAACTGAATAATTCGTTGTTTTTTTTTATAATATGTCGCAAAAAGCGGGCATGTTACTGATATTGAGGTGGTTATTTAAGTATAGTATTATACTAATACTAATAGTAATTGGCCTTGATAAATGCATCAAGCGTTGTCGGGGAAGGCAAAAAAAAAAAAAGGAAGAAAGAAAAATATTGAATGGACAAAGAAAAATTGGTTGACCCAGCATTTGGTGCCATGGCAACAAGGTATTAAAAGCTTTTACTCACCAGGAGGATCTTTTTTTTTTTTTTCTGTGAACCATGAGCGTGTAATGGTGTTCGGTTGGGAGTTGACTTAATACTGTCTTGATACGTTTTACTCTTTATTTCATTCATCCTGTCCTCTGCCACCCTCTCTTTAGTTTGAGATTCTTTCTGAAGACTCTTTCATTCAAAGACTCCACGTTTTTGTTTTATTTATTTTTTATTATTATTCACCTGCTTCAGTGATATATATATTTTTTTTCGTTAATTTTTCTTTCTGAAGCCAATTATTACTCTTCACGGATGGGTCCTACGGCTATTTGAGATTGCAAGAGCAGTCAGTTAGATAGCTGACTGGCAAAAATGGAAATTTGATAAGGGTTATTATATCTTGTCCTCGTTAAACGTGTAAGATAATTACACAATGGTCATTTGTATCATACTAGGGTCTTGATACAATGGTCACCATGTCTTACGATCCTTATGCGTGTTTGTGTGTGTGTGTGTGTGCGTGTGTGTGCACTTACCCATGGTGGAAAACGAGGACACACATACGAACTTTACATTTAAACTGAGGACACACAGAGAACCGAGGACATCCTCGGTATGTACACCATTCCAAACGGTCTGCTTTTGCATGTTTTTTGCATGTAGGTCCTCGATTATAGCATTATTGTAATAAGTCCTCGGTTGGATGGTAATATACGAATGAGTCCTCAGTGGACAAGAGTCCTGCTGATACACAGGTCCTCGGTTATGTTGTTAAGTTCTTATGGGTAAAACAGGTCCTCGGTTTCCACCATAGACGCGTATGTGTGTGTATGTGTGTGTGTGTGTGTGTGTGTGTGTGTTAGAGATTCCCACATAGTAATACATATTTGTGGTTGTCATACCTTACTCTTTTATGAGATTCCCGTATATGGTAAAGAATGGTCCCATATACCTTACTATCAAATTGGAGTAAATGATTTTGATATACTATCAATATCATACATCAATTTATGTTATTTTTTATTTTGTGTAAAATATTTTGCAGTGGTAAATTTAGCTTCATTCCCTTAATTGATTTTGTGTAAGAAATTCCCATATGTATAATAATTATGATTTCTTCAAATTTTCCTTGGTTTCTATTTGTAAAGTTTCTTTGTTTTTCCAAAAATATCTGTATACATATTGTATTGCAATTTATGATCTGTATTTTTTTTTTCAAATTACTCAATTTCATTAACTGATACAATGCTTATCTTTTATGTATTAGTTTTGTTAATGCTGGACATAAATTAAGTTGAATTGACAAAGGTAAAAGATCAAATGGGTCATCAATGACATAATGAAGCTTAACCTACCAATAACTCGACAATGGGTGGTCAGATTTTACCAATATATTGTGTTCAGGCCCCTATATAAATGTATGTTTGTGTTGAAGATGATGCCTATAAAATGACGATATTTTAATCTAGTTTCAAGTTTTTTTATTTCATCTCCAACGAATTAGGGAATTAGATGGAATGTTCGGGTATACAAATAATGTCACGAAATCAGTAAAACAATGTGATGAACATAATAACATGTAATAAAGACACATGGCTGCTTGATGAAGGTTTGCTCTCCTTTAGGTCACATATTGTGTGCATGCTACAAATACAATGCGTCACTATTTTGTCAAAATTTGTGAAAATCTAATAGCTCTTTGGTTTTATATAATGCAGTGCTTATATCATGGCGTGCGCATATCACTACCGTAATGTCTATATGCGCTTTAGGGGAGAGGGATGAAAATGAAAAAAAAAAAGAAGAAGCAGAAGAAAGAAATGTACTGTACAATGTATGTAGGCCTCTGCCGTAGATGCCAAACCAAACTCATTCATAATTCTTTTTAAATAGAAATGTCTTGAGAACAGTTTGTTTTGATCTTTAACAGTGTTGAAGCTTCCTTATATAACATGGAACAGTGTTCCACAGTGTGGGAGCAGCATCGAGCAAAAGATCGCTCACCATAGTTGTAATAACAGGACATTGGAGAAGGTTTTGATATGTGAATTTCAATAAACCTCCATCATTTTGTTTGTTCGATTGAGCAGGGAGGTGGGTGGGTTGGGGTTTGGGGGTCTGTCCTATTGAAGTCAACTCGAACGCGGGAGTGGAATTGCACTTACAGAGTAATGAGAATGTCAATTGACTTTGGAATCAACTTGTGATTTGCCCTATTGCCGGTAATTGCAGGTAACACTGCAACACGAAGATAACTTATAATTGTCATCATAATCATGGTATACTCATCATTTGTTTTTTCTTCAATCTGATACACCAACTTCGAAGAGGAGGAGCTTTTTTCACATTCCGACTCTTCTTCTCCCTCGAATGATGATTATGTGCCTCACAAGGACTGGACAATCTAATGAAGTCAAGTTCGCGTCAACCACTTTTCCAGTGGTGGACTAATTCAATTTGTTGCGTCCGAGCCAATTCAAGCCCGCGTGAAACCCATTTTTGCCAGCCGTATACAATAAGTGGAGGTTGTGAGACATCGTTCGCCTGTTACAAGGGAGATGTTAGTTTCTATCATGAAAAACGCAATAAACAACAGAAGACCTAACACCACAGGATGGGATGGAGAGGATATGGGATGGGGTCACTTTGAGGTCATCCATCTGCTGCAGCAACATGTCTATACCATTAATTTAAGGCATTATTTACAATGTGAGTTAGTGATAGAAACAAACAATGTAACAATGTTAATCAGTCTAATCCATGTTAAGATATCATTGTTAATTTTCCAAATGTGAACAATCGTTATGATAAAATTTTAGAATAAACCGTCTACAATTATGGTTTAATGAGATAAAAAAATAATGATATCTCCTTGTATTTTACGATTTTTTTTTGCGAAATTGTTAGATGGTAGGATGTTTTGTGATAAAACTGACCTAACACATATGCATCAAATGTGATAACTCGGACATTTTTGAAATCACTGCTCCCAACAGTACCTTTAAGCGGCATCGCTATTACCTGCCGTCATGGCCTCGTACGCAGATAGCAATGGCACCGCAATCAACGCGACGATGTTAAAGGGATCATATAGTTTGGGTTGAGACCTAATTTCAGGTTCTTAATGAAAAACCTCTTATGAAAAATGAAAGAGCATGTCATTCTATGAGGAATTCAACGTTTTGATGAAAATTGGTTTTGAAATGGCTGAGATATCCAAATAAGAGCGATTCTAATAAAGTGTGGGACCAACACTTCATTATGATCGCTTTGTCTTACTTTGTTTTTGGATGTTTCAGTCATTCCAAACCCGATTTTCATGAAATAAACTTTGAATTCCTCCTAAAAGGGTATGCTCTGTACTATATCATAAGTGTTTTCTTGGTATCTCGCAAAAAGTTAAAAGCCCAATTCTCATCTCCACCAATACTGTATCATTCCTTTAATCGGTATGATGCGGCACACAGATTCAGTATCACTCATACCATGGATTGCGTTGGGACGCACAATTTGATCACTCCTTGTTAGATATAATGCGATCAAATTATTATCTCCACATATATTGGGCTATGTGGAAATGTTTGATGAGGATTGCGATTCAATTTTACTTGTATGATTAGTGAAGATGCCATCACATACTGGCATTACCCTTAGCACGCTGTATGGTGAGAATCGTTCGTGATATTTGGAGCGAATTCACTTGGATTAAGACTTCGTGAGAACTCTGCACACTACGGAATTGCAAGCTATTTCGGGGAATGATTTGGTCCGATCCGAAACATTTGACTATCTATAAACATGTTTTATATCCATCACCAATAAGGCTTTAATTCGACTATAAAGACGAGACCTAATCATTGCAATTAAAGGTCTCTCTCTAAAAGGCAACATGGGTCGGTTGATTTCCCATAGAAACGAGAGCATCGTTTCTCATTAATTTCGCTATTACATTGACTTTTTGAATGAGCTGATGTAGTTCTATCATTAATCGTCATTATTATCGTCAACCTCTATGTTGATAAGAGGGTTAATGAAAACATGGCATACACATTGGAAGGAAAATACGAGAAAGGGACGAGTCATTAAAAGAGACGTTCTAACCTCGGTGTCATCCCACGAGACCGACACCCATGAGCCATTCTGCCCACTATAGTTCGACATTAAAAATAGCTCCATGAGCCGTGCAGCTCATGAGTTCGACACTAGGCGAATAAGGCCCAGGAGTTCGATCAATAATCCACGAGTGATTCGACATTACAACACTGGGGTCTTAATGTGTCGGTCTCATGGGCCTTGTTTGCTTAGTTTCTAACTCTTCGGCTGTACATGTATGACTCATGCGTCATGGGATGAACTCGAGGGCTGTAAGATTCGTGGGTGAATGTCTCGTGACATGAATCGCGTAGCTCTAATTAATTTCAAATTTGTTCTTCAAAAACCATACGTTTGCTTTTTTTTTTTCAGAAGCAATGTCGTCTGAACATTTAAAGGTGTAGCATGGAAGCAGACATGGTGAATAGAATGATGTTTAATGATCTTGAGAATGCAATCAAGTGATTGCTATTTTTCGGGCACGACCGGCGTCAATAAATGAAAACTGCCTGATTTTCACGAGCAGCAGGTGTTAGGAATGAAATGGTGTCTCTCCGCTCTTCTCCTCGCCGTTCTCGATAGACGTCATCTCCGAAATAATTGCATTTCATCGAAATGTCATAAGATTGAATGTGTGTTTGTGTGCGCGTGTGTGTATGTGTGTTGTAGGCGTGTGCGTGTGTGTGCGTGTGTGTGTGCGTGTGCAAAACATGCCAATTTTAACATTTCATAATAGGCAGTTCATACATTTTGCACGCTCCACCAATTCCACGTTTCAATGACAGATGGTCTCATGCAGGCTTCAGAATAACCTTCGTCTAATTGCAGAATTCTTTCAGCTCTATATTCGACCAAAAGAATCCGCTGGAAAATTTTACAAAAAGACGTTTCTCTCCATTGGCACCCTAGTATATATGAAGAGTTTGTTTGCAAAAACCAATAAGTCCATATTTGCCAAATGGAGAAAAATTTGCGATTAAAGGTCAAGAAAAATAAAGAGAATAATAAGAAAAATTTTGCTTCTTTTGACCATAACTTCAAAAATATACCTTCATATGTAGTGACCAATATATCATTTAAAAGGTATTATTTTGTACTCTATGACAGAGATCGTACTTCAAAATCTTCAAAAATGGACTTATCGGTTTTTGCAAACAAACCCTTCATATCTTCTATCTGTCTCTTTCCCATGAATAAGACGGTGATCTTAAAGCACACTATACGACTCACGACCTTATACGACTGACAGACTTTGGATCTGAATTAAACAAGGGGTGTTTATTCTGAGGATATTAGTTTTTATTTCGGATCCAAAGTCTGTCAGTCGTGAGGTCGTGAGTCGTATAGTGTGCGGCGGGCTTTAGGCGCCGTAGATTATGAGTCTTCTATACATCTTACTTTGCAGTCCGCCGTTATCATTCTCCTCGCCACTAAAAAAATAAAAATAAAAATGAAGATAAAATTAAATCTTGGTTGTTGCTTTTTTTCATTCTATTTTGTCGTTTATTATCTTTTACAAGAGCCAAAAAAGAACGACACAACAAAAGCAACACCAAAAACAACAATAATAACAACAACAACAACAACAAAACAAGCGAATCAACAAAAATAAATATTTCCACATCACGCAGACGTGGATTGTTTGAGCAACTAAAACAGGACATGGAAGAAAGATGAATCCCGGCCAACGAGTTATTACAGATTTCACTTCATACAAAACACTTTATTCACAAAGTTGTTTGAAAAAAGACAAAAAACAACACGAATAAGAAATAAAGCAGTCTTGTTCACCAACAGTAATTGATACTTCGAACATGAAGAAACTGTATCTTGTACATCATGAACACACATGTCGGACATTGCGTTCAGTATTTAAAATTCTATTCGAATCATGCAATTATCATACATTACATAGAACCATCATACCATACACAACGTTAGAATGAACTATACATCAATCTCCAGCGAAATGTCAGAGACGCACAGAGAAATCTGATATTGGGAATCTTTGGTTTAACTGCTTTGGAAAGAAAAAAAAAAACCTCCCTGGGTCTTTAACCTATTTTACATAACCTCTATAAAGCTGAAATCATGATAAATTCACACAATTCATGTTCATCCGCTCTCATCGTATTCATTTTATTCCAACGAATAAATATATAACTCTGATCAAATATATACATTAAAGCATTCGCACATGCACCCATCACCTTTATAAGAGTCAGTACATCCACCTAAATGTAAAGAACATGTACGATGTACATACACACACAGACACACACGCACACACACACACACACAAACAAAAACGCACACATCCAATATTTGATCACACTATGAACTATCGGGCAAGAATTGGAAGCGCGTATATACTTTGTATATAGTATGAACACACAGAGTTCGTCATAGTAGAAATTACGTTATCATTCCCCCCTTCATAGAACATTCGTCAGGCATATAAAAACGAAAATAGGTTTGATATTTGGACTTAGTGCTTGTTTCACAGATTATTGAAACATGGTAGTTTTCAATTTGTTCTGTGACAACTAGAGCCTGCACTTATTTTACAATTTATTAATGACATGAATGGCAACATGTAACAGATTTTTATAATTTTTGCCGTTGAAACAGCACAATGTCATAGGGTTAACTAATTCTCAACTCTTACAAATGTGACACATTTTTGTTCATATTCTGTTGTAATATTGTCATTCACTCAGCGTATTACAACTCGTTATTTTATCTTGGGTTTTGCCCTCTTATCAAATATAATCTCTATTCTTGTGTTCCCCCTTCCTTCTTTTTTTTTTTCTTTCCTTACATCTTCTTCTGGCTGCTGCTCTATCGTCCTCCGTCTTTTTAATGATTTCCTAAAAACCTATGTATGCCACAAATTTGATAATGAGCAGAAGTGAGAGGGAAAATCTGAAACTCATTCAAAACAGAGAAAACTGAATTGAAAGATCCTCGAAGTAATTACTGTCAAAGTTTAAAAGATTGAAGTTCTGCATGCCATGACATTGCCCAATGTACTCTCCTTGTTTACAAATTGAATATGTATAAAATGAAAACGAATGCAGTAAGAAACTCCACTGATACAGCACAAACTTAACCAAAAAAAAAAAAAAAAAAAAATCAATGATACATGCAAATGAATGAAATCAGGCATCTCTCGGTGGGTCGTGTCGATTATATTGAGAAAAGAAAATGATAACACACCAGTGTACACGTATAGATTATATTGTAAACATTATGGACTGTTATCATAGCATCAGTATATCACAAAGAGTCTCTTTTTGATGAGGTAAGTGTATGCTCCGATAATTTGCTGAATGTTAACTTTCTACGAGGCACTTTGTTCGTTTACCACAAATTCAACACATTTATTGAGAACCCCAACCAGTCAAACACAGAGGTAAATATGACAACACAATACATTTAAATATCATTTTACTTGTGCTTTTGTTCGTATCATATTGAAAACTATGAAACAATTACTGACACCGATAAATAGTCAATGACGTGTGAATAAAGAAGAATGATTCAAAAACCTACGAGAAGAGAATGCTGATGGCATTTAGCTATGGCAGCACACCCTTGATTTTTCATTACTCTGGCAGTGTGTCCGAGGCACCTGCTAATTAAAAAGGGTAAAACATTCATAGAGATCGTGTAGAAGGGGGGCGGGGGGGGGGTGAGGGAAAGAAGCGAGTTGGGTTGGTAACTTCTCATTCAGCAATTGTCATTTTTCTTTCATCCGTTTGATGGCTCCGGCATAAATACGTACTGTTACTCTTTTTTTTTCGAACAACTGCCGAATGACAGGCCGAAAGCATGGGGTGAGTCGGTCATCATTGTCTGTTGAAGACGATGCCCAGCTTCTGCTACTAGTAATTATCGCTGCCCCGGAGAAATCGTGACCCATCAGGAATGTGCCGAAGTGAATCAAAATTGCGAAATTATGTCATGTCTCGATCCTGTGAGGCAGGATGTGCTATCCGAGCGAGCCCATCGTAGAAGTGTTGAGATGCATTCCGCTTGCCTGGTTATTGCTACTAGATTCCTTCTTCCTCCTCCAACCACACAGGATATTTTTGTAGCCGGCACGGAAACGCTTGTTCATGACTCCGTAGATGATTGGGTTACAGCAGCTGTTGAGGTACCCTAGGAGCAGCGAACCCATGTCAACGGGGCGTGGCACCGCGTCGTCTTCCTCGGAGAAAACACTCCAGAACATGGTGATGCAGAAAGGAAGCCAACAGATAATAAACACGAAGATGACAACGAGAAAGGACTTGGTTAGTTTAAGTTCCTCTTCTTTCCGCCGCCTCTCTGATTCTGAGCGATTCTTCTTGCGCGTTTTATGTCTTGTGAGTGCCGATCGCTCATTTGGAGATACACACCTACCTTTCCCGCGATCTTTCCGCGTATCATTACTATTTCTGTCTCCATCGTCCGAAGCGATTGTCGCTTTGGATCCTTTGCGCGGGACAATCCACTTAATTTCCCGCGTTGGACCACTCCCTGAATTTAACTGCTTCTCTGGAGTACTTTCCGCACTTTCACACACGGCATCCTGCACGCTTTTGGGCTCCGACGTGTCAGGTGCGTCGAATTGACCACTCCCAGAAAGATCGTTGTGCGCCATGGCGATGGTCTGCGCGCGGAGAAGCTCATTGAGCTGGGAGCGAAGTTTTTCACGCGCGTTGCTCTCTGGCATCTGATTCGACTCCTGCGAAGACTTCCGAGGTGGGGTCCCGTTGGCCGCGAAGGACGGTGCCGGGCTTTCTAGCGGCTTCGGTCGCTTTTGCATGCAAGCTGGGTTACTGGCGACGCGCTTCCGACTCTGACGAACAACGCGGAGAATGTTGACGTAGCAAAACGTCATCACTGAGCACGGACCGCCGAAACAGACCCCTACCATGAAGAAGGTGTAGTAAATGTTAGTTCTCCAGCTACAGAAACAGAAGGACTGGTTTGGAAGGAAACCATATTCACCCCAGCCTCTTGTGAGAGGGGGAAGTCCCAGAAGAGCCGCAAGACACCAAACACCTGAAGGCAGAGAAAGACAAGGAGAGAAGAAAAGGAGAATATTTTATATCTTTATCATCATCATGGCTTTACAATGTCAATACAGTCCCTAAGGGAGACGCACGATAACGAACAAAATCTTGACACTTTTGCACGTAAGACACAGATTGAATCCTGGTCGCTATGACTTATTATATGACTTTGCTTAAAATGTTAATGTTAAATATATAATCTCTTTTGCATCTCTCCCCCCCCCCTTTCCCTCTTATTTCCCCCCCCCCCTCTCTCTCTCTCTCTCATTCTCTCTCTTTCTGTCCCTCTCTTTCTCTTGACAGCTTCCGGTACCACCCCGTTGTATATTGATAGTACATAAATATGTATTATTGCGATGATATCATTACGCTCTTATTTTACTTTAATATCGAATATGATGAACTCATGCCAACTACGGACTATATACTTAAACATGTGTTGCAGTGATGAGTTAAACGAATATCGTTAAATTTACTCAATCCACATGTATATGTGGGTAAACTCTGCACAATAGTGGCTGGGGTGAGGATTCAGGTTTATAACATTTTTGGTGAGATAATGAGAAACCTCTTATGAAATATAAAAGAGCACGTAATTTCAAGAAGGCTTCAACGTTTATTTGGTGAAAATTGGTCTTTAAATGGCTGAGATACCCAAAAAAAGCGATCCTAATAAAATTGACAGGTAGGATCTCTTTGGTTTACCTTGTTTTTGGATATCCCAGTCATTTCAAAACTGATTTTCATCAAATAAACTTTTGATTCCCCTTAGAATTGTATGCTCTTTAACATTTTCATAGAGTGGCTTCTAACAGGGAGGTGGGTCTTCCCACCTCCCTGCTTCTAATATCTCGCAAAGCGTTACAAGCTGAATCCTCAACTCAACCAATGCCGTCAGTCCCTTTAAGACCTTCCAATAAGAGATTGAAAGAGAAAACAACAGGCATTGAGTTCCGTGTGTTCCTGTTGGTCAGGTAAATCGGTCATTTTGACGGCCGGGTCAAAATCGTAGGAAGCGATTTACGACTACTATCGACCTGTGTTGTGATGTAGGAAGCGATTTACGACTACCATCGACCTGTGTAAAGTTGTGATGTTGCAAAATTTCAATGTTACACTTCTTGACAGAACTACATGTACATTAATGGGCGTACGTATATCATGAGCTATGTGCACTGCACAAGCTGTTATTTTCGTGTACAGATATTTTCGAGAATGAGGAAATGGATCGAGGCCATTTTCGCGAGATGTTATTTTTGTGTTTCCGACACCTCGGCTATCATAAGTATATTATTGCCCAGGTCAGTTTGAGATATTCTAGCGTGTGGTTAAAATTCGCCGTCCAATGGCGATTCGCAATATTCGCGAAAATGAAACCATTGCGAAAATCACAGCTTATACAGCATACCATGTCAAGCAGTGCGGTTATCGGGTTGAGCATTCTATCTCGCCAAGATGTAGACTTCGTCTCCCTATCTGTCCATCAAATCTATCCTTTCTGCTTGAGCGAGAGAATGTGCTATAAGTGACTGAGTTGCTGAACAATATACGACATACATTAGCAGCAACCCATCACAACAGCCAGCACTGCGAGCCATCAACCCGCCTGGTGATTTAATCAAGATCATATTATTATGCAAATTCGTGTGCAAATCTCATGTCATTTAGGCGTTACTGTAGTTCAGACAACTACAATACTTTCCATCAAAAAGGCATGATGAGAAGAATTACATGGATACACACTTCATATCGTGCTATCTCAAAGCTGAAATCCGGTGGATTTATGCGCAAGTCATTAATGAGAGGCATGTGAGACATTAAAAGGACTGTGCAGTACTGGTCGAGGTGAGGATTCAGGTTTATAACATTTTTTTTTTTTTGGTGAGATAATGAGAAAACTCCTATGAAATATGAAAGAGCATGTAATTTCAAGAAGGCTTCAACGTTTATTTGGTGAAAGTTGGTCTTGAAATGGCTGAGATTTCAAAAATAAAGCGATCCTAATAAAATTGACATGGCACGACTTTTATTGGGATCTCTTTGTTTTACCTTGTTTTTAGATATCTCAGTCATTTGAAAATTTGCATCAAATAAACTTTTGATTCCCCTTAGAATTGTATGTTCTTTTACATTTCATAGAGTGATTTCTAAACATCTGGCAAAACGTTATACACGCTGAATCCTCACCTCAACCAGTATTTCACAGTCTCTTTAGCTTGATCACCTCGCGTTGTCATTTTTGATAAATGAAATTATGACCAATTACATCGTTTCCCGAAACTAATATATGAAACTCTGGAATGTCTCTTTTTTCTTATTGGACGCAAGATTAAGATGAAATACCTGCCACTGCGCTAGTATATATTATCATAATAATTCTATTCATTGGGGCAAACTTAAAGGGTGTGTACAGTTCTGGTCGAGGTGAGGATTTAGCTTTTAACGTTTTGCGAGATATTCAGAAACCACTCTATGAGATGTCAAAGAGCATGCAGTTCTAAGGGGTATCAAAAGTTATTCGATGAAAATCGGTTTTGAAATGGCTGAGATATCCAAAAACAAGGTGAAACAAAGAGATCCTAATAAAGTTGTGGCATGTCGCCTTTTATTATTAGCACTTTTGGGATATCTCAGCCATTTGAAAACCAATTTTCATCAAATAAACGTTGAATCCTTCTTAAAATTACATGCTCTTTCATATTTCATAAGAGGCTTTTCATTATCTCACTTAGGAATATTCAAATATGAATCCCCACCTCAACCAGTACTGTACAGTCCCTTTAAAGTGTGAGTGTCTTTTATTGCTAATTTTAAACTAGAAAGTGAGAGTTCGAAAGTGTAAATCCTTTCTTTCACTAAGTAGATGGATTGAATAGAAAAATAGATCTATCATATAAATAATTGTTTCACGTTGGTGAAAACCACAACTTCGCTTTGGTTAATTTTACGTCTATGGTTATTTATTTTGCTTCCCTCATTTGTACTACCAAAGAAATAGAATGAGAGAGAGAGAGAGAGAGAGAGAGAGAGAGATAGGGAGAGAGGGAGGGAGGGATGGGGGGGGGGGGAGAGGTTGAAAGGAAGTATTCAGATTAATCACACTTGAACATGGGTCCGGATGCTGTCTTCACGTTATCAGCTTGGTCAGCATTACAGTAAGAGGTTTGGTCTCCGTTCTATAGGATGACTATATACCTGAGATGCCCAGTCGGAAGTATCAGTTTTAGAGAGGGAGGGAAGCGATGAAGAGAGAATCGAGGGAAATCGATCTCGCTGTTATGTGAAGAGAGTAAACAGGTATATCATGAAAGGGGAACGGCGAAACTGTATACAATATGGATGGCATTAGACTGAGTGTGTATCCTCTTCACGCTATAATGTGCGTGGGCATGCCTTTTTCATTTTAAGCTTTAGCAGTAACATCCCATAATCTGCCGTATTTCCCTTTCATTTCACGCTTATTGTGAGTCTGAGAAAATCCACTGGAAGTGTACTTCATTAAATGGATGAATATACAACAGCGGTATAATTGTCTATATATAATATTTGAATATGTATTCACATAATAAAGTACGTGTTTATGATATGCATATATATTTGCATACATATTGAGCAGTTTATCGACGCAGTTTTAATAAGATCGACACAGCCAATAGGAAATAAAGATTTATGACACTCTGTGATAAATCTGGGAGAGACCAAAGCTAATGGAAGTTCGAAGCTTGTTGATCCCAGCAGATCATTGATTGAGTCGAACAACATGCAGATAGTTCTACAACTGACACACACAAAAATGAAATGAAAAAGACACATAAGCAGAGAGAGACAGAAATGATATACCTATATTGCCAGTATCGGTGTTGATCTGACATGGAACCCGACATAAATGCAAGCATTAACATCAGACGGGCATATAGTGGAGGATATTGACACTTCCACTTTGCGCGAATCATATGAAGTTATGGTTGATGTTCCCTTAATACCAGCAGCTTATACGAACATGACAGTGCCCCGTAATAAATCGCGCAAGTTTGGCCGATTATTGCTTATTTTACCCCGTTGTAAGTTCAACGTATTGCAGAGTGCACTTTAGTGTAATAACCCAGTTAGTCACGTTAGTCACGTCATTCATATCTGCTTACACCGTTACAGTTGCAAAATATATCGTACCCCATAAAATATGGCTAGAAACAATGCTTGCTTTGCTTTCATTTGTTCATTTGTCTTCTCATGCCTCTCAGCAAAATGATACAACAGATGTCACATTTCCTATACAGAGTTGTGGCACGCAAGAATCGTATAAATATTTATGTCGAAGAAGCTGGTAGAAAATGAGTGGGGGCGATTTAACTATCGCACAAAGAATTATGATACTAATAAAAGTTCATTTTCAAACATCCGATGCTGTCAGAGAACTACACATGTTTTGAAACTGACAGACTGGTTCGCGTCCTCTGTAAAATGACACATCACGCTCATTATTTTCATTGATTTTCACCGGAAGGATGTTAGAAGCCCATCGTCTCCCCCCTAAGCGGCCCGGTATCGGGGAGGATATCCGCCCGACTGACCCACTGTGAGAACCGGCATGACACGGGCAA
This sequence comes from Diadema setosum, assembly GCF_964275005.1. Classification (NCBI taxonomy): domain Eukaryota; kingdom Metazoa; phylum Echinodermata; class Echinoidea; order Diadematoida; family Diadematidae; genus Diadema; species Diadema setosum. Next base: position 35,354,763 of record NC_092699.1, on the reverse strand, counting down.
ATGACAAGCATGATAGCAGAGTATTACAAGGGTCCTTTATAAACAAGAATTAATTACCACAGACTGCATGTGCGAGTTGACACTATCAAGAATATGCACGATGTTAAACAAAACAGTATTTTTTTCATTGCATATTGATATCTGATGTGCAAGAGAGGAGAAATCCTTGGATTTTTTAGGTTTAACATAAATATATTTTGCGAAATATTAATATTTGTCCGTATCGCAAGTGCATATTAAGTCATGGGGCTATTCAACTCTTCAATTTGGGTTTACCTCTGTTTTCTTTTAATTAGCATCATGACTTTTTTTTCAGTAAAGAATTCATCAACTCACTACCCTGCTTTAAAAGTTAGCTCAATATAATCGTCTGCATACTATTTTAAACCTATTTGATGTGAAGGACAAAATATTCTTCGTCTTTAATACAAATGAATAATATCGGAATATTTAAGTGAATCGTAGGAAGACTATTTGCAAGGCCATATCACGGAGTCTCATTTATTTTTATGCGATTGTTATCGATACGGATTGTTTGTGCATATTATTGTGAAACTTTGGAATTCTTTGCGATTCTTTAATCTCTTTCAATGGTCTGATCATTTCCTCTTTCAAATACATACGGTAATTTCAACTTGAACTTTGCGTGGAATTTTATACTCTGAGCAACTGGTTTGAAGTCTTCAATATAACAGCCTACCACATCTACCCGTTGATTCAACATGTTTTTATCAGCTATAGATAAGAGAAGGAAGCCGACTGAACAATACACATAGAAGTAGAACCTCGAATGGCTGTAAACAGGCCATGGATTCAGTCCCCTGCCTATCCGTAGTGAGACTGGATTTAAAGGAGACCTCCGGATGATTTTCAGACTTTTACATTTGAACAACTATAGATTAGTTATACCGATTTCATAATTTATAGTGATTGGGTTGAGGAATAAGAATGTTTTCGAAATTTACAACGAATCGCAATAAACAAGGATGATGACATGACAGCATCACCAAAAGAATGCACGAGTTGGGGCTCAAGGAAGCAAAACAGAAGAAGATGACATGCATACATTCTATATACACAGGTGACCTTGTTAAGCAAGTGGTATTGTAATGGAAGTACACTTCTACATTTCTGTATTATGTGAGGCTCCTTATATGTCACCAACACTGTTCAGTATAATTTAAGATTTTTTCAGAGTATTGTTTCTCTGCTCAAGGACCACGATAAATTCCACAAATCTATACATGGAGCTGTCGATTTACGCACTACATGATGTGAAATTATGAAAATCGTCTGGACAAGGTTAGTAAACAATGCAGTAGGAGGCGCGGTAAAGCGAATACATTGTGTGCCCGTGCATATCATATTTAATTGGATTTGATTCATTGAAACTCTTCTATATTATACATGATCAATATGATCTCCATAATCATCAGAACAGGTGAAGTTCTATCAAAGGGACATTCCAGAAGCAGAACAAGCAGATGCTTGTAGGAGTATAGGTTCCCCATAATGCTTCCCCAAACAGGGCTTCATGATTGTTTAAAGGGACATTTTCTGGTCATATCGAAACATGACCAGCATGTCTTTTGGCAAACAACGTTCAAGTCCTACTATCTGTCGTGTCACACCGATCCGTCTCTCATTTCATAAACAAGATCCAGTGAGAAATCGATGCGGGGATATACTATAATTTGGTTTGGCGGTTTGATTGCACGATCATTTCCTGCACTTCAGTGATCTTCCTCATGTTGGAGTACAGGGGCGGATCCAGGAATTCCGTGAAGAGGGGGCGGCTTTACAAAATTAAAGGGGGAGGGGGCACGCAGCCCCATTCTTTCTTGTTATTCCTTTTGTTTTAACAACAAATAAAAGAATAAAGGGGGGGGGGGAGGGCACGCCCGGTGCCCTCCCCCTGGATCCGCTTCTCGAGCTGCAGTCCATCTCTTTAACAGCCACGGGAACAGCCAGGCACCATGAAAATGGAACATGTGAACAAGGAAATAAAGTGGAGCTGGTGCTTTCTAGCTGCAACTTCAGGGATAGAGTATCATACGCCACTTGAATTGGGCTAAAATAATCTTTCGTTTGCACTTTCAATACTGAGAGTCGTTTTTTTTTTCCCAAGCATCCTCAAAATGTGAAACAAAATGAACAACCTTGGTTTATGTCATTCACGCATTCGATGTACTTTTAGACCCATGAAGGTGATTTAAACTCCTGTCAACTTCTGTACAGCTCTTAGTATAGTGTCATTCATGCGACATTCCGACTGTCGTGCACAAGATATACATTTAATCACACGAAGTTTAGTCTGACCTTCAAATGCAAAAGGGGAACAGCGAGTGATGTCCGACTACACATTGATATTAGTATAGTCACGCATAGAGCACATGAAAATCATAAATGCGTAGTGTATGTGTGTGTGTAATGTGTAGTGTGTAATGTGTGTAGTGTGTAGAGTGTAGTGAGAATCGTAGTGTGTTTAATGCATTCCGCGGTGCAGCCGTTAAAAGGTTGATAGACGAAGACTGAACATAACACTGACACTTCGGAGAGTGTTACATGTAGTTGACACCCTCTGGTTGTTTATTATTATCTGTTGAAAGATACTGATAAATGGAGAGCAAAAGTTACAATACATTGATTCATAACATTGAGGGAATTCAAGTATTGACGATTCCAGCTATATACCACGGAAAGCTGTGGTTTACACTGGTAATTATTGTTAGCGTTTACAACGGACTTTGGTATACCTTCTCTTCTTCCCAGGGTTGAAAACGTAAAATTGGATACGCATAGGTGAAACAGGCTTTTAAATGGTCACATTATCATAATCATTGATATTGCTTTGCTTGTACTTCCTCATAAATACCCACTTTTTAATCTTTCCTATATATCCTGTTCATTAATTAACAATCACAAAGCAAATAAAGAAGTTGAAATATTTTCTCCTATATCGGATATTAGTTCAATTCAATTCAAATCAATTCATTTCAGTTCAGTTCAATTCAATTCATTTCATTTCAATTTAATTCAATTCAATTCAATTTAATTCAATTCAATTCAATTCAATTCAATTCAATTCAATTCAATTTAATTTCATTCAATTCAATCCAATTCAATTCAACTCAATCCAATCCAATCCAATTCAATTTAATTCAATTTAATTCAATCCAATTCAATTTAATTCAGTTCAATTCAATTCAGTTCAATTCAATTCAGTTCAATTCAATCAATTCAATTCAATTCAATTCACTTATTTTCATTCATTTTTTTTCCAGCTAAACATAACACAGAATAAATCAGGAATTATAACTAAAGCATACATTCAACTGTGCAAGGGATGAATAATAGTTAACAAATAAAGATATACATGCATACCGTCAAAATACAAAGTTATGTTGAGGGGGGAAAATGAATTGTGAGGTCCACTAAAAAGCATGCTGGTTTACTGTAAACCACTCATAGGATTCTTATGAAAATACTTGTTTACAAAAACACGAGAAACTACTAGTTTATGTTTACAAAGACAGGACGGAGCAAGACAGGAGAAGCACAACAACATGACATGACTTGACTGAAGGGTATACCATTGAACGGAATGGAAAGAAAGGAAAAAAAGAAAGAAAGAGAATCGCTAATAAGCCTATGAAAGAAATAGGAGCCAAATTTCCTTATAGGGTGTAAATGCTTCACGCTGAACTGGAAGCAATCCCACATACTCAAGAATCAACTGGTTTGGTATGATGCAAATAACTGGGATGACGTGCACACAACTTATTTGCTGTGCATGTGTTCAGAAACATTTCAATAAGTAATGTTGGACGAGAACGAATACTAAGATGAAAGTTCTAATGCAAGCTGATTATTTTTCCATGAGTTACCGACGCGACTCCCTTCTGCACGCACTGCTGCATGGGGATAGCCGCTCTTCCACCTGCTGCTTTTAACACCCCTCCCCCCCCCCCTTACCCCCTTCACTCAATCAAGCGAGGCCAGGGCTTGATGAAAATGATCGCCGGTTGATGAATAAATGATATCAAAGTATAATAACTGTCAGGCGAGGTCGCAACGCCACAGAAATTTTGCCTGCATGGGCAGATTCTTGGTGCTTTCATGTCATTTTTAAGACCTTAATTGATAGCTAGCACATCAGCATTCTCTGGAACTTCTAATTAATAATGAAAAAAGAAAGAAAGAAATGAGTTAGAAATGGAAGTCTTACAGGTAACGTACATACCAGCACTCATCGTGCTTTGCCGAAATGTATCGTCACGATGAATTGCGGAGACCTAATTTCTACACCAGCTCCCAGATTGAACCAGAGTCAGTCAGTCAGCAAACCAATTAATTAGTTCCGCGCAGTTTAAAACACCTCTGATGAATGACATTTCGCCGTGCTAGCTGGCCGCTGTTTTCTGCCCCAGTTAATTCGCTAAAATGATCCCGAACACACACCTCTACCTCGATTAGTAACACGACTGGGTTTGTTAATGTCGCCATGGATACCAAGGCTTTTTTCTTTTGTTTCCTCTGTCATTTACCATTGGCTGTAGGATAGAAACTCATCCTTTAAGTACCCAAACATAAAAGAACTAGGACCAGAGAAAACAAATGCCTCCTTCCCCCCCCCCCCCCCTCGGCTGACTTAGGATAAAACCCATTCCTTTATTGTAGTTTTGAGTAGCTTCTCAAGGTCATTGTTTTGCACTCTCTACTAGTGTCCACCGAAATACCATTTTTGCCAAGTCACAGAGTATATCACGAAATGAGATGCGGGAATGCGAGATGCGGTCACCATAGAAACGACATGTAAAGGACTTTTATACACTGCAAAGCATCGGGTGTTCAATGCGAAACACCGAGCTGATGTTAGATTTCCGGTACTCATTATTTCTTTTGTGGTGTTACATTAACACTAATCGGTGTCGCTTCAAGATAGAAAACTTAAAAAAAAAAAAGATCATTAGTTCCTGTTCTTCTTGTTGATTTTGAACTTCAACAAGACGAATAAGAGTTTTCCGATAAAGTACCTAAATTTTGATTACATTTACACCACAGTAACACAAGAGGTGGTGGTCTCCTATTCACACTCTGCAGGTGTTATGCAATTGAAATGAACACCAACAATGCCAAGTCCACGCCATGTAGTGTAATTGTTGAATTGACACCAGTGCATTGTCAAAAATATCACCAGCTACGGTGCCAAATTAACGCCACGAAGTGCCAGATGAACACTTTTCAACACCATCACAATATAGGGCCTACACCTGTCGGTGTTTTCCTGTATTGACACTCTATATGCTCGTTTGTGTTAGTTAGATTTACACCCGATCTTTGTGCAATGTAACCTGCTTCTTATGAAATTTCGGATGTAATCAGAATCTGAAGCAAATTGTATATTTCTTAATAGTAGAAGCAACAAGGCTAATCAATACATAACATTATTTTGGTGGTAGAGGACTGTTACGCCTTCTACCATCCAACGTTCTATCCCTCACAAGGGTTAACCCTAACTAGGCCGGGCTATTTAGGTAGATCATAGAGCCGGGGGGGGGGGGGCTCCCAGGCCCCCCCTCCAGATCTCGGCCGTCGACCGCGCGATCGCGACGAAAATTGGCACACACATTGCCTATGGTGTAATCTAAAGTACTACGAAGTTAGATTTTTAAAAAATTGTCATTTATGCTAAATTATGCTAATTTATGCATAATGATGCATGAAATCGGACAATTTGGTATAAATCACTAAATAAAGCTCGAAATGGGCACATTTTTTGTGTAAATATTCTTTTTAGTGTCCTAAGCAAATATAAGAGAAAAAATTGAGCTATCCAAAAAAATTTCTTAAGTATTTTATTGTTTTTTGAATTTCTTATGTATTTCTTTGTTTTTTCGACTTTATGTTTTTCATTGTTTTTTCGGTGAAACTTGTCCGCGACATTGTTCCGAACAAGAAAATATGTTATTAATTGATTGTAATCAATAAAACCCCAAAATAATCATGCTTTTCTGAAACTTGACTGTAAGCACAGTTTCCATTGAAATTGTACACGAATTCACGTTTTTGAGCAATTTTTGGTCTGACATGCATGTACATATTTATGCGAAACTTCGGAACCGCGCGCCCGGACATCGCAAATTTGGTGTCAAAAGATGCGGGAGACTCGACAGGAAAAAGTCATGAAACGTCGCGGCGATAGCTTGTCACGTTAGCGATACATCGCGCGGAATGTCGAGGGGGGGGGGGGCCTCGGAGGCCCCCCCCCCCGGCCTAGTTAGGGTTAAGTCTTATTTCTTATACTCTTGTAATACACTTTTGTTTTTGTATCTACTGTATTGTTCCCTGAAAAGGTCGAGTAGATAAAAATAATAATAATAATAATAATAATAATAATAATAATGATAATAATGATAATAATAATAATAATAATAATAATAACAATAATAATAATAATAATAATAATAATAATAATAATAATAATAATAATAATAATAATAATAATAATAATAATAATAATAATAATATAGTAATGATAATAATAATCATAATAAAATAATCATTTATATCCGTGAGTTACGAACATAACCTAAATGAGTCTTAATACAGTGTATCACTTCGAGCTGAAGATCTCCTCTTTAAGAATCTGACTTCAGCTCGGAAAAAAAGCCAATCCATTTGGGGACATATTGCGGGTTTTGAGCTGTATGGGTTACAAAAATGTTGACTCAGCGTGCCGTGTTATTCACCCTTACACAAGAATTATATGAACATTGTCTTATGCCACAAACATATTTGTCAATCAAGGACGAACTACCAAAGCAGGCATCAACGAAGGTTTAAAAACTTGAATAAACTGTCGTGAAGGATTTAGGTCGGTAACATAGGTTCCCACTATTGTCCATCTATTTATCTGTCTGTCTGTCTGTTTGTCTGTGAGTCTTCCTCTGATTTATTTACTTTTTCTGATAATTTCATTCTGTTCATTCTGTTCATTCTGTTATGTAGGAGTTTCCAAGACCCGTCGGAATCATAGCACGGCAAAGAGCGTACAGTCGGTCGTGGGTGGGTTAAAATAATAATATACCTCTCTACGGGTGCACGAGAAATTTTTGAACGAATAGGTTTTCATGACAATGTTAACACCCACGTTTTTAAATTTCTATGGATAGACGTTCTCAGAGAATGAAAGGACTTACGTTTGACAGATGTCCAATCTATTCAAGCAACAGGAAAACCACTGGGTTAAACATACGGCCAAACCCAGGGTATTTAAGCGTTCCTTCAAGGACATCAGTCAACAATAAAGGAAACTGATAGACATGATAATCAAACATGCGCTCAAAAAACCCATGTTTTCCCTCCCCGTCCCTTCATTTCCGTTAACCCATTCCTTTTATCCGTGGAGCTTTCACGACGAATACGAAAAGTAGGTTAACTTATTTTGCCAATTTACAAGCGATCCGAGAGAGGTAAAATTGAATGAGCGTGCGTTTAAGTAAAATCCGTGACAGGTCAGAGGCCGCCACGGGAGTGCACCGGACCGGTCCGTTCATGATGACAGAGAGGCCGCCACGCCAGAGCGCCGGCCCGTTCTACCGGCAGTAGACTACCTCGCCCACTGACCAACTCAACACCCCACTCAGACAACCACACCGGCCAGACATACATTGTTTGAAAAGAGTCCGGATGCGGGTGGGACTTCCATAGGGCTTATGATTCACTAAAAGTCTCGTCTGAATTTCTACTTTATATTGTCGAACAAACAATTACGTCATCACTTGTCTACCACTTATACCGACTTTGTTGCAGCAACGACAACCTGCCCTGATTGGAAACCTGCAGCAAACAGCTGACGAGAAATATGAGTATCTGATGTCGAGGAGGGTTAAGTTTTGTCTCAATTTCATCCATCAGAAGATGAAATCTCCTGGAATCGATCTTATCAAACAAACAGACACACACACACATACATACGCACACACACACACACACACAGATACATACACACAAACATCATTTTTCCTATAGCTTGAGACTAATGTAAAAAAGCACACCAATTAATACCCATTCATTATCTATTTCTTTGCATGCATGACAAATCTAACAACAACAACAACATCAACAACAACAATAACAACAACAACAACAACAACAACAAAATGGATATAAAAAAGCCGACGTAATAATGATATTATGAGCAAGGATTTTTCACTGGAAAAAATATGGAAAAGGATTTATATGGATTGGGGAAAATGGTTGATGAGAGTGACTTATCTACAGTTGTATATACATGGTATAAACGTTTAGGAGGGGTTAGAGCAGTTGAATCTGGTTGGTAGTAATACTATGATAAAGAGAGAGAGAGAAAAAAAGGATGTCCTATTTGTTTCTATACCATAGGCTCTTTGGTGTAAGAATTACTGCTGCCACAGAAGACCCTGACATAACCATTATACCCCCAAACAGATACCCATATTTCCGGTTATATTTCGTGACTCGGAAGGTACGTCATACCCAAGGTTTGTTATTCCGAAGATGCCTAAGATTATAAGATGTCTAATTCCGAAAATGAAATACGGTTCATTATTCCCAACATGTAATAATACGAAAATGAAATGAGGGTCGTAATTCCAATGATTCGTTAATCCTAAAAAGAAAAAAAAAAGCCTCGTTTTTCTAAAGATTACTTAATCTGAAATAGAAATGTAGTTCGTATTTCCGAAATTTCGTTATTTTTTATTTACTTATTAACTACTTATTATTTTCCCCTTTTTATTTCCAGATTAACAAACATCTTGGTATAGAGAATCCATGTGTTATTGGAATATCGAACCTTCGGAATAACGAACATCACCCCATATTTCCACCTGGGTGAGGTGTTACATAACATCATCGTCTATCTCCTCTACGGTGCATGTGCCAGGCAGCAGTAGAACCAGAACCCACCATTTAAAAGTCCATGATCTTCTCCAAAATACCATACTATTATGCTCACCACAACAGATTCTCTTTAATTAGACTTTGGCTTGTCAGCAATAGATAATAGCTATGCGATGAAACGAAGAAGGGAATGAGAACCATCATCACGCATTAGAAAAGTCCTATAGTGCCATTAGGATATTGGTGACCGGTGGAGCAGCTGGACCCTTTCCGCCCCCTAAGTCAGTAATGGAGGGGACCTTGTGAATATCTGTGTCAGAGGCGACATCAAGGTTACAGTGATCACTGGCGATTCTCAACCAGGGCAATTTCAAAATCCGTCGCTCAAATCGTAATGGAAAGAAATGAATTGAATTGAATTGTATTAAAAGGTATTTATTGGATAACGTTCATTGCACCCCGCAGGCTAAATTGAGGATATTTTACATAAATCATCATGAATACATTTAAATACATGTAAACATGCTTCAAAAAATAAATATCATCTATTGCACAATAAAGTTAACCTTTACCATTAACAAAACAAAACAAAAAACCAAATATCACAATAACAAATATTACAATTACAAAAAAAAAAAAGGGATGATCCCTCCTCATGCTTTTGGATAACTGTCATCAGCTGTTATATACACTGAAGGTCCAGCATGGGTCTCAAATATATATACACCAGTACATTGATTCTCCCCCACCCCTCCTCCTCTGCCAGACGCATATTATGCTTGTTCCAGATTCTTCCAGACATACATGTACCCCCATAAAGGGTTACGATTTTAACCCCATACCAGAGACTTTTGGAAGTATAGGGAAGTATGCAAAATTACCCCATTATCACAAATTTTTGGAAGGTTCACCTGGCTTGCTTTTGCAGTGAAAACATATAATACGCAATAAGCTCATTCAGGAGAATCTTGACAAACACCAAAAAAAAAAAAAAAAAAAAAAAAAAAAAAAGAGGAAATCGCCGAGTTAAATAATTAGCTAAGCTGCTCTTATTTTGTAAATTCCTTCTTACATCAGTAGTCTAAAGCACTGACAACAACTATATACAGCAGAATTAATTAATGCATTTATAAGTGTCAATTTAACTATACAACCACATTAATCACCAATTATTTCCTTTGTATATGTGAAAATCAAACCAGGCCTTTCGTGAATCCCCCTCCCAAGCTGCAAAATTGCACATTTTTAGCCTTACTTCCGTGAGTATATCCTGAGGACCATATTTTAGTCGTTTGGCCCTGAGGAAGGGCTGTCATCTAATCAAGCATCCTTATGGTTTATTCTGGGTTCAATGGCACTTCCTCCTGCGACAATTGCTGCCATGAAATATTTGCACGCTAAGCTACAAATAAATTCGGGTGCACGTCACGAGACCGACACCCACGAGTCATACAGACCACAAGACCACTCACAAGTCATACAGCCCACGAGTCATACAGCTAACAAGTCATACAGCCCATGAGTTCGACACTAAGCCAACAAGGCCCACGAGACCGACACATTACGCGCCGTGTTGTATCTGTCGAACTCGTGGGCTGTTTTTACCTATAGTGTCGAACTCATGGGCTTTATTTGCCTAGTGTCGAATTCATGGGCTGTATGACTCGTGAGCTGTATGACTCATGAACCTGTTTTCAGTGTCGAACTCGTGGGCTGTATGACTAGTGGGTGTCGGCCTATTGGGATGACCCCATAAATTCTACCAAGAAACATATAACCTTAACTCTCAACTTAATCCTCACATCAAACTAAACCTACAACCCTATCACAACCCTAACCCTATATATATAAAACCCTAAGTTCTTGGAGAAAATAAGACCGGAGCAATTGTCGCAGGAGCAAAACAATGTCATGTCACCTCTATTCTGACGGCCCCCTGCAAGGTGAAACATAATAATGTACGAGATAATTCAGTAATTTACTGTATTTCGTATGTTAATGTTTTATCTAATTCGTTTGTTTAAACTTGAATTTTCTCAGAAAATGAAGTTTCCCCAAGATTTCCGTTTTATTGATGTATTCCGTTGGTACATTCTGTTCTTGAAAAAAAAAATGTAACAGAAATGAATTTGTATAAAAAGTCACAGACTGCAACAGCAGCAAAAAAAAAAAAATAACAACAACAAAAACAACAACAACAACAACGACAACAAACAAACAAACAAAAAACTCTGTCGTTATTTCTATTTTCGTTGTGGAATTCTTATCTGCTCCATCTATATATAACTTAGAGTTTTTAGTGAGGAAAATAAGGATTTTTGACGCCTCATAACCAGAAATAAGTATAAACGCTGAAAAGGAAAATGACCAAGTAGATTCAAAGGACAATAAAAGTATCTCGAAAAGCAAAGAAACTTCAGGACCATTGAAGGTGCTTTTCATTTTCTCTCGGATTTTGTGACACTATGGACAAGCAGGTGGAAGGCAAGGGCGGGTAATAAAGTCCTAAAGTCGTGCTAATTAAACTTTGCGACGTAACAAAATTGTGGCTCATACGGTAAATCTGGTAACATAAGAGCATAAAATGGCCCAGCAGCATCATGTCTTATATATAGTAAACATGAGAAAACTCACGGCAATGCACGCAATAATGGTCCTTATAGACGGCATTAGCGCGCGAAATCAGACCCAATGAAGGTTGCTTGAGTGCTCTTAATTTTCTTGCTAGATAAACTGAAAGAAAACTGACCAGGAGAGCTAATGGATTCGTAAGGTCTTTGCTGAAAAAAGAGGCTTGTACGCATGATTTTGAAGAGGAACAAATTATATGAAAACCAATTGCCAACTCAGCAGGGGCAAAACTTATTTAGTTGGAGTTTAAAAACACTTCAGCAAGGAGCGACTGTGACATGTCTGAATAAAGCTCTGCTTTCATGCATATAGGCAAAATGTGGTCTGCAAAAATCTCGATTAATGGATTCTATACACGAAGTCGTTAATGGTTGTGTTTCAAATAAAGGATAATGTCCTCAAAAAGTGAACGGGCATATATAAAGTTTTTTTTTTTTGTGTGTGTGTGTTCTTTTTCCATAATTCGTTTCTGTCAGTCAAAATGCTAGGATGTAGACTTTATAATAATCACCGACCAAAGCATACACGCTGATGGCAAATGTTTAAAAAAATTAATTAATTAATTAATTCAATAGGAATGGAATAGAATAGTTTCCCCACTGCATTCTAAAGGCAAATATTCTACAATCCGAATAGCAGTTGCCCGTTGATCAGCTGGCCTTTTATCCTTTGTCCTGGGCAGTGTAACACACTTAAAGGACAAGAACTATAACCAGCAAAAACGCACTGAATATCATGACCAAGTTCATCTATTATTAGATTACTAGCAGTTCGTAGAATATAAAATATTATATGAAATAATATTTGATCCTCGTATCCATTTTGTTGCACTCTCTACCAGCGTGAGTCGACCATGTATTGTTATTATCAAATTGCATTACTATTATAATATTGTCATTACACAACGTTATTGGGTTAAATACTGTTCACGGATCTTATCAAACAGATGCCACTGGATTGAACAAGAAAGCTCACAAATTGACTTGTCCGTCCTTCGTGGATTAATCTAGGTTCCATGGCAACATTAAACAATTAATCCTCAGCTTTCAAAATATACAATTGCATACCTGTCCTATATACTCAGCAGCATTTTTCTCATCTTGTTGTTTTAGTAGCCATGACCCCAACTTAAGTAAGCTTTAACTTGATCTTATCTGACGCCAACTTCCATTAAAAGGTCAAAATGATAATGTCTACTGGATTCCAAGTTGAAATGACTACATTGACCATTGTTTCAAGGGTAATTCAGCGTAATAGTGTTAGGAGAATGAAGTTACGACACACTCGTCATGTTCGTTGTTGTCTGAAGGGTATATTCGAACGCTAGAAAGAATGTTTTTTCGGGGGGTGGGGAGAGGGCTATTCATGAATATACTAATCTCAAATAGATCATTTCAAAGATTGAAAAATGACAACAATTATTGTACAATCTTTTGCGGGATTCGCCCTAGCTCTGCAACGATGCGTTATTATCGATCTGTATAATTGGTCTGATGTCAGAAGGTATAATTATAATAATAATAATCTATCATAAGCTTTGAACGTACGTGTATCACTGGAGAGCATAGACAGAGGAAAATTGCTCACGAAATTTCTACACTTGATATAATCCGTAAGCGCCATGAACATCCGTATTCAGGTTGTTATGGTGCTGGCGGGAATATACGGGGGACATCATTTGGCGCTTACGGAAACATTCCGTCATAAGGGTCTTAAACTATCCCGTATCCTCTCCACTGAAGTCATAGCAAGCCCGTGAATAAATTTCACTGAAGTGCTTTTTTCAAGTGTACAAGCAGAAGCAGAAAACTCAACATTTACTTTTTAGCTGACACTTTTAAAACCAAAGATGGGAGAGACATAACAGTTGAGAATCAGGATGGCGGTCTGTGTGAGCAGTGAGTGTGTTTATAATGGTGAGCTCATCATTATGTTTGCCTGTATGTTTGTGTGTTTGTCAGCCTGTCTTTGTCTGTAACCACTGTATTTGTGCGTCCTCGTTATCACTTGTCGCGCCAGGACATTGCCCCCCCCCCCCCCCCGAAAAAAAAGAAAAAAGAAGAAAGAAAAAAGTGATATCCCTGGTATTTTTTATGTCTGGGTCAGTAGTCAATCCCATGATATCCAATACTCAAGGTGACAATAAGTTGTATTCTTCCTTCACTTTGTTGCCCCCTTGCTGTTATTGTTTATACATCCCTCTTATGAAACGGGGATGACAACCACTACAAAAATAACGATGAAACTGTCAGAAGGCCTATTCTCGGTTGAGCAGGTGAAAGGCAACTATAATGAAACCTGGCTGAAACTAGTGTAAGGTCACGCGAACGTGGTTATCTCAAGGCGCTGTCCATTTGTTCAGATAATAAAGATATGTGCAGTATACAGTTGCGTGAGAAAACTCAGCGGGAATTCGTACGAAAAGGCGCCATTCCCCGAGATCGATTGTGAGAGTGAATATACAGAAAGATATACAGGAAAATCCGATGTAAACGACTTGGTAACTCGATCACGATAATGCATTTTCTTATACCACTGATGTGGCTTTGGTGTTTTACTCCACTAAGAGATGGTTGATTTACTTTCTCTTTAATATATCTCCAGTCTCATTATATGCTCCACCATTATTTTGACTCATTTTCACTTTTCTTTATATTCTCTCATTTCCTTCTTTTTCATTTAATTATTGTCATCCAAGAATTTGGTATACCATTTTTCTTTCCTTTTAAGTTGATTTATTGTAACATTAAGGAATACGCTTTCACGGCTAGTCTATTGCTGTTGTCTTCGTTGTTTTTTTTTTATTTCTAATTTCGTTGATCTTATTTGTGTGTTTGTATTTAGGTTTTGTTTGTAACAACAAAGTCTCCGTGGTCATTGGTGGTCATAGAAAACGTATACATTGTATACGCTGTCAAGAACACGGCCTAGTAGTATAGTATAGTAATGATAGAGACCTAACTTTAAGCATGTTAGGTTTCTGACATTTCTTGATGAGATAATGAAAAACCTCTGCTGAAATATGAAAGAGCATGTAATTTCAAGAGGGATTCAACATTTATTTGGTGAAAATTGGCCTTGAAATTACTAAGATATCCAAAAAAGCGATCCTAATAAAATTGACAGGCCACGACGTTTATTAGTATCTCTTTGTTTTTCCTTATTTTTAGATATCTCAGTAATTTCAAAACCGATTTTCATCAAATAAACTTTTGATCCCCGTAGAATTGTATGCTCTTCAACATTTCATTGAGTGGTTTCTAAATATCTCCCAAAAACGTTACAAGATGAATCCTCACCTCAACCATGCAGTACTGTACAGTCCCTTTAACATTATTGTCTGCCCTTCAATGCATTTTACCACCTCCCTGATTTTACACAGACCGGCTGGATTTCCCTCAAACCATTATTCGCTCAGTGCTCGAAAACACGATGGAACCTTTTTACACTTCTCTGCCTTAATCAATTTAAGTCTTGTGTCTTGAGACTACACGCCAGTGATTTTAATGTGCCTTTCTGACGGGTCTGTCACTAATGTGCAACAAAAATAGAAAATGCTTTCTTTCTTTTTGACAACTTCTTTACAACAATTGAACAAGGGAAGTTGACATTGGAACTTGCACTGATCAGCAACTGTCGGTTACCATGGTTACATGACATTTGCTCCCGCGACAATTGCTCTCATGAAATATCTGCCCGCTAAGCCAAACATAAAACCTACCCACAGACATTACCCTAACCTGTATCCTAATCCTCACATCAAACGAAACTTAAAACTCTGTTACAGCCCTAACTCTAACCCTAAGTCCTGGCTTGGAGAAAATAAAACTGGAGTAATCGTCGCAGTAGCAAATAATGTAGTGTCGACCAATATATTGTCAACCTCTTATGATGTACGAAAACCTAGACCAGTAACATAACACGTGCCCTCCTTTGAATATTTCTTCGACAGACTGACGACTCTCGAGTCATACCGACCACAAGTTCGACACTGAAAAAAAGTTCATGAGTCATACAGCCCACGAGCACGACACTAGGCAGATAAGGTCCTTGAGTTTGACGCCAGGCAAACAAGGCCCACGAATCCGACACTAGACAAAAAAAAAAAAAGCCGAGTTTGACATTACATCAAGGGGTTGAATGTATCAGTCTCGTGGGCCTTTTTCGCTTTGAATTGCGTCGAACTCGTAGGCCTTGTTTGCCTATAGTGTCGGACTCATGGGCATTATTTGCCTAGAGTCGAGCTCATGGACAGTATGAGTCGTGGGCTCTATGACTCGTGGGTTATGACTCGTGGGTTGTATGATAGTCGTCGGCTGCATGACTCATGGTTGTCGAACTCTTGACGTGCATCCGTTAGAGGTCGATTAAAATGGACCATTTTATGCATGCTGTGTAACGGCATTCGCGTTACTTTAGTACGCACTGTCCCAGCTGGGGGTTTACTACCGAGGGATGAAATCAGCCTTAAAGGGGTTGCCATGCATGTTCATTTTTCGAATATTGTCAAATCATCAGATCCGTTGTGACGTCATTGAGAAGATCAAAACTTTTGTCGTGATTTACTCAATATTTGTCCCTTTTATCCTCCTAAAGAGAGCCCAAACCTCATTTGTGCGTGTAATTGTCATTCTGTGTGATGCCATATAGCCTCATCACTGAGACTTTCTATGGATGCAGGGCATTCTTAACGTCTTAACCGTGTTCCTTTAATCCCATGAAATGTCCCTCGGATGCCATTAGCGATCTATGTCTGGCTCTTGGCATTTTGCTCGTTTTTGTTGTTGTTGTTTTTTTTTTTATCTCAACGTGCATCGCAGTGTTCCTCCGACACCACCTCCAAAAGGGTTTTCTTGGTGACTCTAAAGAGTATACCTTGACCCACCGAATATCAGAAATAACGTTGCTTTGGTTTGTTAGCGAATATTCTTATATCAAAATGTCTACAATCACTGGTCTTATCTCATAAAGAAAATAAAATTGTCGTTCGATTGAACCATTTTTTCAAACATTCTGTTGCAAAAGAGAAAGAGAATTTTAGTCTCTCCGTATTGCTTCCCATGTTTGATTATTGCATTTATAACACATTTAGAATAATGCTGCGTATATTTCTGAGTTTGTGAGGATTTTAATGATTTTATCAGTTTCATCCAGTCTTTCTCCAACATGAGGAGTGCAATACAATTCGAAGGTGCTGATTTAGTACAATGGCAAATGATAATAATAACGCAATAATGATAATGCAACAATACTCTTCAAGGACGTAATGGAAGGGTTAAAGGTCATATTTACCTTTGGGATCAGTGATTTAAAAAATGTTCAAGATATCATTATTGTTATGTTTAGGTGTGTTGTATCACAAAACATCCTACCAAACTTTTTTTTTTTTTTCGCATTAAAACTAGCCTTTGATATAAGCATAAGGAGATATCAGTATTTTTTTTTTTCATTAAACCATACCTCTACATGTATATGGTTTAGTCTGGAAACATTTTTTTATTATAACTATTGTTCACATTTTATGTATTTAACAACACTTATCATCGATTATACGGTTTCAAATTTTTACAGTGGTTGTTTCTATCCCTAAATCAAATTTTAGAACTATTTTAAAGCAATAATGCTGAATTTTTGTTTCTTCTGCAAAAAGGTAAATTGTCCAGACGATTTTTATAATTTCACATCATGTAGTACGCCTACATGTACATAAATCGATAGTTCCATGTAAAGATTTGTGGAATTTATCGTGGTTCTTGTTGAATAGAGAAATCCATAATCTGAAAAAAAAAAACACCTCAAAACAAATCACATTGAACAAGGATGATGACATCGGAGGCTCACATTTATCATTTCAGAAATGTAGAAATGTAATTTCATTACAATAATATACCGCTTGCTTAACAAGTTCACCTGTGTAGAATTAATGCATGTTTTCTTCTTATGTTTTGCTTCCTTGAGCCCTCCCCCCCCCCTTACATACTTATGGTAAAGCTGCCATGTCACCATCCTCAATTGTTCATTGTGATTTGTTGTAAATTTTGGACACATTTTTAATCCTCATCCCAATCACTATAGATTCTGAAACTCTGTACTCAGTATTTATTAATTACAGTTGTTCAAATTAAGTCTAAAAATCATCCGGTGGTCTCCTTTAATACAACCAACAGAGCTATATATATCTAGGTCACTCAATGTATCGACTTCTCTCACTGAACTTCAAATGGTTTATAAAACACACAAACACGCATACACACACACACTCTCTCTCTCTCTCTCACACACACGCACACGCACATACACAAGGGGAGTATCTTAATGATATTTACACTCAATTATAATTTTTCTACGAATTTTTGATAATGAGGTCACATATTTCACGTGTCCTTAATTCCTATCGTTATGATATCATTGCAAAACGATATAATGAGAAAAAAAAAATAAATTATCAGAATGAGCTTTAGGAGGTCATACAAAATAAATAAATGTCCTTTGTAACTGTTACCAGGAAACTGTACAAAGCGAAACAGCATTCTCAACTTTTATGGTCATTTGGAGCAAAACTTAACCTGTTGAATTTTGATTCGATGACTGTGAATCTGTAACTATAAAAAGCTGGTTCTTTCAGATCGCTTCTCATCTATCGCAGCTCGCGTACGAGACGTATATTCCATCAGTAAAAATCAGAAAAGGAAATTTCACGCGATCAAATAAGAATATAGTGCTTAGATGAAAGGGAAAATTCTGTGCCATATACAGGGACGAATCAAACGTGATTTTTCACCACTCGCGTAGAAATCGAAATAAGGTTATCTTTTCCTTGATTGACACAGCGGGGGAAAAAGAAACCCTACAATAGCACGTTTTTGGTCTCAGTGTGGAGATGTCTTTTTTGTAGCAAGCTGCGAGCATCGATTGACATTGAAAGGGAGTCGTTTTCAGCACTTTGGGGTTACGGTTGCTGTGACAGTTGCATTGCTAAACAACTTTGGTAGACCTCTTTTACACGATCAATATTTATCTTTCTTACTTAGGGCCTATTATAGGCGAATCAGGAATTCCACTCATTTGACCAAGGTCACACTACCATTCGGCATCGCAGAAATGCCATGCCGCCTCTCCTGCATGCTTGACGCTTTTCACTGTCAGTGCTCATTCGTTCATTCGGATGAATGTTTAAATCAGATCCTAGCCGTTTGCTCGACTCCTCCAAGCATTCGAAGATCTTGAGATTGACAGTGGGGGTTAAAAAGAAAGGAAAAATATCAGAGATAGAGAGAAACAAAATATGTGCAGGGAGGGAGGGAGGGAGGGAGGGGGGGGAGAAAAATAGAAGTAAAGGGGGTGGGATAGGAAACCCGATTCATAAAAATGAGCCAAGTACATTTGTATAAGAGAGCGTAAAAGGGAGAGGTAAAGGTGTGAAAGAAGAAGGAAAAGACAACCCCTTCATTAAATGTCATTTCAGATGAAATATATAACTACTATTCTATATCTTACTGCCATTGCAGTTCTATACTACAACTATATGTGCCTACTACGAAACGACTATACCTGTACTAAAAAGACATCACATATAATTCTACCTGTAAGACCATGCGAAGAACTCCCCTCCCTGCTAAAGACCAAGCTTCCTCTTGAACGCATTAGTACATCTCACCAAAGCTATGCTTATGTTTTTGTATAATGCATTTGTTTTGTTATCACAGAAACAATAGACCCTAATTTTTTCTCAGCTATATCCTACCAGCCACAATCCAAGTCCAACCGGAGACGCGGAAGCGAATGGGCTCACAGGTTTCCTCCGTACTTCTGACAGCAAACCGGCCGGGAGATTACCGGGGACAAGGAAAGGTTTAGACTCGCAGACTTCCTACGCATGTTTATTATCTCAGAATACTATTTCGACTTCTCTCCACCAAAATGTCGGCTCTGGCATAAAGAGACATTCAGTAGTTCGTATCTGTAATGTAGTACAATTCATGGATGCTTTTCATTTATGCTATACAGCCTAATCATACCACGTAGCATTTTATTCACCTATACTATGTTGCACCTCCCATTAAGTTCCATAGGCTGGAATTCACTTAGTTGCTGATAGGTGAAGGCAAAGCCATCGGCCAGCTTTGTGGTTGTTCAGAGCAACTTTGTTAGCAAAACATGCGTAGAATTTGAATACATTACAGATACGGTCTAACTGACAGACGATCAAAAACTTATAGTAGGCTCCTACAATAATTAAGTAGGGTTACTTCATTTATGCAGCGGTTCATATATCACAGTTTATCTACCATAATTACTGGGTGTACATGCGGGGGGGGGGGGGGCAAGGAAATAGAGTGTGAAAAATGCTTTAACACAAAATACGGGATTTTATGTTTGATAGAGTGTGTGTTTGGTTTTCTCCTGATTCGCCAATTTAATGTGCCACTTGAACGATACCATGCAGTATGACAGAATTTGACAATTGGCAGAAATAATTCGTGCTACTGACTGCCCCTGAGCAGCTTATCATGAGCACATTTGTCGTTGTTTATTACAAAACAACAGGGGGTTTGGTCGTTGATGGAACATAAGTGAAGATACACAAGCAAGTTAGACTGCGAGGTAGAGGTAGGGAGAGAGACATATAGAATGCTGGTAATCAGCCCATATCATTAATATTTGTTCATTTCATTCATTTGCCACTCAACTTTGTCACGAGCCAGCAAAGCGAAATATGTCGGATTACCCATGTGAAAATGAATATAGCGCTTTGCACAGTGCTTTTGTTAGCGTTTGGTAGTTTCCTCGTTCATGTCCGATAGGTTGTTGACGCATTAATACAACATTATACAAATGATGAACAGGACAGAGTGGATCGGTGAGAATGAGATACGCGAGTTAAACTTTGGAACTGTTTAAACCCACGAGCGCAGCGAGTGGGTATTAGACTGTTCCAAAGTTAAACGATAGTATCCAATTCTCACTATTCCACGATATAGGTCTGTGCATCATAATTTGTGTTGTAAAATCATTTTCCCCATGCATCATGCGTCCTGTACACCTACAACACTACACAAGACTTAAGCCATGCGTTCTGATTTTACCGGACTGATGGCTCAGTGTGGATCAGTAAAATCAGTGCATGACAGTTGAATAATCAGATTGCACAGATTTTAAAGCCCATCTTATAATATCCTCTGTATAACCATTTTTTTGTAGGACCCACTTTATTAATAATCATGGCTGAGGGGAATGTATATTATTAATCTTCCTTTTGTCTTCCCCTCTGTTTTGAGTATTATTTCATAGGTACCATGCATGCATTTGGGATTCACAACCTATCGTAGAACTAATCGTGATTATAAAATATTTTGATATTGAATTGAATTGAATTGAATTGAATTGAATTGAATTGAATTGAATTGAATTGAATTGAATTGAATTGAATTGAATTGAATAGAATAACTGAAACTGCACTGGTCTTGCACTCGAGACACAGTGAACAGTTCCAGCACGTTTATTTTCATATTTCACTTGACATCAAAATACATCCAAAAAAAAAAAAGAATACAAACCAAGCAAAATACACAATATTTATAAGTCGGGTCATGAACAGAAAGTGTGTCAGCATACATGATGTACATAAGACAATTCTCTATAACTTGTGAAATATGATGGAACGGCAAAAGCAAAGCTTGTAAACGCAGGTTCCATGAAAAAATACCGGTGTAAATTTGCTATGCAATCAATGGAGATAGGACACATAGTAATAATGACGAAACGATATGAAAGCTAAAATATCAAGGTACAAAGGGAAAAAGAAATAAAAGAGAAGAAAAAGAAGAAGAAAAAGAAATAAAAGAGAAGAAAGAAAGAAGAAAAAGAAAGCTTGTTTCTAGCAGGATAAGTTTTGTGAACTTATATTCCTTGGTAAAAATGAAAATGAATGAATGTAATGAAGTGAAAAGAAATGAAATTGGAATCAAGTTGAAAAAGTATTAACAAATCAAGTACGACAACACATCTCATAAATCATTGCATTGACATTTTACAGTTCCATTACACAGTGTGGAACAACGGTGTATTCACAGTTGATATGAAGGCCCAGAGAGTAGAAGGATGTACACAGAGAAACGATATCAGTAAATCACTGTAAAGGAGAAGGACATTTAAATATAGATTTCGAGGAACGATTGTCACAGACTCCTCTTCAGCGGGCGGATATTTTGGAAGATTTCCAGAAAAAAAGAAAGCGCACGTAAATGTAGCAACAGACAATCACCAAACAAACGATGACAACGAAAGGTATACTATATCATTAGAAAGAAAACCAATGTCATGCATGTATCAAATACCGATTACATGTACAGTTTTCCTGACTGGTAGCGAGAAGATTATGAAACGAGTATTGTTAGAACTGCTCTCTTTGCCAGTTTACCAGCACATTCTAATTACAGATTTTAAAATACAGAAAGACATACCGAGTAACGCTCCATATTGCATCATGACTGTAATGTATGCATGCTGGCCTCCAAGAATATGCAATATTTATTCATTTTGTTGATGTATTTTTCAGTAGGTTGATAGAAAACTTTGCTCGTTCAGCGGGAGAAAGGCATTTGAATGAATTGGTAAACGGATGTCTTTCTGAATAATTTATTGCCATATCGCTTAGACATCGAGAAGGGGAAATAGTTATTCAGCAGTAACACCCCTGGTGGACTACCACCTGCCGATTTCCCCTTTCAATTCCTTGACTGTTTTTGGAAAAGGGGGGGGGGGATCATAGATACTGATTTCTGCATCTCTTTTCAAGGGTCAAACCGGAGTTAGCTGGGGAACCTTTATTGAACATGGCGATCTTTCCTCTTTTGCTTCTTCTTTTTAAATCTCTCTCCCTCTCTCTTCTATAAAAAACAAATAAAGAAAAATGTAATACATATTGCTTGTTTCTAGCAGGATTTATGTTTTGTAAACTTCAAATGCCTTTCTCCCGCTGAACTCAGGGCGGTGAGTTGGCTCAGTCGGTAGCGCGTCTGCCTCACGATCACGCGGCCCGGGTTCGAACCCAAGTCTGGACTGAGCAATGTTGTGTGTAAGCATACCGTCCTCTCTAGCAAGAGGCAAAACACTCTGTCCCTCGGATAGTACATAAAATGGAGGTCCCGTGTATGAGAGAGTCACAACTCATGCACGTAAAAGATCCCGTTTCATTCATCCATCGCAAAGAGCAGGGTGTTTAATCCGGCGAAGTGGTCCCACCCCACATCCAACTGGACCCCATGGAAGACCAGCTTAACGTAGCTGAATATGGGCTATCCAGCCATCTTCTTAGATGGAAATGAACAAACAAACAAACAACAAACAAACTTATATTCCTTGGTGAAAATGAAAATGAATGAATGTAATGAAGTGAAAAGAAATGAAATTGAAATCAAGTTGAAAAAGTATTAACAAATCAAGTACGACAACACATCTCATAAATCATTGCATTGACATTTTACAGTTCCATTACACAGTGTGGAACAACGGTGTATTCATAGTTGATATGAAGGCCCAGAGAGTAGAAGGATGTACACTGTATACAGAGAAACGATATCAGCAAATCACTGTAAAGGAGAAGGACATTTAAATATAGATTTCGAGGACAGACTCCTCTTCAGCGGGCGGATATTTCGGAAGATTTCCAGAAAAAAGAAAGCGCACGTAAATGTAGCAACAGACAATCACCAAACAAACGATGACAACGAAAGGTATACTACATCATTAAAAAGAAAACCAATGTCATGCATGTATCAAATACCGATTCCATGTACAGTTTTCCTGACGGGTAGCGAGAAGATTATGAAACGAGTATTGTTAGAACTGCTCTCTTTGCCAGTTTACCAGCACATTCTAATTAAAGATTTTAAAAATACAGAAAGACATACCGAGTAACGCTCCATATTGCATCATGACTCTAATGTATGCAAGCTGGCTTCCAAGAATATGCAATATTTATTCATTTTGTTGATGTATTTTTCAGTAGGTTGATAGAAACTTTGCTCGTTCAGCGGGAGAAAGGCATTTGAATGAATTGGTAAACGGATGTCTTTCTGAATAATTTACTGCCATATCGCTTAGACATCAAGAAGGGAAATAGCTATTCAGCAGTCACACCCCAGGTGGACTACCACCTGCCGATTTCCCCTTTCAAATCAATGTCTTTTGACCGTTTTCGGAAATGGGGGGGGGGGGGGTCATAGATACTGATTTCTGCATCTCTTTTCAAGGGTCAAACCGGAGTTTAAAGCTGGGAAACCTTTGTTGAATACAATTGAATACAATCTCTATCTTGGAATTAAACAAATAAAGGGGTATGAGATACATAACAAAAAAGTACATACACCCACACACACACACACACACACACACACACACACACACACACACACACACACACACACACACAAGAAAAAGAGTAACAACAACACCTTACAAGATAAAAAGGATTTAAGATTGCATTGAATTTTTAAAACTTGTTTTTTTTTATTTTTTTATTCATATGTTTTATTTCGAAATCACATAAAATCACAATATTTACAAATAATCATCAATCAGCAAAAACGAGAAAAAGAAAAAAAGAAGAAAAAAAAGTGACAAGAGCAATTCAGAGATAATATAAAAAGAGAACCACCATGATTCATCAATAAGAAACTTGTTCATACGTGCATACTTGGAATCGCTCGACACTTATTACCTTTTATATCTTAGAATCAAGTCACTTGCTTTTTTCAAGCTTTTAGCCGCTGGTAACCATGGTAACGACCATCGCCATTTGGAAGCTGAGAGTCGTTGATCGGTACAGAAATATTTTGCGTTATTAACTTCGGAAGGTGAAAGAGCCGACAATATTTTAGCTTTGTCCTCAATAAGTATACGCGTTTTCCGCCTCGTTGAGGGTAATTGAATAACACTCTTCTATTTGCGGCTCTTCCACTTCAGTTTTGACGAAATGGAATAATAAATATGTTCGTGGGGGTTTCTTCCTCAAATGAGTGGTCGTACTATATCTATAGCATGGTCATTAGCTAGGATGCAACAAAAACAAATTAACGTGCCATAAAATCCTCGAAGATACAGTTTTATAGATCAAAAAGAAAAGTCCAGTCTATGAGTGCCATGTAACCAATTAAATTGAGCTGCAGGCGCAAAAAAAAAAAAAGAAGAGATAATAGAATAAGAAATGAAAAAAGAATGAAGATGTTCTGTGTACAATCGCAGTGGGTATATAGTCACTTTTGTGAGAAGAGCGTGGCAAGATATTTAGTTTAGATTTAACTGGCATAACAGGGTAATTAGATCAAGTCATGAACGTGTATACAATAATCACTGATTTAAAGATACTGTTTACCAATTGGGAACAGTGATTTAAGAAATGTTTGAAATATCACATTAATGTTTTTTGATGCATTTGTGTTGGTCAGTTAAACATCCTACCATATAAATAAAATTGCAATAAATCCCAAAATATAAGGAGATATCACTTTATTTCTCACTAAACCATAACTGTAGACGGTTTAGTCTAGAAACATTTCTATTATAACTATTGCTCATATTTTGTCTATTTAACAATACTTAACATTAATCATACCGATTCAAATTTTTACGTTGGTTGTTTCTGTCCCTAACTCATTTTAGAGCCATTTTGAAGCACTAAAGCTGAATTTTATTTCATTTGCAAAATTAATGGTAAAATAATGCCTTTAATTGTTCTCCTGGTCAACAAGGTCCCACCCGCATGCAAGTAATGAGGGCACCCTGATTTCGGGCTACCAAGCAGACGATTGCCCGTCTACCGATATATGATATTATGATCAAAATGACTCAAGGAAACAGAATTAAAACCACGCCGCCAATTACAGAGGGACTGCTCTGATGCAAAAGGTGAATGAAGAGCCATAGTATAGAAAGAAAGGTGTAACTAATAGTTCGCCTTATGTACATCCTTGGTAGAACAGTGAGTTGTTGTTGTTGTTGTTGCTGTTGTTGTTGTTGTTGTTGTTGTTGTTGTTGTTGTTGTTGTTGTTTACAAGATACAAGGAATACTGACAGGCAAAATGGAGTACGTGCAATCTGGGGGTGTCGAAGGTTGAAATGCATACACTGTAATAACTCAGTATCAGACGCTATGTCCTCGCACTCCGATTAAACTCCCTTGTTCCACGCATATCAACAATATCAAGGACGATTTCACTGTTTTGACCCACTGAATTCTAGACTGTAAAACAGGTAGACTTTTAGTCCAATTGTTGCCATGTCTCACGAGGGACCCTTTAAATGGCAAAACAATATATTAATGGATAAATGGCAAAACAATGAATTAATGGATGTTGTTGTTGTTGTTGTTGTTGTTCATTTTCCATCTGTGAAGATGGCTGGATAGCCCATATTCAGCTACACTAAGCTGGTCTTCCATGGGGTCCAGTTGGATGTGGGGTGGGACCACTTCACCGGGTTAGACACCCTGCTCTTTGCGATGAATGAATGAAGCGGGATCTTTTACGTGCATGAGCTGTGACTCTCTCATGCACGGGACCTCCATTTTATGTCCTATCCGAGGGACAGAGTGTTTTGCCTCTTGCTAGAGGGGACGGTATGTTTACACACAACATTGCTCAGTCCAGACTCGGGTTCGAACCCGGGCCGCGTGATCGTGAGGCAGACGCGCTACCGACTGAGCCAACTGAGCAATAAACAAAGAAACCCATTAATAACTGAATAAAGATTTGATAAATAACTACCTGAAAAGATGAATAAAGAGAGTGTATGAATAATATTAATACATTAATGACAACATTAATACATGATAAAAAGATGCAAAAAAGGAAAGGACGGGAAAATGACACGCGAACAGACGAGACAAAGCAACAAAATGAAAGAGAGAGAAGCAAGCTACCTGACAAGTATGCAAAGAAATAAACAAACAAGCAAAACACATGTCTCCAGGACCACCGAGAACATGTCCTTGATCTACCGTGGGTTCGTAACACCTACCTCTGGTGTTTGAATGAGACCTAGAGTCTAAAAATATATGAACAATCACCAGCATCTATTAATAAATCGCTGTGGAAGTAAGCTGCCGATCAGCTGTGTGAATACCGAACTAAAGATTTCAAGGCTAATGATTTCTGTTACAGCTCTTTACAACTGCTAAAGCTGATGATGAAGATGACGATGATGACGATGATGACGATGAAGATGATGATGATGATGATGATGATGATGATGATGATGATGATGATGATGATGATGATGATGATGATGATGATGATGATGGTGGTGGTGGTGGTGGTGGTGATGGTGGTGGTGATGGTGGTAGTGCCTATTATTATCATTTTATTGATTATTATCTCTATCGTCACAAGATATCTCATGAAAGTCAATATCACGTCAAGTTCCATCCTGGAACCACAGACTTTTAATATTTTCAGAGGATTTTCGCGCCGTCTCGAGCAATGCTGTTTTTTTCCGGGGGGGGGGGGGGTGCAGTCGGTTGGACACACCCAGATGAACAAAGATGATGTCGTAGCTGCTTTGGCGTTGTTCAAATTGCTCCGACTACAACATCGACCACCTTCAGGAGTTCTCATATTCCACAGGCGGCGTAGTTCCTTGGACAGGTCCTGGTACTTTATACCTATTCCTCCTCCTTCTGGAGATACTCTGCAGCTGTCTCCGGTACAGCAACATCGACGGTCGTGCATATCTTTCACGCATTTTCTACGAAGATGATATCCTGACGACTATAAACTGCATGGCATTGTCAAGTTGGACATCGAAATCCCACAGAATTGAAACTTGATCATTTTCGGACTCCCGAACTTTCACAGGAAATGCGAAAGGGGGAAGAGAGAGAGAGAGAGAGAGAGAGAGAGAGAGAGGAGAGAGAGAGAGAACCCAAAGAGAGCCAGAGAGATAACCCCCCCCCCCAGCAACATTCGACTGCAAATATCGGATTCCACAGAGAATACAATCATAGCTGTGATACATATAGAAGGTACATGTTATAAGTGTCTAGCATTTTAAGCTTCAGCGTCGTGAAATCCTATATACACACGGAAGAACTCGCACATGACATTGAAAACGGTAAAACAAAAATCAAAGCAAAAGAAAGAGCAAAGCTGAAACCTGAACACGATTGAAATATATATTTTGCACATGCGTACATGATACCGAATCCTTGCAGATAATTGATTATCACAGTGTTCCAATTTCCACTTTTAAGAATGCTACGCGGATTCTCAAAGCCATCTCTGTGGGTGGTATCATCCAATATGAACTATCTGACTATTCCTCGTTTCCCAGGTGTGTCTTTATAATGTGTACATTTAAAAGAATAAAAAACAGAAGTGCATGATAACCTGCCAAGTTTGGAGAGGCTGATGGCATATGAAAATTGCCAACAGGGCAGTTCCAGAATATATTGCAGTTTTTTTTTTCGTCCGTCAGCTACAATAATAGCTTGCGGTCTTAAACATTCTGCGTGCGCGCTTCATTATACTACAGTGCGTCAAGTCACAAAGATGCAGCCCGAGCGATGGCAGTAGGCCTATGCCAAGTAAACCTGCACGTAAGATTAGGTCACTGCAGTTGGAATGACGACAAATTATTTAAGTCTTGCTCAGTACTGCAATATTTTTGGATGAAGCACATCCGGACATTGAATGATATCCTCAGGATTCCTAGGAAAAAAAAAGTTTATTGAATATTTTGTTTGTTCAAATAACTTAGAAACCGTTTGATAGTTTGGCAGGATGCCGCCCATAACACAAAAGCAAGTAAAAACAACGAAGCAAAGGGCGCAAGGCAAATACAAAAGATGGCAATTCCGAAATGAATAGAACCATATTCTGCGAAAACCTTCTAAATGGCTTTACTCTTACTTTGGGCAGATCTCGATCTTTCCATTAAAGAAGATGTTTCTTTGTTTTCTGTATAGCTTAAAATTTGTTTGTTGTTCGATCCACAGAGGGTAGAATGGTTTTACTACGTTTGCAAAACATTTGCTCTCTCTGGTAGCACAAGATCTGGTGGCCCTCAGAGTTACATAAAATATGATTACTATATTGGAGTGAAGCGACCTGCCACATATTACAATGTTATCTTGCGTATTGCGTAAAGGAGAATATTGTCAGAATTATAGGACAACTTTACGCGCAGTACCCTACAGAAGTTGCTAATGGTTTAGCGCGATACGGCTGATGACGTCATCATGTTTGCTTGCTGCATGTTAATTGCCTAATGAGGAAAAAAAGAGAGTGGAAACGATCTCATGAACATGCATTTCTATTTGCACAATGGCGATGTTTTTATCGAGACTCGCCCCTCGATCCTCTCAATGATCATTACAAGAAAAGCGTTAATACGAGTTAATACGATGGAGGTTAGGTTTAAATTTGTCTTAATTGTTTCTCTATATTTGACGCCGCTACTCTCTCACGAAAACCGACACCATATCGTCTCTTGCAATGCCTATGAATAAGATTATGCATATTCACAGACGTACAAGGATGCCACAATTCAAGTTCAAGTTCAAGTTTGTATAACATTTATTTTCCATCTTTTTTTCATGTAGGAAATCACATGCATGAAATTATTGTACAGGAAGGCAGAACCTCAAAAAAAAAAAAAAAAACAAAGCTTGTGGTCAGCTGCCTTACAAAAATACATTACATCACAAACACAAGCACACACACACAAAAAACAAACAACGAAAACATGATAATAGTTCCCATGACAACACTGAAATGAAATATTCCTCAGAGGAATTGGTAATACTGTAGTGTGAAAGTACTTTGTATGATAAATGCGGGTGACGTATATTTCTGCCGTGTGTTGCTTCTTGGTAAATAGCCAGCATGTCTCAGATTGATTGTTATACTACATCACCACCAGCATATTCTATGACTCTTTTTTTTTTTCTTTCAGTGTGAATCTGAGCATGCGTCACCGTGTTTCCCTTCGTGTCTCTGTGACGTCATTATATTCGTTTGCAAAGGTTGCGTTTACACTGTGCGTCAATTCGAAGAATACTGATTCGAAAGATCTATCAACTATAACAAACAATATTTTCCCATAGTTTCGGGCAGTTTGAATCGCTGCTCAATAACTTGACAAACACAGACGTAATAAAAACCTAACACTTCAGCAAGCACCTGTTTTTAAATTCATTTATGTATGCATGTACTTAATGTATGTATGTATTTAAGTGTGTATACGTGTGGACATATACATATAGGCCTATACAAACATCATAATATACGTATATATATATATATATATATATATATATATTATATATATATATATATATATATATATATATATATTTGTGTGTGTGTGTGTGATAATGTATATGACACTATTATTTTTTATAGTATATACATATGTGTGTGTTTGCGTGTGTGTGTGTGTGTACATATAAATCAAACAGCTCTACAGACAGCGAGAAAGCGATAGAGGGGAACAGACGGTAGAAGGAAAACAAAACATTTTAAAGCTAAATATCATGTGCCCAGCTAAAGCCATTTTGTTTGACAATGTCATCCCGTCCCGTTCTTTACATATCAGATTTAATACACCACTCACATGCCATCGTGCGTATAATATTATATTCGTTATACCCCGAGCAAGACCAGTGGCAGCCACCACGTTCGCTGGAAGGTTAAGCTGATATTGGTTTTGATCCAGGTAGCGTGCAGTATTATGTGGGAATTAAAGAAAGGGGGGGGGGGGAAGGGAGATTTATCTATTGACTCTCACATTAATTCACGGCGATGTCTCGTCAAAACCATTTGCTCTGCATGCGTCCAACTTTGGAATATACCCGAGCTGCTTTGTTGAAAGAAGTATCCGTCAATCAGATTGTACAACCCGCTTTGATTTTGATTATATATATATATATATAATATATATATATATATATATATATATATATATATATGATCGTTCAATTTGGTTGTGATTATCATTATTTAACTAAATTAATGTCATAGCATTATCATATCATTCCGCATTTATCAATATCATTATCATAATGACATCCTATGACATTGGACATCCTATGGAATAAAAGGGGTTGAACTCATATGGTTTACAAATTATCTCTCAAACCGCCAGCAAAAAACAACAGTTGGGGATACTGCGTCAACTTGGGGTACAATACTGTCAGGGGTACCGCAGGGCTCAATCCTCGGACCCCTACTGTTCACCATAATGGTAAACGACTTACCCAGTGTCACCTTCAATAGCAAGGTCATAATGTATGCTGACGATACTGTTTTAATATACAGTGCTAAGCATGTAGATGGACTTGAATTTCATCTAAATAAGGATTTAGATCTTGTTAACAACTGGGTACAAGAAAATGGCTCACACTCAACCCTAGTAAGACACAATTTATGATCTTCGGAACGTCTCAAAAACTAGCTGCTATCCCAATCCTGTCAACATAAAGCTGGAGAGCCACACACTCTCCCAAGTAAAGTCTTACAATATCTTGGGGTACACTTAGACCCGGCTCTTAACTGGAAGGAACATGTATATCATACAAGTAAGAAAATAAGTTCCAGATTAAGTCTGATGAGTCGTCTGAAAAATCCCTACCTCTGAATTCACTAAAACTTCTTGCAAACTCTTTAGTTCTCCCATTGTTTGACTACTGCAGCATCGCCTGGTCAAAATGTCCTCTACTACGAAAGATATTATTGTGAGACAACACAAACGAATGGCCAGAATAGTCTTAGGGGTAGACACACGTACATCTACTGACTACGTACTAAGTCAACTAAACTGGACCACTATAGAGGATAGGTGAAGCTTCAAAGGTGCAAACTGGTTTATAGGGCACTAATGGGGACGTTCCAGAGTACCTGTCACTCTTGTTTCAGAAAGTTTGTAATACACACAACTGCCAGACTAGATCAGCTGTCTCTGACGGGCTATTAGTAATAGAGCTCGAACGAATGCTGGGAAACAGTCTTTTTCATACACCGGCGCACTCGAATGGAACAGTTTACCAATAAACTTAAAGGCATGCTCCATCTAAACATTCATTCTCAGTCCAATTTTGGGGGCACTCCACTGTGCCCAAGTATAGTTCTGTTGTTGTCGTTTCTTTTTTCTTCTGTTTGTCCTTTCTTTCTGAGGTAGGGGAAATTTAAGGATATGAGTATGTAATGTGTTGCATAATATTTGTTAAATTTGAGTTTAATATATATCAGTATACAGATTTGATACTGCAAATATGATTTTGTTGTTGGTATTGTATGATTATCTTTACATTTTTGTGTTTATTTGTACGGTATGTATGTGTTCATGCAGGGCCTCCAAGAACAACAGTGTTTAACCCACTGACGGAGCCACCCTGTGAAAATAAAACATATGAATAAATAAATAAATAAATAAAACATAATCATCATCTCTCTGTAGTAAAAATAGCAGTAGTGTACTATGATTGTTGTTCTTTTTTTTTCTTGTCGTTGTTATTATCATCATTATTATTATTACGATATATTGCGACCGTGCATCACAAAACCAACAAAAAGTCGTACACCCCGATTTTAGGTGAGGACTCAAAAGAGATGAAATGGGTCAACCTAGTCAAATAACTATTGTTTTGTACATTGTGAAGAAACTTCTTCCTCTACATTATTCCTAAGTTTGGAAAAATAAAATGAATGGGATATTGCGGGGTATTTTTTTTTTGGGGGGGGCACTTTTTGCACTTTTTGTATATTGTGATAAAGTAAGTCTCATAGGCCCCTTGTTATTTCTTCAAAACCCTTAAACACTCTTCACTTTCAACTCTATTAACTTTCAGAGGATGTTGCTATTGCATGGAAAGTTGGTCTTAGTCATGAATATAATGCGCTAATAGAGTATGTCTTCATTGTGGTTGTGATATAAAGTTTTACTTCCTGATTTTTTTTTCTTGTCCATTCAGTGCTCGTGCACTTGAATAGACGCTAGACTTCAGATCCTCTATTCTCATTAAACGCTCCTTCAGAGTACTTTCTTTCTATTATCTATAGATAGGTTAGGAAGGTAGTCCATCATTCTGTACTGAATCATACATCATTTTAAAGCTTAGAGTCTGCATGCTCCTTCTTTTTTAATTCATATCTGAAGTTGAAGTTACATGTTTACATGGTATAATACGTATATGACATAGGACACATGATCTGAATACAGGATAAAAGGTACCAAAAATAGCATGGAACTATGAAAATAACATGAAATAGCATATCTTCTTGTTGGTTTTGTCATACAGGCTCACATGTATCTTTACAATCCATACTGTTCATATTGGTACCATAATATCATATCACACCTAAACATAGATACTGTGGACATTTGGGTGTAATATGATCGTATGGTTTATTTTTCATCGGACTCACTATTACTTTCAAATGAAATTGATATGTGTCACGATTATCGCATACAAGAGCAAACCAACATGGAAATTTGAATATCAAGGTTCATAACACAGTTAGTAAAGAACAGTATTAACCCTATAAAGCCCAAGGGGGGCACATTGTGCCCTCCTACCATATTTTCGTTTACCGCTCCTACACCCTTTACCCGATTTCAACCAAATTTGGTGACTTTTCCTACAATCTTATGCGCACATTTTGATGTATAATTTAGCTATGTCCGATATTGCTGGTTGCCATGGCAACCATAAACTGACAACCATGTTCGTCAGATTTTGCATGATTTTCTGTTCCAATTTCAGCTAACAATATAATAATGGATGAAATGGGGGTTTCTTGGCTGTAATTTGCTGAAGGACCAAAGGGTGAAGGAATTATGGTTGTGAATTACTCTGAAATGGTTTTCTTATTATTTACTTTATTTTCTATATGACATAGGCATCAAACAATAGATAGAATAAAAATAATCGAAAATACAGCATTTTCCAAAGACTACTCTTTTATTTTGTGTTATCTTCACACAAGCTTTGCCTGTAATATAATTTGTTTATCATATTATCAATCTGCAAACTCAAAATTACAATATTTGGGAAATATGAAATGCGATACCAATATATGTACTCATTCCAAGCAATACATCATAGGTTTTATATATTTCTTTATATTGTAATGAATAGCGCCCCCATGTGTTGACCATGAGAAATTTCAGCCATAACAAATAGTGAAGGTTGACTTGCTTTTCCTTTGTGGTAGATATGAAAATGATTGATATGAAATAAAAAAAGATAATACTGGGGATAAAGAAATAAACAGAAAAAAAAATGATTTTAGCGTATCTCCTATGTATTTCTTTATATTTTGGTAAATAGCGCCTTCAGTGGATGACCTTGAGAAATTTCAAATGTTGGGTCATGTAGAGTACGAGTTGCTCTACCCATGTACCAAATATGACAGTCATACATCAATAAAGAAGTTATATAGGGGGGCACAATGTGCCCCCCCCCCCCCTTGGGCCTGGAAGGGGTCAAAATAGCTTGGGCTTTATAGGGTTAATGTACCAATTGGTGAATTATCCAAAATTCTTGGAAATATTATGCGCAAAGTATTGCGATTTCTTTTCTTAAGGTATATTAACACCTATTATGCTTGGATATGAATTATGAACTTTTTCTTTTTTTTGACACTCTCCAGACTCTAAATTTGTCAGACTTCTACAATGAACAAAGTCAAATGCCATAAAGACAATATCTAAAAACAGACCAAAACAAAAGCCCTAAAGCAACGAAATGCCACAATGAATGTGGCAATAACGAAACGGCACCGCTTGTGAATTGGCGTCAAGCCATTTACTTATATGAGCACGATACTTCTCCCGGATTTGACCCCCCCCCCCCTCTCTCTCTCTCTCTCTCCCGGAAAAACTAAACAAAACAAAACATCAAAGACAAAACACACACTCATATACACACGTACACATACAAAGAAAAAAAAACACATATTATTCACTAGTTTTATCTATCCTCTACGGAATGTTGCAATGTCCGGATCAAACAGAAAATAAAACAAGAAGAGACACCTCTGCACTATAGTGTAACGCATATCCGCTTAACAGTTTTTAGTTGGAGATTCGTCGATGTTTGCTTCAGAAAGGAGGCGGAGTGACGGGTGGTGGTTATGGGGAAATGGTGATTCTCACCGTTGAAGGTCAATAAATGAGACAGAAACATGCTACAACATACACTCCAACCCACCCCCCAAAAGCACCTCATTCTTCCTTTGCGTAGTTCATGAATGGATTTTACATACCCACAAAAGAAAACGGGAGAGTGATGCCGACCCCTCGTGGTTCACCCCAGCAATAGTCAGCAAATGGTATCAACCAGGCACATCTGCACATTGTGCCATAAGCTTAAATGATGAATGACTGTATTCACTATTCATTAGTGAACAGGTCCTGCCGACAGAAGAGCTAGGCGCGGAAAGCAACGACCGCAATTAACCCTCGGCATGCTACGTTTCATTTCCTGTCCTTACGTAATACGTGTGCGAAATTTGTGCATATTCCCATCGGCACAGACAAGGTTAAAAGCTCTTAGCGGGGGAAAAACAATATCAAAGTTTTCATGTAAGTTGATAATGTACGTAATTTCAACGAAATCAACTTCAAAATCGAAATGTTGAATAGGTAATGGACTGACAGTTTAAAAGATCGCTAACTGTATAGTGCAGTTCATCAGATAATCTGACGAAAACATCAATCAGGGCCAAATGGGGAATGAAGTCAGTAGGTATTTACCAATGACTCAAGATTGTCACATCGCTGTTACTGTAGTGATGATTTTAAACCCGTGTTGATTATCAAAAAAAGAAAACAAAAACAAAGACGAAAATGATAGGAGAGAAAATGTAAAAGTAAGTCGATAGAAAATCTGAGAGTAAATTTTGAACGATCCGATTGGATCAGAGGGGCAATAAGACACGGCTCTCACGTACAGCTGATAGTTTTCTGAGAATCGAGCGACTCACAGCTCACATAATTATTTTGTACTGGGGCTGAGTCAATTCAAGTCCTCCTTTACAGGAAAGACGTTCATGTTACCTGCAGATGTTTTCGACCATCAGTTAGTTGTTTCCGCACGTTGCATTGTTAATTTGCACAATCTTTGCAAGTGGTGCGGTGCGGTCCATTGCTGTGTTTTTCTTTTTCTTACCCTGAATATATTAACAGCAAGTTATAACTCTGAGCATTGAAATCTATCATTGTTTCTACAAAGATACCGGGATATTCGTCACTTTACTATAAAAACTAATGTTTGACAACTTACTGTACCCTATAATAAGACAGATGAAGCTGAATACACACATTACATATGCACAAATTAAGACAATGCTGTAAATTCACTGTGATTCGCGATGGCACAGTTAAGAGTCGCGTTTGAATATGACTGACAATACAGTCATACTCAGAACAGTTGCCATCGAAACAGTCTTTCAAAGAATTCATTTCACTTCGTTTTTGTTTCCATCCTATCATAAACGAATGTGCTACCGCCTGCGAAGTGATTATTTGAAAGGTAAGGGCATCTAAATTAGCAATTGATACTAGTATACGTGATTTTGCTCCAGAGTAGGCCTACTTGTGTGTGTGTGTCCAAGGTGTAGAAAGAGATAGAAGAGAGGAAGAGGGAGAGAGAAAAAGTGAGGGAAGGAGAAGAGATTGTTCGTACAGACAGAAAATGGATTGGTGAATTGAGAAAAGGAAAGAATATCAGAAACGGAGTGAAATAGACAGCGGAAGTAGAGCAAACGGGCAGTTTTTTCGTTCTATACATAAATATATTTTTTCCTTTTTTACTCTCTGCCTAACAAAACTTGCCGGTTCAGTAACAGAGCTATCAATGAACCCATCGCATCTAGAACATCATCAAAATAAATCTCCTAAAATTCAAGGAAGAAATCAAAACTTCTACATGCGTATTGTCACATTTCTTCTTCATGTTACTCATTTTTTCATTGTTTCAATAACAGAAATTCTAACATAGCGTCTTAATTTTTGATAACTGATATGACCTATTCAATTTTAGCTGCGTTCAACTTTTGCACAATAAGAGTTTGCCAAGCTATACTTCGATTGAGAGAAAAGTAAAAAAGTAATACAAACAGTTGCTAATCGGTTTTCACCTGGAATGCCCAGCCAATCTGTGATATAAGTGTCGACTTACCGAAAATGAAATATCCCGTATTCCTCTTGGTATATATCCGCTTGAACTTGGATGGATGGACGATGAGCACGTAGCGATTAATGCTGATTGCGGCCAGGGACATGACGGAGCCGATGAACGTACACATGCTGATGAACCCGAGCGCGATGCAGAGCGTATCACTGAAAATCCACCTGCCGACCACGACGGTCACCGTGGTGATCGGCATGCTGACGACGGACACGAGGAGGTCGGCCGCGCTGAGGCATAGCACGAGGGCGTTGGACTCCGTCTTGAGCGAGCGATGCCGCAAGACGACCACCCACAGGAGCGTGTTCCCCGACACGGCCACCACTAAGATGACGATGAGGATCATCGCTTCGATCACGCGCTCGGCCAGGGGCGCCGGCTCGACGGGAGATTTGGTAGTTGCAGGCAGACCCGTGGAGAATTCGGACAGCCCTCCTTGTAGAGTATCCATGGTCAAGATTTTTCCCCATGGCATTACATTCATCGTGGAAGATACATTCGTAGTCACCCCTGAAATCATGGTAGCTGTTACATTTAACGTTTGAGCAAATTCCGTTACGTTAATCCAATTCATGTTTGATACTGTTCAATCAACGCTACTGATTTTGTTCCCGCTCAAAACCTTCGCTAATGCAATCAAAGCATCCCGCAGTACTGAAGGTTAGAAGAGTTCATTGCGAACGGTGAGTTTGGTCCCTCGACGATCACATCGGTGAGTGAAGAGCAGAGGTTCGTCTCCGTTAGGTAATAGACAGAAAACCTCGCGAGCTGCGTGCGGACTGGTGAGGGAGCCACTAACGGAATGAAACCGTCTGGCATGGGTTGCAGCTTTTCAATACAACTGCAATGTATGCTGAACGAGCTGGTACTATATCTGTACTATCTTCCCCGTATGTTTCCTGTCTTATGTCTCCGTGTGTATATATAAAGGGTGAGGGAACCAGCATATCCAACGCTGTGCACTGAAGCCTTAATTTGGTTATCAGACAATTAATCATTGAGTGTATTGACAGAAATAAATTAATGATCTGGAAGTGGGGAAAGTTCGAGCAGATACCTCTTCTTAATCCCCTTTATTCTGTTTACAAATCAAAATATTAACGAAGGTTTAAATGAACCCTTCTATTCTTATTCTATGACGAAATCATGTCAGACATTTTTGGCTTATTGCACATCTCCTAATCACGGTAATCGAAATATTACGATGTCGAGATATTTGTTTGTTTGTTTGTTTGTTTGTTCGGTTGTTTGTTGTTTTTAGCTGTTCTTCATAGGCGATCTATTAGCGCTGTCCTGCTGAAGTTAAGTTACAAAAAAAGGTGGTCAGGTAACACCAAGATGCGAAAATTATGATTACGATTAATATTAATCCAACGTAGATTGATACATACATACGTAATGAATAAATAGAAGAACTAAATTAATAAATCAGTAAATAATTCAATGACAGTAATCAAAGAAATAATATTGTCTGGTGCTGTAAGACTATTCATGTTGTAACTTTCCTATTAGGGTGTGCTGCAGGATGGCTGTTGGACATTATTTTTTTCTTCTGAGATCCAGGAAGCATTGCAGATAGATCTCGATCAAAGGAAAGTGTAAGTTTCTTTTTTCTTAACGACGCGGGAAGTATAGGATGAAGATTGACATCCTGTGCTCCTGCGTTTTTGACGCTATTCTATCAAGTTTTTGATTTCTTGCTACCTTTCTGATTTTTTTTTTCCGGGTGGGGGGGGGGGGTGGTTCTTCCATGCCAACGCGATCTGTCCATATAATCCATTTGTTGCTTAAAGCGCAGATTCACAAGGTGTTCTGGTTGATAACTTTGATGAATAAACAGAGAACAAAAGCAAAAGAAGAGAACGGGATCGGTTAAATAATAATAATAATAATAATAATAATAATAATAATAATAATAATAATAATAATAATAATAATGATAATAATAATAATAATAATAATAATAATAATAATAATAATAATAACAATAATAATAACAATAATAATGATAATGATAAAAGCTGTTTTTTCATATAGCGCATTTCACATTTGTTATTAATCAGTGCGCTTTACAGACTATCTAATCAAGATAACAGTACTGGGAAATTTCAAAAGATAAGTCTGTCTGCTAAAAGCACTGGCTACGGTTTTGCTTATGCAAATTAGATGGGGTGATACCTCACTATTCATATAAAGTAATGCCACTTTAATCAAAACTCTATAACTTTTTTTTTAATCTTTAAGGTCCGATTTTGATATAAATTCTGTCATTCCATTCATTTCGTTTTACTCTAGTCATGCATAAAATCCAGACAGACCATGACATTTAATTGTACCCATATCACCTATGTATCATAATATAGGCATTATATAATTCATACGGATATCGCTGGCTCCAAGCATGAAGTAGTTTCGATTTTGCGCACATACATCAACTCATGCCGATGACTCTATAAATCGTATTAATGAACTACTGAAAGGTCATACCTAGCTTTTCATATACAATATTGTAGATGTATCATACAACTGTAGAAGTGTTTGATCGCAAAAATGAGTTAAATTTTGTTAAATTGAGATATATGAGAGTAAAGTTGCTACATAAACGAAGAAAATAGTAAGAAGATAAGGGATTTTTTTCATCATTACTATTCAGGACTATTCCTTGTTCTCTTGCGAGCAAGGTATCATTGGAAATAAATGAATAAATAAATGAATATATGTATATATATTTATAGGTGTGTGTGTGTGTGCGTTTATTATATATATAGTATGCATAATAATGAATACACAGTCTTATTGACTGTGCGTTACATCATTTTGACATTCAGAACCACGCGGAAACATTAAACTGATGTATCGTCTATTTCACGGAAGTTCCTGACCGAGTTACAGTATCAGGTATTAAACACATGATTCAGTTCACCCTCTACATTTTTCAGTCCTATATCTCCACAGGCGATACTCCGACCAATGCCGAATCACGGGTATTGCACTTCTTTTGACCTTTTTTTTTTCCCTACATGGGTATAGGCAATCCCTTCAATATTACTTCATGGTACCGTATTGCTACGACAATTCTAGGTAACAAGTGACGTATGCTCAATAATTCAGTGTACCATGGCCCTGGTAATACTGAAAGAATGGAAATGGAAAGGAAATATGCTTGAATCGCCTTTGATAGACCCACATAATGAGGGTTGAAAAGATTATAACCTTATTGCAGTTAGTATTTTCTAGTTTGTTTATTTGTTTGTTTGTATGTTTTTTAACGAATAGGTTATATCAACTTTGTGCTATAGTTTGCATATTTTGTATTATTTCTACTAGTGAACGCACTCAGGAATATATTTTTAAATCCTGGCCGTCAACAATCCGAGGCAAAATTAGGATTCCCCTCGTTGGTTTGTTTGGTTTGTTTGCTTTGTTTGCTTTGTTTGTTTCTTCACAAATTATATATATATATATATATATATATATATATATATATATATATATATATATATACATACATATATATATATAACAGCAAACAAACAAACAAACAAACAAACAAACAAACAAACAAACACGTAGCCATCATATAGGGAGTCTTGGTTACAACCCTACAGCATGAATAGTTCTTAGCAGTAAAACCACTGGCACGTCTATTTATGATGATACTGCAATGATGTTGAATAATACTGGGTATTGACGATTTAGATGTCGTGGTGTTTATTGAGAGCAAAACATCAAATCTGGGGGGTGTTACATCAACGTTTGTCGGCGCTGACAACTTGAATCACCATAGTAACAGTCAGTGACCAGAGCATCTCGGCCAATCAAAACCAAGGATTTTGCTGAAATTGGTCAGCGGCGACAGTTGTCGGCGCTGACAAGCGTTGATGAAACACCCCCCTGAAACTCATCTGTGAATAGCGTGTGGTACCACAATGCTTGCTATTTTGGCTACATGTATATCATTGCTCTTATATACCTGTGTGCATGTGTCATCACTTGCAGTATGATATTACTAATGATGGTATAATGATTTGGTTTAGCCATTACATTGCTGTCATGGTAATTATCACGTATTCCTAATGGAATTTAATTACATTAATGATTATGATACCTCATTAATGAGAAAGCCTGTCAAGGTAAAATGAAAACTAACAGACAGTACATCGCAAACCTGCACTTCTATATATTGGGAATAGCAACTCATTACCCTCTGGGGTAGTTTCGGAAACATTTTAAAAGTTTGGCGTTTGGAAGGCGATTTATTTCCTTTATACTTAATATCTTCTTTCAAAGGCCTTTCGTCGTTATTGGTTGTTATTTTGCTTTTGTTTGTGTTGCGTTTATTTGTTTGTTTGTTTGTTGCGTAAGTGTTGTGATAGGTAAATCCCTTTCAATCACCGTGGATGGCCATCATTTTGTGTGTGCGTGTCAGTGTGTGTGTGTGTGTGTGTCAATCACAGAACGTCACCTGCGGTAAAACACAGGGGGAACCCCCTCATTATCATTTATCTATACCCACATTATGCGATTTCATTGCGTTACGACGAACTCCCGGTGCATCCAGTCAGTGAGACTTGCCTGCAATAATTATCCCCATAGGCTAGAACTGCAGTGCCTGTAGCACCTCGAGAAAGGAGTGTAACAGAAATTCATCGTTCGTTATTCCGAAGGTACGTTATATAAAAATCCCAAAGCGAAATGAGGTTCGTTATTTTGAAGGTTCATTAATCCGAGCATGAAATAAGATTCATTCCAGTAATCCAAAAAATTCGTTGATCCAAAAATCAAAGGAAGGTGCGTACTAACAAACTTTTGGAATTTGGATTTTCTCCCCCCCCCCCCCCAATTTTCGCATTAACAAACTTTCGTAATAACGAACCTTCAGAATGACGAATAGTGATGTGGTGGCCCAAACGTTAAGGGGCTTGATCCTCTCCTCGTCTGCCGACTGTCGGATTGCACAGATAGCCATTGCCATCAGTCAAGTTAAGTGATAATCTGCGACGGAAAACAAAGTAGAATGATGTACTGCGCTTAGTCAGTACAGTACAGTGCGTTATTCAGAAGATTCGTTATTCCGAAGGTTCATTAACAGTTAATCGGAAAAGGAAAAAAAAAAAGAATATAGTTACTATCGGAGGTTCTCTGATCAATTCATTTTCGGATAAATGAACCTTAGTATGGGGTCATGTTGCTTTCTTTGTGATTTATCATAATGCAATACCCTCGAAGATTGCTTGTTTTGTGTGTTTCAATTTTTCATCTGAGAAGATGGCTGTATAGCCCATAATCATTATTTAGCTATGCTTAGCGGGTCTTCCATGGGATCCAGTTTGGATGTGAGGTGGGACCACTTCACCGGGTTAAACACCCTGCTCTTTGCCATAAATGAATGAAGCGGAATCTTCCACGTGCGTGAGTTGTGACTCTCTCACACATGGGACCTCCATTTTATGTCCTACATCCGAGGGACAGAGTGTTTTGTCTCTTGCTAAAAATAGGGGACGGTATGATTACACACAACGTTGCTCAGATGTACTCGGGAATCGAACCCGGGTCCTTTTAATCATGGAGGCAGACGCGCTACCATCTCCGCCAATTCACCACAGCACCGGTTAATGATGGTTCTGGCAATTTTAATGACAACCAGGCAATCCGCAATATATCTGTATCCGACATACATCTGTAGTCTTCAATGAGTGGTGAACTAGAGCTCGTATATTTTGATTTTAAGTGATGAAATCATGCACTTTACACATAATAGAGACACATTTCATACATGCGAATCAATTCAAGACACCAGAGACTGAAAAGCCAAGCTTGGCTTTTCAGCATGTCTCCTCCATTTCTGGCAATTCTGATTTTAATCTGCTGATATCATCAGAAAGTTGATTCACAGTATTTTTCTTCGTCACAACAATGTATTGATATTGTATTCTTATGTGTTTGGAAATGTTTTGTATTGTTGGAAATGAAATGAAATGAAATAAATGAGATGAATTAAAATGAAATGAATTAAAATGAACTTAAAGTAGTTCCGGGTCATGGGCCGTTCAAGGAAACTGAGCCAATGATGTCCAATGCCAGAAACCAGTTGACGCATAATGAAAATGACCATATGGTATGGAAGTAATTACTCGCTCAACCCAAGTGTAGTTTTCTTTTTCAAATCCTTCATATATGAGAGGTCATTGTATTAGTCGCTTCCGGTTTTGCTATTGGCAGGTCATGTGTATGGCATGCTTGTATATCAGTTCTTGTTGTTTGATTGGGCGTTGTCTATATTTGATTCTCATTCCGAAAGAATTATGCATTGTATACAATGCAGAGAAAACGCTAACAATTTTTATTTTTAAAAATGTGTTATTCATTGCGCATGTTGTCTAACATGATGATTCAGGTCATCTATTACAGCAGGGAGGTGGGAAATCCAACCTCCCTGATTATGCCATCTATTATCTGTTATCTGTCTATCTATCTTTGTATCTATCTATCTATCTATCTATCTATCTATCTATCTATCTATCTATCTATCTATCTATCTATCTATCTATCTATCTATCTTTGATAAAGGTCTTTGACCGACACGTCAGTCCATTTTTTGGCTCCTGCGGTGTTTTTATACTACTGTTCAAATACTCTTGATATCTATCTATCTATTTTCATCTATCTATATCTATATCTATCTATCTATCTATCCATCTATCTATCTATCTATCTATCCATCTATCTATCTATCTATCCATCTATCTACCTATTTTCTAACTACTTCTATCCACCTGTCTATCTATCTATCATAATTCTTATATCCATGTATCTAATAATATACACAATATACTATTAAATAATCACAAAGTACACAGAGATTTAGGAGATGACAAATTTAAATACCTGTCTTCCATTCAACCGGACGAAGTGCAGACTCGTGTTAAAGGTTGACGACTTTGAAAATGAATACACTGTTTATGATGTTTACTTCCCTTTCGTTCTAGTTTAAGAAGGCGCGTTTCTTCTCTCTCCTGTGCTCTCTCTCTCCCTCTCTCTCTCTCTCTTTCCCCTCCTTTTCTTCTTTCTCTATAGCATTCTCTTCCTGAATTCACGACACTCACGAGTCATGCAGCTCACGAGTCATACAACCCACGAGTTTATGTATACAGCCAATGAGTTATAGGGTCACAGCTCACGAGTCATAACAGTCAGCTATTGTAAGCATGAGTTTATGAGCCTCGTGTTTATAGCTAATGGGCCTGTTTTACTTGGTGTCTAGCTCGTGGGCGGTTATATGAATCGTGGGTGTCGATCTCGTGGGATGATCCCAGTCTCCACTCGTCTCTTCTTCTGTCTCCGTCTTTAGTGCACTGCAAAAAGTCCAGTGTTAAATATGAAACACCTAGCTGGTGTTAAATTTCCGATGCTCATTTATGGTGTTAGATTAACACCTCCGGGACGGTGTCATTTAAGAATATAGAATTGTGGTGTTTTTTTTAATAGTTTCTTAGTTACTATTCTTCTTGTTGATTTTGAACTTTAACAAGACGATCAAGAATTTTCCTACAAAGTATTTGATTTTGAAAAAAAGGTGTGAACACATTTATACCATAGTAATACCAGTTTGTGTGGTCTCATATTGAAGCTAGACGGGTGTTATATCATTGACATTAACACCAGCAATATCAAATCAACACCATGCGGTGTCATTGTTGAATATAACACCAGCGCAGTGTCAAAAAATATCACCAGCTACAGTGTCAAATTAAAACCACGAAGTGCCAGGTGAACACTTTTCAACACCATCACAACATACTTTCTACACCTGTGGGTGTGGTCCTCTATTGACACTTGATCGGTGTTAGATTTAACACCCATGACGTTAAATCTAACACCGATGTTTTTGCAGTGTGGCAGCGGAGAAAAAAGGAATGTTAATAATTATTCTTTTGATTTACATTAAATCACAAAGGAAACAGATAATGTTCAAAGCGGATTAGCTTGTTCTCGGAACCAGAATAAATGAGTCGTGAATGTTGACCTTGTGTCTACAATAAACCTCAGAAGATTCCTTTCAACGGAAAAGTGTATGTTTCCTGTACATCAACATAGATTTGAGAAATATATCTTAGAT
The DNA here is from genome assembly GCF_964275005.1 of Diadema setosum. NCBI lineage: Eukaryota > Metazoa > Echinodermata > Echinoidea > Diadematoida > Diadematidae > Diadema > Diadema setosum. The sequence goes on along the minus strand of NC_092699.1, from coordinate 35,309,938 downwards.
CATGTAAATGCCTTTGTTCCTTCCTTTTTGTCTACGAAGATCTGGATCAAGGTTCTGGATCAAGCTTCATGCCTTCTGAATAACATTTCGCATCCACTGATAGAGATAGACAAAGTGAACAAAGTTTCCTGCGAATGTAGATGCATTTGCAGTGTTCCCGGGCAGTGTTCATGGAAAAATAAACAATTTGAAGAGTGTTGGTTGTTTCGTCATAACAAAAGGTGATTCGTCATCACAAAAGCCATGTTAATGTCGGAAAAGCTCTTTTTTTTTGGGGGGGGGGGGTGGTTGGCAGATATGAATGTTGCAGATGCAAAGCTTTTTATATTGATGCATAGTTCGCCCGACCTCATTACAAGGAAAACACATTTAAAGAGAATAAAAAGTTAGGAAACTGTAAAGGCTGTATTGTCAAAGTCTGCTCTACTCGCATTTTTCTTCCGTTTATGATCTCCGATTTTATAAGATAATAAGGGTAGAACGTGATGGCGCACCACAATTGTATACTATATCTCTAACTTACTTAGAGCGGTCGCAGGCACTCTATAGGTATGCGTTACCATTGTAGTGGATACAAGCTTTGAAGTACAAGCATGCAAAGTTTCTGTTGCAATCGCACGTTATATCAAATATGATTTTCACATGAGGAGGCTACCCGGCATGCCTAATAATAAAAAAGAAAATCACATTATTTTCTTTCAATTTGTATAATTTCTACCCCTCTCTGTTTGGGCTCACGGACGCAGTTATCGAGGCCAACGCGCTATAAATTCAATTTAGTAAATGGATAGATGGGTGTCCCTATCTCTGGTCGGTTGCTATGGGAGATGCTATTGTTGAGAAGATGTAATGTGATGGTCTCAAGGTCATTTTCTCTCTCTTACGAGAAGACATGTAGCAATCGAAGAATTCTTCATTAAAGTTGGAATCAACGCACTCCCGTCTTTTTCAGAATTCGCTGGTGCGAGTCCAGACCCTTTCTCTTCACACGGCAATCGATGGCGATGGTCCAGATGCAATTAAACCCATGCCGACTGTCCATTATGGGGCAAGACGGAAGTTAACGGCAGAAAGTATTCCAATCACTTCCGGTCGACCTGGGGTAAAGCAATAGACCAGTTCGTAATTCCACTTTGCGCATGAGCAGAAAAAGGTCATTTGTACCAACAGGCATTTCGGTTTATCAATTCACTGAAATGAGCATCTGTGATATGATGATTATTCATGTGATCCTTATCTAAATAGTGCTTGCCAGCACATCCACCTGACAGCAAGCCTGGTATTTGCAATATCAAAAGAAAAAGGTTATTATTCCATTCCATACGAAACAATAAATTAGATGCCTGCTAAAATGTCAACTGACGGACTATTCTGGTCACCTGGTCTAAGCACAAGCTCATTCTTTGTTTGTACATGAATTCCACAAATATATGTCGGGCAAGCTTATGCATTATACCGCTTTAAAATGAGTGAAGTGCCTAACCAACTGAGAAAAAAGAAAGGTCATTTGTACCAAGGTGTACATGAGCTAATTACGAACTGGCTTATAAGCTTCACTCGTATTCAAAGCAACATAATGCGTACCGGTAAGTGTGCCCTGCCTAGCAATTTATGGAATTCGTGTTCAGCAAAAAAAAATGATCTTGCATAGCGAGACCAGGTGACTTCGGGGGAAGCAATCCATTCTGTTCTTTTTTTTTGTATTGAATGCATTAAAACATGTTCATATTCGTATTGCCAAATACCAGGTTTGCAGTCAGGTGGATGTAACGGAAAGTATCATGCACAAGGACTGCATGAATAATCATTATATGACAGATGCTTATCTCCGTGAATTAAAAATTAACTTACGTCTTGCCCCATAATTGACAGTCGGCATGGGTTCAATTGCATCTGTACCATCGCCATCGATTGCCGTGTGAAGAGAAATCCTGAAAAAGACGGGAGTGCGTTGATTCCATCATGCGTTTTGGTAAAAATTACCTTTTTCTGCTCATGCGCAAAGTAGAACTACGAACTGGCTTATTCTGTTGACGATGAACGCTCTGGCCCGACTCAAAATACGTGTCCAATCGGAATACGAACATTCTTCTTCGACAAGTAGGCTACTTGACGCTTAATGTCATAACCTCATATTATGTTATGAAACATATTTTTTGCCCACCTTTTCCATCATCCGACAATGCAGCTGAAAATCGGCATAGTGCTCGTCTTAACCAAGTTCGCACTTCATTACGTCTAACCTACCTTGCCCCTAGGTTCTCTTTTATTATGAATTATTCTTTCTGAGTGAATTGCTTTGTTATTATTCCCAATTCAATCCCGTAATATATGCACATATGAATAGTCATAAGATATATATATATATATATATATATATATATATATATATATATATATATATATATATATAAAGTTATATATAACGTCATTGTCCTTGACGGAGATACAACTGACAAATCCTTACAAGCCTATGAGAAGGATCTTACTTCTTTTGTTTTGAATAGATGAATAAGACCGGAAAACAAAAACAAAAAACAAAATGACAGAAACAGTTTGCCGAGTGCATCCGAGAGGATTACATTAAAAAAAAAAAAACAGAGTTAAGATGTCAGAGCAGATGTTGAAAAGATGAAAGGAGCACCTGATTATAGAAAGAAGTTAACAAGCAGCACAAAATTTATGTGCTACAAGAAAAAAAAAAAGAAGAGGGAAAACTGCCAGAAAAGGAAAAGAGAGAGAAAGGGGGGGGGGGGGGTGACGATGCAAAATGAAGAAGGAAGTTGACTCCTGACAGAAAGACAGGTATACACAAGGAGGGCAATCAGACAGCGGAAATAGACAGCAGAGAAAGAGAGACGTACAGACAGACTTAAAGGACAAGTCCACCTTCACATACATAAGGATTGAGAGAATGCAGCAATATTAGTAGAACACATCAGTGAAAGGTTGAGGAAAATTGGACAATCCGTTCAAAAGTTACGAATATTTTAAGTATCTGCGCAGTCACTGCTGGAAGAGAAGACTACTACAGTGTATGATGCCTCATGCGTACAACTATATAAGGAAAATAAAAAGAGAATTTCACAAAACTTTACTTTTTGAATAAAGTGCACATTTCTTCGACTTGCTACTGACATATGCTAAGGGTAATATTATTCCCCCTGCCGTCTGAAAGACAGAAGTCGAGTGTTCTTTTGCTTTACGAGAAAAATGGAAATATGTTGAATTTTCTTTATTCTTTCTTTATATCGTTGTACTCATGTGACATCACAAGCTATAGTAGTCTTTTCATCCAGCCGTGACTGAGCAGAAACTTCAACAATTCATTATTTTTGAACGGATTGTCCGATTTTGCTCAAACTCTCACTGATGTGTTCTACTAACATTGCTGCATTCACTCAACCCACATGTCTATGAAGGTGAACTTGTCCTTTAAGGGGGGTGGAGACATACAGACAAACAGACGGACAGAGAAGGAGGGGAGATGGAGGGGGCGAGTGTAAGAAGGACACAGGTAAAGCTGTTAGGCAGAGATGCAGCCCGTATACAATGCAAAAAAAAAAGTCAAGCAATGGAAAACTGCCAGACACAAAGAGGGACATATTATAGAGGAAGAGACAGAGACAGATAGACAGAAATATAAACATAGACAGACATACACACAGACTAAAAACAAACAAACAGATCCACAAACAGAGAGAGAGAGAGAGAGAGAAACAGAAAAGGAGATAACTTTAACCCTATAAAGCCCAAGCTATTTTGACCCTTCCTAGGCCCAAGGGGGGGGGGGCACATTGTGCTCCCCCCTATATAACTTTGTTATTGTTTGATGTATCATCATCATATTTCGCACATGGATAGAGCAACTCATATTCTACAGGACCGCACATTTGAATTTTTCAAGGTCACCCATAGAGGGCGCTATTTACTAAAATATAAAGAAATACAGAGGAAATATGCTAAGAACATGATTTTTCTGTATAATTTCTTTTTCCCAAGTATATATGTTTTATTATAGATCAATCATTTTCATATTTGCCACAAATGAAGTACAGGTCTAATCTCATTATTTGTTATAGTTGAAATTTCACAAGGTCACCACATGGGGCGCTATTCATAACAACATAAAGAAATACATTATGAGACCTGTGATCCATTGTTTGGGATAGGAACGTGTATAGTTATCACATTTCATATTTCCATAATATTGGAATTTTAAGTTTGCAGATTGATAATATGATAAACAAATTATATTACATGATATTACATGCATAACTTGGGTGAAGTAATCAAAATGACACAAAATAGAAGGGCAATCTTTGGAAAATACTGTTGTTTTCAATTATCTCTATTATATCTATTGTTTTATGTCTTTGTCACATAAAAACAAAGGAAATAATAGGACAAACATTTCAGGGCAAAATTACTTCACATTTTGCTTCTTCAGCAAATTTCAGCAAAGAAACGCCCATTTCTTATATCATCCCTGTGGAATCAGTTGCCTCAAGCTATCCGTCACATTTCGAATGTTGACTCCTTTAAAGTTGCCCTCAAGACTCATTTGTTCATGACCATTTTTCAGTAGAATTGTATATTATGATGTATATTTTTTCATTATCATTATTGTGTCATTCATTTTCATGTGCATGTTTGTGTAAGGATTTTTGTATTTCATAACTTACTTCTTCTACTGCGCCTTGAGCACGTTAACTATGTGGAACTCCTGGCGCATTATAAGTACCCTGTATTATTATTATTGTTATTATTATTTCATACACTATAATATTGTTAATTGAAATTGGAACAGAAAAATACGCAAAATCTGACTGACATGGTTGTCAGTTTATGGTTGTCATGGCAACCAGCAATACCAAATATAGCAAACTTATATATCAAAATGTTCGCAATAAGATTTTAGGAAAAGTCACCAAATTTGGTTGAAATTGGATAGAGGGTTAAGAAGTGGCAAATGAAAAATCTGGTAGGGGGCACAATGTCCCCCCCCCCCCCCCTTGGGCTTTATAGGGTTAAAGCTACCATTATCATTTCAGAGGAAAAACGAACAAAATTAGTACATCAAAGTAGTTCTAAAATACGAGTTACGGATACTGGAACAAGAAAAATTTAATGTGAGCAATAGTTTTAACAAAATCATTTTTAGAATAAACTCATAGTCATTGTTTATTGATTAAATTAGTGTTCAAATGTGAATAAATCGAGCACTTTTTTAGTCACTGCTCTCAATGGTAGAGAGTGACTTTAATGTAATACGGAAACATTAATCGCTCAAAAAGATTGCGCCTTGAGATAATGACATAACGGAGAAAATTGTTTCTACAGCAAGACTAATAAGGAGGGTATGTCACAAGCTTGGATTCGAATTATGTATGTAACAGTAGAGTCTGACTTGATACACGGAGGACGAGCAAAGTTATAGACATCAACACTAAAAGGATGCTATATAGCACAATGGAAGCTCTACTTTCACCAAGATAAAGCGGTCGTGTATTCAGTCATTTCTCGATCCTTCTTGTTTTTTCTTCTCTTTCCTTTTCTTTACTTTTCTCTTAATTCTCCTTTCCTTCTTCTACCCCAGTTGCCATACCATCTCCTCTACATTTTAGTGTAACTCTTTCCTCTACTTGAGACGAGAATGGACCACAACACGTATTCTCGCTAGGGTATTCTTTTATTTTCTTCATTATCGTGAAGTCAACTTGCTTCGCGCCGACTGCTGTTGTTATGAAATTGCATGTCTGTATAATAGCTACGCCTTTCAAACAACTATAGCAACTGCGCCATCCTTTTAGCAAGTATAAGCACAGAAATTTACACTATACGTTATATACCACTTATACCATCAAAATAGAAGCTTATGATTGATTTTTAGTAGTCCTTCAATTCGATGTTTACTTTTCACGCGTGGTCTTTTCTCATCCACTTTATATGTAAACATAGAACATGTGGTGACATTGAAGCCGAAAATGAAAACGGAAACAGACCATGCTGATATACATGTATATCGATATACCGAAATAAACATACCCCAACATGCGTCACGTTCTATTACGTGTTTAGATTCTGACGGTGTAGTGTGACCTTTAACTATGAGAGAAGCTTATATTATTTTGGGCCAGTAACAAGAGCGGGGAAAAATCACATAGTTTCTAGGTCATACACAATCACAGGTATTAATCGTGATAATGTGAAATTAAATAAAATGTAAAAATCGGAGCCAAAGTATTGAAATGTGCATCAAGGGAGATTTTATACCCAACACGGGTATACATCAGCGAACCAAGTTAATGCTCACAACCATGACAACATACTTTTAACCTAATAATCGATAATTATCTCTCCGCTTCTCACGCAATCTTTTCGTTTCCACCGTCCGATTGAATATGTGATTATATTTTACTGGGGACATGAGAGCAAATCTAGGACGGAGAAAAAGAAAATGGAGTATTAATATGTTTCATTGATGGAACGGTTCAGTTGAGTGAATTGAATACCGAATAAGGGATAAGATAGATAGATAGATAGATAGATAGATAGATAGATAGATAGTAAAAGAGAGATAGATACATAGATAGAGAATGATACAGGGAGGGGTGAGAGAAGGAGAGAGAGAATAATTATATATATATATATATATATATATATATATATATATATATATATATATATATATATATATATAATACTGAAAGAAATTGGACTGAGACGGACGTTGCTCTCGATCTTGAGTCTCCCTTTTAATCAGTCGAGCTTTCGGCCTGTCTGCCTTTCGGCCTGCTTTCGGCTACCCACAATGAGGCACCGCGTACGTTTGGGAAGGGAATTATCTCTCGCACTATATACATATACATATATATACATATATATATAAACATTGTAGTTGCTCCGCGTATAAATAGCAATAATAATGTCACAACAGAGGAATGCATTAAATGCATCAAGATTGGATTTAATGCATTCCTCTGTTGTGACATTATTATTGCTATATATATATATATATATATATAATATATATATATATATATATATATATATATATATATATATATATATATATATATATATATATATATATATATATATATATATATAATTAATTATATATAAACGGTTTATTCAAATTTCGATACTGGATACGCGATATGGAACAAGCTCCGAAATGTCTACTCGATAAAATGCTCCTATACAGTTGAATCCTGTTACGTAATATCGAGACGATTTGATCCATCAACGTCATCATATCACTTCAGATAATTACATCATTTGGTAAAACCAGAAACTGTGCAAAACTGAATAGCTGTTGAGTCTTTCTGAGTCTTTCCTCCAACGTGATGCAATTCCGAAATTTCTACAACTGATGGGAGCTTTTCACGCAGTGAGTAATTATGAAACAAGTCTGAAGTCATTCGTGAGATAACGAGATAGTAAATGTGGGGATATTGAACCTTTTCAAAACTTGAATGTCCGGTTGAATGAACGGGTGACTAATGTTGGGCTCATCATCCTGGCTGTGACTTGGTAAGGTAGAACGAAAGGACGTGTGTTTAAAAAAAAAAAAAAGGAAGAAGAAGAATTTACGCGAATGGTGCCTGAATGCTGAACGGACAACGAGGGAAGAAGAACTGAATGTTTTGTTGAAAATCTCTTCCTTGGGGGTATGCGCAAACATGTTCTTATAATGGAGATTTTAGTACTTTTTTTTTTTCCAGCGATGGCTAATGGTTTCCATAATAGTACTTTAACAATACAGGTATACAAAGACACATTTAAGATCTGTCAAGACTCGTTTGGTGACACAACATTATTTTGCTCCTGCTGCAATGGCCCCACTCTTATTTCTCGAAGGACTTGGAGTTAGGATTGTGATGAGGTTTTAGGTTAAGGTTTTAGATTTAGGTTTTGATGGTTTAGGTTTTAGGTTTAGTTTGATGTGAGGGCTAGGAATATGGTTAGAGTTATGTTTCTTTTTTTTTTGGGGGGGGGATGGAAATTGTGTTTGGATTTAAATAGCGTGCAGATATTTCATGGAAAAAATTGTCGCAGGAGCAAATGTCATGGAACCGTAAAGCCTTGCATATGTGTATATCAATAATTATAGTCAAAATAAATAGGCCCAACTAAATTGATGGACTACTGTGCTTTCACTCTATTGCAAAGTGTTTTACAAAAAAAAAAAAAAAAAAAGATCAACACATCATGAAACGTGACAGTGTTTTGCCACATGTGTCATTTTATTTCTCTCTTTCTTCTGTTTCCCAAAAGATTCAGAGAACAGATAAACTCTGATAGCAACGTTGTTACATTTCCGGTAAATCAAACAGATAGCCTGGTGAGAGTGAGAGAATCCAAAGAAACTTTTGATACCACTTAAAGGGGGAGAGGAAGTAGTAAACGTAACATTTCAAAAGACGGTAGTACAACCGTATGAGGTAAAGTGCGAATAAGCTATCAGTGACGTTAACGTAAATCGGTATACCTCTTTTTATGCAGTGCATTATGTAAATGAACAATAGCCCATGAGGAACACACGAGGAATGAAGGAAAACAGACAAACAAGAGATGGCATAGGCAACAATGAACTACATGTACATACCAATTCGGTTTGGTTGCTGTTTTGTATGGTAATTTCTAACTGGGGGTTTCGAGAATACCTAACAAAAAAAAAATCATTCACTGACGTAGCAACGCATCTGGCTCATTAAATAACATACTGAAAGTGCTCTTGTTCTTCTTTGGAAGCCCCCCCCCCCCTTCCTGAGGTTGTGGTAGCCATAATTTACCATGCTCTGAGGTCAGCTAAATGCACCTATAGTGATAAATAATTCCATGATGGCCTAATCAGCGGTTCATAGCAAGCAGCGAAAATAACTGAAGTGTAGGGGCACAGCCTCAGAAACATGACAATAGGTGCTTTAATGCACTCTGCACTTGAGGGATGTAACGCCATTAATAGTGATGCCACCAACGACACGGCCTGGCAAGTCTAAAATCCTATCGACTTTATATTGTAAATAAATTACGGGCTGTATCTGAAAGTGTTACTAGTACACGTAATACCTTTCCACACGTATGTGGGCAATTGCTCAGAACAAGCGTTTCTTGTCCTTTTGTCTAAGTCTAAGTGTAGAGGAAATCATGTTAAAAATGTTGGATCAAAAAGTTCATGGTGCATAAAGGTAAATTTCCTTGTGTGACAAATAAAAAATCCAAGCGACAAAATCCAAACCATTTCCGGACTTCCTTATATCTGTCAGGGTTGACTTCTAGGGCCGTTTGTGTTTTTGGCAAGTGTTTGTGGAAGAGACAGGAATTAATGGTTGAATGTTGCTGTAGGTGGCATGACACTGTTCTAAAACTGAGCAAAGATCAACACACCTATGTTCAAAGTCGGCTCTGATCGTATTCGTGAGGGCGCTTTGGCCATGTAGACCGCGCCGATGGAGTTTCTCAGGCTCCAGCAGCAACTCCCATTATGTGTATTCATGTGTCCTTCGGGTAACTTCTTGATAGGATTCGCGTCTTCGTATAGCCTTCGTGTCTGGTTCGGGTGCCATCGGGCGCCATCTGTAAGGATCGTACACTCTTGCTTCAGCTGTTGGTTGCCATGTCTAAAACCATCAAGTTCGTAGCCAATTCTATTTCATGTTCGTATGGCCATCATGTTATTGTGTCAATTTTGTTGAAAAAAAAAATCTGACACAGAATTTAGAGTAGCGTCATACTGTTCCCAAATTGAGACAATAGTGCAATATTACGATTATGGAATTTCTAATTTCGTGCGGTTGGTCTTGAACATAAACAAAAGCAAATCGACAGCCGAAGTAAGAACGAACCTTCCAGGTCACAGGAAGGCAGTGAACCACACACGAAGACCCCGAAGATGTGGATCTTTAAGATGTTTACCTGAAGGAAACACGAACAAGATGGCTACACGAAGATTTTGCCATCTCTCACGAAGTTGCTGATGGGGTTTGAGAAACACTCCAACGGCGGTCATTTAGCTGGCAATAAAAGCTCTCACGAATGTTTATACGACCACAGCCGATTTTTAACATTTCCTTCACCGTGTGTCTATCTTTGCTCAATTTAGCAACAGTTATGACGCCGGCATCAAACAGCGATAAACCATGGATCGTGAGTCAGATCGCCGTTTTACCGCAGGAAGTCCACTATTGGAAATCAACAGCCTCTTCTAAACTAAAACTTTAGGTCCTACCAGCCCTTTAACTACTATTAACCTGTAAATTCTGACTCAACATGAATTACACATAACAAAGTACACACAAACACACACACGCACAGCACACGCACAGACACAGACACACACTCACACACACACACACACACACACATATATATATATATATATATATTATACACACACACACACACACACGCTCACACATGACATACACATACATACACAGTCACAGGAAATGCAATCAAAACTTCAAAGAAATATTTGTTTGTGCATCCATAGAAAAAAAAATGTGCTTCCTTTTCATTTTGATGTAATCATATAAGTCACCACATTGACCTTGGGAATTTTTCCAGTTTTGTTATTTTTCTAGACGTTTCATTGAAAGGGCTCAGAAACGTTGGAAAAGGGTATTAAATTTTGATATGGGTAAATTCTGATATATTTTTGTCACAAAGGCACCGTCTTATGCCAAGGCCATGAAGACAAAACATCCGCATTACCAACAAACACTCAGTGGGATGCAACCCAGGTAATGAATGTCATCTGTACTGGACTTCTGATTTACGGTTCTGATCACCTATGCTATTCACTCAACGCAGTAATTGATATGCATTATACCGAGTCTATCTTGACGGCTTTTGATGAAAATTATCATAATCATCTCAGATAATATCAGAATCGATATGTTAATAATAATTATGATCCCGAGGGAGTGAAGAAACAAGATGGAGCAGCAGGTACGCAGAGAATAAATTAGTCTTGTTGTCACTGCTGGGGGTAGAACATTGGCTGAGCGGTATCAGCATTTATTCAGCTTTTTTCAGAACATGCTAGGCCACCTGGTAGTATAGGTGTCTGGATAAATATCTGCTTATGAACCAGCGACCCAATTTCAATGGTTCGGAAGATTCGGTTTTTATTGCTGTAGATGATGATGATGTTGATATTTTTGTTATTCTTGGGGCATCAGCTGTTTTTGTTTAGTTTGCTGTTCGCTTTTATTTGTTCGCTTATTTGTTTATTTGTTTGTTTGGGTTTTGTTTTGTTTGGTTTTGTGTTTTGTTTTGTTTTGTTTTGTTGTTTGTTTGTTTTTTTCTAAGCTTCATGGGTCTGCAGCAGGTAAGACGAAAGGAGCTGTGTATTTTTATTGATTGTTATATTGCATGTCCTGAGCATAGAGGTCTGGCGCCAGGTTGAGCCAGAGGGCGCAATTGTCCATGCGCAAGGCCCGAGAGTTCTCCATGCCCAGCGACAGCTGTTTGTACTTGAGCTCGGGCACGCTGAACGTTGGCCAAGGCGGGTAGCTAGACTCCGCTGAATTCGGGTCTCTGTGTAGTGAGGCGACAGAGAGGGTGAGAGATGTTTATAAAAACATATGTCATATACGATATTTTCATATGATATATAATATGTAATCTATAGTACATAATACTGGTACAGGATATATAACATGTGATATATGAAATATAATATATGTAATATATGCAATATCATGAGGGAAAATAGAATTGATTTGAAGTCAGACAAAATATACATTTATAAAAACATATGTCATATACGATATATTCATATGATATATAACATGTAATCTATAGTACATAATACTGGTACATGATATGTAACATGTGATATATGAAATATAATATATGTAATATATGCAATATACAATATATGATAATATCACATGTCATTTTGACCTTATAAATGACTTTTTGTAATTATGTGACAGATATACAGGAAACGGGGGTAATGTATGGACAAATGGAGATATACAAGCCGTAAAAGAAATATAGATACAGATGGACAAAAAGAAAGACACAAAGAATAAAAGAAAGAAAGAAGAGAGAAGCATATGAGAAAGATACAAAATATATTTTATGCGTTTGTTCAGATGAATGATTAGAAAAACGAATAACCAAAACATCTAAGAATCAAATCGTTCATACAGTCTGTTTGGATAATTCCTAGAAACTCAAATAGGCCCTATCATACGTCACATCTCCAATTAGCATGACGCAAAATATTATTGTTTCATTTAGGTTAGATATAAGAGAGAGAGAGAGGGGGGGGGGGAGGGAGGGAGAGGTGATGAAGATCTTCATCACCTCTTCAGGATTTTCCAATATTCTCATCCCCTTCTCCTCCCTTCTTTCTTTCTCCTTTCACCGACCTCCGAACCCCATTCATGATTCTCACTCTATTCTTCCTTACAACTGTCCCTGCCTCCTATTCAATCGTCTCCACTAGATGCAACCTCATCTTTCAGCTCACTGCTGCCCTTCGACCGTCACTATTTTGCCTTCCTTAAAGGGATAGTATAATATATTGGTGGGGCCGAGGATTGGGCTTTTAACTTAACTGAAAATCAGTTTGGAATGGCTGACGCATCGAAAAACTGAATAAAATAAAGCGATCGTAATTAAAACTGGGTCCCACCTTTTGTTAGGATTACTCTGTTTTGGGTGTCTTAGCCATTTCAAAACCAATTTTCATCAAATAAACGTTGAATGCCTCTTGGAATTACATGATCTTTCATATTTCTTAGGACGTTTTTCATTATCTCACCCAAAACTGTTAGAAAACTGAAGTTAGGTCTCAACTGAAACTATACGATCTCTTAAACTCTCTCCCTATTTCACTGCCCTCTACACTCTTCTCTTTCTCATGTCTTTTGCTAAACAACACTCCTTTCAAGGACTACATACACATTGTGTTACCACAAATCTTTCTTCCTCATTCTCATTTTGATTTGATACGTTGATATAATATGTTTGATATATAATGATCGAAACTGAAACTTAACGTACTTTACATTACAAAAAAAAAGTTATAATCATATCTTGTGCTGCTAGTCACCTATCGTGTTTCTTCGTTTTTAAAATGCATCATTACTTGAATGTTAATTTGAACTTGAAGTACGAGTTCATTTCAGTTGCTAATCAAAATGGGGTTCACGAAAGATTTTAAGTGCATAATTATTCGGATTCATAAAAACAAGTCAATAATCATACATTGGGCTGCTGTTCATGTATTGTACTTCTTTTTAAAGTACATCATTGTTATTAAACTTGAATTTGAACTTCAAGTACGATGTCATTTCATTTGCTAATCAAAATGGGGTTCACGAAAGAATTTAAGCGCATAATCATTCGGGAGGGACAAAAAGTCTCCATAATTGGCCTGTTCTGAGTATTAAAGATGAGAAAAAGACATTCACCCAGTCCTGATGAAGTTGGTCCAGTATGTCATAAACTGCAGCGACATCGTCTTCTCTTCCTCCGTCTGACCGACGAAGCGGCCGAAGAGGTCGTTGAAGGCCCAGCCAAACACGTACTGGAGTTCCTCCCCGTGACCCGCCCCAATCCACGTCGGAATCCCCGCTATGATCGACCACGCCGGGTCGTGGGTCATCTCATAGCGGAAGGTCGGGGCGCCGGACTGCGAGAGAGCTCTCGCCATCACCTCCGTAGCACAGGCGAATGTCTACGAGAATAATGTGTGTGTGGGGGGGGGGGGGGGAGGGTAAATGAATAAGTATGCTCAGGGTATACGTTCTCACGGGCTTACAACATAGTTCGTTTGGGTTTCTAAGTGTGTCCTCATGTGGGTGTGTGCAACCAAGTACCTCCTGGGCAATTACCCCGAACCCTTCCCCTGACCCTAATCCTAATCCTGAACCTAATCCTAATTAACCCTAACCCAAACTCTATACCCTAAACCTAACAACTTGCCTAACCCTAATCTTTACTCTAACCTTATCACTAACCATGTTAGCCGGGGGGATAAAAACTCTCGGGGTTAATTGCCCTGATACGTTTTTGTCTTTTATGTTCTATTCTTGCAGCTCTTTGAGTAAGTGCTATTTCGTAACTATTGATAGATACTTTCATTATGCACCTTTGTGTTGAAATAGGGAAATCAAAGGAAAGCGAATAGAAATTCTAATCATCATCATCCAATGAATGATAATTCTACAAGAACCTTCATTCTGAAGACGTGTGTATGATGGAGATGGCGCACTCCCCCACCCATACAAATAAACAAACAAAACAAACAAACAAACATACAAACAAATAAACAAACAAACAAAGTGGACGAACCAATAAATCACTCCTTGTTTCAAGCGTGAGAAAGAATTCAATTCATAGGCAGAATCAGAATCAAAATGTTTCTTCATGTTCTTAGTGATATTAGGTGACCAGAAAACGTCCTAGACAATTGAATAGAAAGAAAACGACAAGAAACAATGTTGTATCAAATCTACCATCTGATTTGTATGTTTGCTTGAGTGTGCGTTCTTTCTTCCTGCATACTACGGCATCAAATGTAATATAATATAAATCAAAGCATGAAAAGCATTTTAAAGTAATTTTATATGACTGTTGTGTGTCATATGATTTTCTTAGAATGAAGAAATTCAATCACATTGGTCTAAGAGCAAGCTGAGATACGAAAACTAAACGCTGGCAAGGAGGTGACTTGTTGAAACTTAATACATTTCAAGTGCTTTGCCTTGTACAAGCAGGTGCTAAGGTCAGAAAGCCACTTTCCGTATTGTTTCATTTTTATAAATCAAGCAAGTGAGAATAAGCTCGTCTCCGCGCCTTGCTCAGGACGAGAAGGTGAAACAGCAGCTAAATATTGAACAAACAGCCAAAACCCCTTCGTCATGTTCGTGTAAGGGAAGGCGAAAAGGTGACTTTTAAAAGCTCCTCAAGGCGCAAAGGCGCCGCGGAAAGAAGATGCTTGAAACCTTCACAAGATGTCATAATGAAAATAGGGGAAAAGACAAAGAGAGAGAGAGAGAGAGAGAGAGAGAGAGAGAGGGAGAGAGAGGGAGAGAGAAAAGAGAAAGTCTGTCTACCGCTTCGGGGGGGGGGGGGGGGGGTGAACGCAAGTGCTACTGAGCTTACTGTCTGCGTGAGTGTACACCCAGGTGCGCTTGTTTATAAAGTGATGCTTAATATCAATAATTATAGATAAAAGATAAGGCTGTTATTGTTTGTTTTTTACAGAGTCATCTGGAGATAATGTCGCTCCATTTGCATGACTGATATCCATGTTATATAGAACATTTTGTATCATACCACTCGTCTATACTCCCACCATGCTGGGTACATTATGTACGATGTATGGCAATTGAATTGAATTGAATTGAATTGAATTGAATTGAATTGAATTGAATTGAATTGAATTGAATTGAATTGAATTGAATTGAATTGAATTGAATTAAATTGAATTGAATTGAATTGAATTGAATTGAATTGAATTGAATTGAAATGAATTGAACTGATTTGAACTGAAGTTAATTCATTTAATTTCCATCAACAAGAAAATGTATCTTTTTTAGAGGCATCTACAACGAAAAACATTACCCTTTTCCTAAATTTAAAAATGAATGTAAAAAGAATCTACAGTCCACGTTGCTAATTACAATGGCTACAGAGATCCAGTAAAAATATTTTCTATAAAATATCCTGAATCCTCATGAAAACATGATAGAAAATATTAATATAAATATGATTTTCCTTGGTTTTATAATGGTGTTGACAAAGCGTGAGGCTCCAACGAGAAAGGTTCCCACCTCCATACTCCAACTGACAATTTGACCATTTAGCCCTAACCAGCAGTATCGTACCTGATCGGTATTCATTTCTATGAAGGCGTCGAGGTGGTCAGCGGACGGGTCGTCTGCCTTCGTCCAGTCCACGTACCACTGTTCGGCCACCTCGGTCAGTGTTGGGCTGCTGTAGTAAAGGTACTGGGGAAACATCTCTTGCAGCTGGCTAAAACTCATCGGTGGGGGCTCTTTCCTCACAACGTAGGTAGGGAAGGCGCGCATGACAGCGAACGTTCCCTCGTCCTGGTTGGTCCCCAAAAGGGTCGGCACGCTGTTGAACTCGGATCGCTGGACGATGTTGATGGGCAAGTCGGGCAGGAAGTCGTAATCGACAACGGGAACGAAGAGCATCTCATTGAGGAGATATTGGGCTGATATCTGGTATTGTCAAAGGGAAGAAGGGAATAAGCCGTGCAACAGAACTCTTAAATGAGAATCGCATTGTGAAACGAAAATAAAATTGCGCAGCGTGTTAATCCCTGAAATAAACAGGCGACTCTTATGTAAAGTTCTTATAAATTAACTCTTGATCACCGTTGATTGACGATACATGCAGACCCACACGAAATTGCTAATCAGTATAAAGATATTTTTTTTTACCTTGTACGTCTCATGATCGATATCACACATACTTCAGGGAAAGAAATCCCTTCCATAATTATCTGTTTCATTACGACATCCCTCGTCAGCCTCTCTTTCTTACTTTTTCTTTCCGGAAAAAAAGGTCAATTAAAGCACACCTGATACAAGAATTCTTCTCCTAACCACACTCAATCTTACCTAATTTGCATGCAACAATTCAAATAAAAGAATTGAAGGTAGACTGTAGGGTCTCACTATTATTTGCGCCCTAGTGAGCGTTGGTTCGTCCACAGTTCGAAGGCAGGAAACCAGGTCCTGGCTGTCGGCGGAGTAGCAGCCAACCTGCTTCGCGATCTCGTCCGAGAGGGCGATCTGCCGATCGATGTTGGTATCGACAGCCCAAGGACATAGGGCGTTACCGCTCTGTGAGGAGATTTTATTGGAATCATCGAAGTTTGGAAGTTTGGTTACAGCGTAAGACAAGTTGTCCAACGCCGCCCCCTCCCACACACACACACACACACACACCCACACATACAAACATTATTGTGTATACGATTACGTGGGAATATGTATAGTACCCAGCCACAAACAACAGAAAACAACAGTCAATATTATTTGCATCATATTCGCATGTTGCATATTCGACAGCTGTTGACACGTTATAAATAAAAGATATAATATCGCTGCGCTTTCTCTATTTTCCAGCTCTTTAAGGCAATTTTGTAAATTACATAGATTTAAATGACATCATCTTGACTCCTACGAACACTAAATTTCTTATTCTCTTCTTAAAACCAACTGCCCTGTTAGGGGATGAAATATTCATTGTTCATAGAGTGACGTCATAAAAGTAACCCACCTCCATGATAGCCTGCTGAAAAAGGCCGCTACTCTGAGGGGACAAGACATGCAGCCCGACGCTGGCCGACCCGGCACTCTGGCCCATGATGGTCACCCTAGACGGGTCTCCGCCAAAAGCTGCCGCATGGTACCGTGGTATAAAAGACATAAAAAGTGTAGGCGTTGTTCGATTTCATCGGACACTAAGAAAGGGCTTTTCTGATACTTTTAACTGCATTTAGTCACATTATTCTACTGATGATGCGCTGTGTTGTCTGATTGCTTCTTCTCGAAACATGTTTGATCGTACAAAATCATTTGTTGAATTGTGATGAAAATTTAAAATTGTTCGTCATGGGGTAATAATGCCCTACTTTGGCAAAAGTAAGCAAGTGACAAAAGTGACATTTCTCGTAAAAGAGCAAAATGTGTTGGTCATTTACACTGACGTCAATGGATTATCATGATGTCTTATCTAACATATCTCTTAGTAGGATGAGTGTTTCTGCATGAAATTTGGCATAGAAGAAGAGCTCATTATCATGATTATGTGAATTATTAAAACATCAATAACTCAAATTCGGATGGTATGTCATTTGCTTCCTTTTGCCAAAGTACGGCAGATTATACATGTATTTATACTCATTCCAGCAGCAATCACAAATAGTCATCAATCGGGGGAAAAATACTTCCCATATTATCCACATGGGGCTTCACAGATTGTCAGATTATTACAGCACATTCTGCGAATAACCGGAGCTCTTAGACACGTGACGTGCAATGTGAGCAATACTTTCAGCTATCTTACACCAGCAAAACTGATGGTAGTCAGGTAGCACTATAAAAAAAAAAGCAATATAGTAACAGACAAAAACGCAAAGATGTACAAACATCACAATTCTCTATTGGTATTAATAAAGTACATTGGTACACTTGTACACATGTACAATATTTTTTTTTTTGTCTAGACTCATTCTTTCCCAATTGTTCTTACTATTTTTGCATCATCATCATCGTCATCATCATCATCATCATCATTATCATCATCATTATCATCATCATTATCGTCATCATTATCATCATCATCATCATCATCATCATCATTCATAATTATGGTTGATGTTATGACCGTCCATGCAGTGATCGAAGTGATTGTACCAGCCACGGTTTGTGATACATGAAAGACATTAACAGTAACAGAATAACGAAACGGCGCTTTGAAATAACGAAGAAGGAATATAGAGAAGAACAAGACGGGATTATGAGAGATCGGTTGTTATAATATCTGACCTTCTATGTTGTCTTGAACCCACTGCAGTGCCATAACCTGGTCGAACATGCCGTAGTTACCGGGAGCAGTAGTATCACCTTGGAAGAAATGGCATTCAGGTATTTTGATCATCTTTGGAAGCACTACATTAACGTAACAGCATGGACTGGGGAAAAGGGTTATCGGTATGATAATGTCTTTGCTATCTTGTTGTAATCGTCCAGAACAACATTGATCACGCAATCATACAAACACGCACAAGAACATAAATACAAGACAGCAAGCTTGTGTCATTCTTTACCCAGTTGAACTGGTAACAGGGGTAAATGATCACTATAAGCCATTGATTATAGTTTACAGTATAGGGAAAATGTATCTTAAGGCTTTTATTTCATCGCTTCATCTGTTTTACAAAATTATCTCTAGTCATGCTGGTGTAATTCTGACCGTTATCACTGTGTCGTGCTTAAATTTAGCTTTAGCTAGAATTCCATCACTTTTGTTAATATCAACTGAGAGATCTTTGAATATTGTTTGTTTGAGTCTACTATTATTGTCTTTAGTCAACTATGATGATCAAATGAAGTAACTCCCATGCTAAGCACGCGTGCTAAAAGGAGTGCGAAGTCATTGACTACCTGTGGTGAGGAAGCCAAACACTCCGAGACGGTAGTTGACAGTGACGACGATAAAGTCCTCAGTGAAAGCCATCAAGGCGACGGGCTCGTACACGAAGCTGGACCCCGCACCTACGGTGTACATTCCCCCGTGAAACCAGACTAAAACAGGTGCGCCTGTCGGCTGAAATGTGAATCAAAGTGCTGAATTTAGTATGAGCTATCCTTCTCGGCGTAATCCACACAGAATGGAATTATGAACAGATTTTTTCTTTGTTTCGATTTGCTGTAAACCCGCGTATAAAATCATACTGCCTGTTAGATCTGTATATTCGTATAGACCATGTAAATGCTGATGAAATTGAAGTTGAACAACAGTTGAAAATGGAAGGAATCTGCCTGTTATTCGAACCCGTCGCTGTTTAGAATTCAAATGTTTTCTGGAAACTGTAACGAGAAAATATCCCCTTACAAGCTACAATTCTTCTCTCAATGTTTGTCTTTGAGGTGAAATAAAAAAGAATGTTTATACCACTCAAAGTAACAGTTTGGATTTGTAATGGCCAAGCGAAAAGGACCTTCAAAGGAAAACGGGTTATAGCAGCTAGATCATTGACCATGTTGACCGAAAAAACAACATCAATTTTTAATTCTTTTTTTTTTTTTGCTCTAAGTAATGGAAGAGTTGTGAGGTGAGCACATCATCACCTTATTTCGTTTTCATAATGACTACAATCATGACATCGCAGTTGCGTAAAAACATGCGATTTCCCTTTACAATACTTGAAAGAAAATTGATTTCTCTTATTGTTGATGATTGTTTCACTGTTCTGTTTCGTGTATTCAACCCTTTTTTAACACAGTAAACTTGTAGTGAGGATGAAGTTGAGTTTCACTATATATTAAAGGCTTCCTCACCCTTGGAGAAGGAGTGTGCACATTGAGGTACAGGCAGTCTTCGTCCACATTCCTGAAGATTGGGATCGGAAATAAATCATCCACTGGGCTCATCTGAGGACAGATTGCCCGGTCGTTCACGGCCAAGTACGTCTTCCCAAGGTCGCCCTTCTTAACGGGCTTCTCGAAGCGCAGGTCGCCCACCGGCGGCTCCGCGTACGGAATGCCGAGGTACGCTTGGAAGGTCGTGCTCACGCGGAGGTATTCGGCCTCCTCGTAGTCGAGGGTGATGCCGGACACGACCGTCGACGAATGCGGCAGCGTGACTCGCGGAGTCTCCTCGGCCTTGACTCCGTACGCCAGCCACGCTGTCACTACTAACAGTAGGTTGGATATCCAAATCGATGAGGTCATTGTATCATAAGTTTAGTAGCTGAGGTTGTACTCGAAATTAATGAAGAGCGTTTCTAGTTGTAGAAGAGTCTTATCGAATTAATGCTAGAACGTTGAATGTCTCATACGATGATCCAGGGATGTACAGAATATTGTCTGCGTGGCAGTGTCAATGGACTTTGATGTGACGTCACATCCAAGAATATTATGTCTGGGAAAAGTGGCAATAAATGTCAGCCAACTGACAAACAAAAGATAATGTACTCGCAGGATAACATTAAATTAACAAGGGTTGCTTCAAAATCTACGGGCTTGGAAACCCTCACACCTGTTACAAATCATATCGTCTGTTGATAATTTTATCCACTCCTGGTTCAGTAACAAAACATCGCACAATTCGATGACACTGATGTAACAGCCACGAACATGTAACATCGCATTAGCCATGTGCAACTATAATCCATAAAGTCCAGGACCACATTGTCAACTTACATTCTCATGAAGACCGAAATCTTTGTTTGGAGTTATGGTCATTATTTAAGTTGACTTTGAAAGAATGCTTAGTCGTCAGGAAAAATGAATTTACACTTTGCACATTTTAGCAAGAAGGTCCATGAATTTTTGATGAAGGTGAACGCTAAAGATCACTTCCGGACCACTTTAAAATCAGCCATTAACAAGGAAAAGTAGAAATTACGCGGTGCGTAATATATGTCCCCGCCGAAAGTAGCATTTTGTAGCAAAATGTACAATATAGGTCAAAAATCAAGGTCAAAGGTCAAAGAAGTCAAAGGTCAAAATTCTGTGTAGAAGTTTTGAAGCCCTCACCTAGTGCCATCACATAAAGCAAACGGAATCGAAATCGGGTTAGAAATGGCGAAGGAGTAGCATTTTGTAGCCAATGTACAATATAAGTCAAAAATCAAGGTTAAAGGTCCAAATTCTGTGCAGACGCTTTGAAGCCCTCACCTAGTGCCATCACATTAAGCAAACGGAATCGAATTCGGGTTAGAAATGGCGAAGGAGTAGCATTTTGTAGCAAAATGTACAATATAGGTCAAAAATCAAGGTCAAAGGTCAAAGAAGTCAAAGGTCAAAATTCTGTGTAGAAGTTTTGAAGCCCTCACCTAGTGCCATCACATAAAGCAAACGGAATCGAAATCGGGTTAGAAATGGCGAAGGAGTAGCATTTTGTAGCCATTGTACAATAGGTAAAAAATCAAGGTCAAAGGTCAAAGAAGTCAAAGGTCAAAATTCTGTGTAGAACTTTTGAAGCCCTCACCTAGAGCCATCACATAAAGTAAACGGAATCGAAATCGGGGTAGAAATGGCGAAGGAGTAGCATTTTGTAGTCAATGTACAATATACATCAAAAATCAAGGTCAAAGGTCAAAGAAGTCAAAGGTCAAAATTCTGTGAAGAAGTTTGGAAGCTCTCACCTAGTGCCATCACATAAAGCAAACGGAATCAAAATCGGGTTAGAAATGGCGAAGGAGTAGCATTTTGTAGCAAAATGTACAATATAGGTAAAAAATCAAGGTCAAAGGTCAAAGAAGTCAAAGGTCAAAATTCTGTGTAGGAGTTTGGAAGCCCTCACCTAGTGCCATCACATAAAGCAAACGGAATCGAAATCGGGTTAGAAATGGTGAAGGAGTAGCATTTTGTTACAAAATGTACAATATAGGTCAAAGGTCAAGGTCAAAGGTCACAACTGAAATTCTGTGTTGAAGTTTCAAACTCCCATGTAGTGCTATCATATAAAGCAAACAGAATCAAAATTGGCTCATAAATGACAGAGAAGTAGCAAATTGAACATTTTGATCACACACGGACGCACACACGGACGGACAGACAGACGGACGGACGGACGGACGCACAGACACACACACGTACGGAGCCCGTTTCATAGTCCCCTGCTCGAACTCGTTCGGCGGGGACAAAAAGAGTAAATAATACAGTTCAGCATACTAGTGAAAAAGTGTAAACCATCAGGATACTCCTGACTGAAGAACTTTGAAATAATGATCAGTCAGATATCTAAGAATTTGAGACTTGGGCAAAGTTGCGTTTGACTAAAGCAAAAATGGATATTTCAAGATTTCTTGTACACACTACATAGCAAGGTGTAAGTCGATGACATCAACTCACTCATTTGAATATTCATATTGACTGTCAAAGAACTATTTTGTGAAAATTGTCGAAACTTTTCATATTCATAACTTCCTTATTTAAACCCTGCCCCCCCCCCCCCAAAAAAAAAAAACAAAAAAAAAAAAAACAGCCTCTCCCACCAAGAAAAAAAGGTACTACTGTGCTTATGAAAATGTAGACTTTCTTATTAGATCAACTTTTCCTTGGTCTGGAATTCTCTTGAAATATACAAAATAGAGCCGCGGCGTTGGAGCATCGCAAGGCGAAAGATAACATCGCTGGACTTGACAATACTATAGAGGGCGCGAAAATCTCTCGCTCTCCCACTGTGTCTCTCTCTCGCTATATATCTATCTATCTCTCTATCTATCTATCTATCTATCTATCTCTCTGTCTGTCTTTTTCTCTCTTTTTTAAACTACACGTTGCTCTTTTGGGGGTAAATATAGACTTGATCGATTTGTTTGCACAAAGCCAAGAAGTATAGAGGAGTCTTGGAGGAGTCTGCGCCTTTGAATGTTTCTATGACAGATCTATGGCGCCATACAAATGCTGTGGAACATCATCATCATCAAGTATGGAAGTAGTTGCACCCGTCATTTAACTTCATTTAGGTCTAAATCTAGCTTTGTACAATATTATAGCAGACAATAAATAACAGTGTTTCCGGTACATGTATATGTCCCATTTCACGGATAGTGATTGTGTCTTCGTAGGTAGGCGCCTTGATGTATTCTATTTGTATCGCCCCAAGTAATTATACACCAGCAAAAAAGTAACTCTCCCCCAATCAGATAGCGTAAGCTTTTTAACGAAGAGGTTGTATCTACACTAATCGACTAAATCTGTGTGTGTATATGAGAATGATCTGTTGGATAATGAGTAAGTGAGCACACAGATAAGACAAAAGTGTCACTTTTTCAAAAGACACAAAAGTCATTTTGGGGATGTGAAACGAGATTTTGACAATTTCTCTATCTTATGTATACGTTTATGTGCTTTGTTGTTTTGTGTTGAATGTATGCTCACTCATGCATGACATAAAGAACACTCTAGATTTCACATATAGAAATTAGCAAACACGACGAGAAACTCTCTTATCAAATTGTTTTTATTCCAAACATTTTTATGAGGATTTAGCTTTTAAAGTTTTGCGAGATATTCAGAAACCACTCTATAAGATGTCAAAGAGCATGCAATTCTAAGGGGTATCAAAAGTTTATTTGATGAAAATCGGTTTTGAAATGGCTGAGATATCCAAAAACAAGGTGAAACAAAGAGATCTTAATAAAAGGCGTGGCCTGTCGCCTTTTATTATTATAACTTTTTTGGATATCTCAGCCATTTGAAAACCAATTTTCATCAAATAAACGTTGAATCTTTCTTAAAATTACATGCTCTTTCATATTTCAGAAGAGGTTTCTCATTATCTCTCTTAGGAATGTTCAAAACATGAATCCCCACCTCAACCAGTTAAAGTATTGTACAGTCCCTTTAACATTGGGCCCTAAAAGTTCATTGACCCCTGTCTGTGACCCTTGACCTTGAGGTGACCTTCATGTTTGGTAAAATGTGTTACTTTGTATAACCACTCTTCCCTCCAAGTTTGATTGAAATTGAAGTCCTCAGTAGAGAGTTATTTAAGTTTTTGTAGCGTTACGGACGGACGACGGACGGATAAACGCCGCAGGCGATCCCTTGGTCTGCCCGCACTGCCTCCGATGGGCTCGATAAAAATGAAAAAAAAAAAGATGTGAACATGGAAAGAGAATTCAACATACTGTAAAACAAGATAAGAGCACTTAACTAAAATCCTTCAGAAGACATGATTGGGAGTGATATTATCTGAAACATTAAATATCATAATAAGTCGAGGGAATATGTACTTTGAAAATTTAGCATTATATTTTAACATTTTGTTGACAAATCGTTAGTCTGCGCGTGCTATGCGCGAACTGCTGTAATGCAAGGCGTTCGACAACCCAACCACATAATTATATTATTATGCCCCGCAGGTAATTTCATACAATTCATCATTGCTACGGACACCGGACCCGAAAGAAGACACAATTCAGAGGTTGTTTCAGTTACTGTATTCTATTGATAATACCCAGATATATTATCAATTCCTCATCCAGATTTAAGTCGACTATAGATATGGCTGTAGCCAACATATTATATAGGCCTACTTCATGTATAAGATTATGGCACAGTGGAACTATGATGCTTCGCAAGTATGGTACAGGAATTGAATCAATTTTTCTATATTCTTTTGTAATACGCAACACGTTTCTGTTGATGAAATGATGTTCTATTGCATCTTTGTGTTGGAGTAATTGATTGATTTGTGCTAATCTATACTTTAAATGATTTTTGCAAGGTAATTTCAGAAGATTTTTTATCATTTTTGAATTATACCATATTACGCTGTATGATATTACACTTATTTACATCATGGCACAGTATGCCATCTATAGACAATTATGTAATGCGTGTTCTCCTGGTATATTATGATGAAGGCCGTGACACGTCGAAGCTCGGTTAAAAGGAAAAGTAGAAAACAATTTTTTTTTTTAAATTTCAAGAACTGAGGTACATTTAAACCGTATTCTTCGTTTAGAATAAGCAATACCGAACAATACCGTTTTTCTCTTGGTTGACTATTTTATCTGACAACTACTTACAGGTGATCAGAACTATTGATTCTAAACCACAGCTTATTAGTTAAAAATAAAAACAAAAACAAAAACCCCAGAAGTCGATGATTGCAAATACATTTCTGCCAATATTTAATCAGAAGGTGGAACTAATTTGCAAAGATTTGGTGTGCACTGTCTGAAAAGACCCTGAGATAGGACTTTGACACGAAGTACACACTGCACTTGACAGGTGGTGAGATATAATATCACAACATATTTCATGGTTACATGAACAGTGGTATGACTGTTGTTATTAAACTACATAGTTGTTTATATTCTTTGGAAAAGTTCAGTCCAAATTGAATAATGACGATTCTTGCTACTATGGCAATGTTACTGTTCACTCGCGATGTTTACCTTAGTCGACAAGCCATATTGAACAATGTCGAACAAGCTATTATTATATGCGTTGAAAGAGGAAGACGGATACACGCCCCAAACCCAAAACATAATGCGAACATATTCACAATCTATTTTGGTAACATATTCGGACTGTTTATCACATCATTCATTTATGTGTGCGATTCAATTCTATCAACGTGCTTCTCCAATGCTCTTCGGTCAAATTGGAGACATCACCTTGCAAAATGTTTATACTGCAGTTGGTAACAGAATGTTGTGGGCTGCGTATATTTGTGAATAAAAAATGACAGAATGAGATCAGAGGATAAAAGGAGAGCTCGACCCCTAGGACAACATTGTAGAAATTCTAAAAATTCACATGGAAAATGATCCAAACAGCGATGACTGGCGCAAAAGCTATTAATCAAACGCATATGAACATGATGAAGTGGTGACGTCCACACTGTACAATTACTGATTAGAAAACAAACACGTTGAAACTAAAAAGTCTAACGCCGCTTTATCAGAAGCTCACATTTTATCATGTGATAGATCCCCGCAAACAGAGATTCAAATTCCAATTTGAGCGTATGACCTTTTCAGGCGTTGGCTATAGACAAATACGAGTACATTTGCAGGAGTGTTAAGCATGCATGCCCGTTGATCCCGCGCAGATTGAACGATGAAGAATGGACGGTCAGTTAATTACACAGGGAACGAAATGACGAGATGGACAATACGGTAACGAAGGTATCAAATCTATATATTATGATTATAGCCTCTTTTATTGGATTTCTCCTGCATTTCATATAGATTTGTTTAAATCAAATTTTGTTATCGCTATCATTATCAAAAGTATACAACTATGTTCTCATCATCTTGTCCTGGAAGTGTGACGAACCCTATCTTGATGATTGCATGCATAAAAAAAAAGTTCTAGATAATCTACTGATTAGTATGGTTGTATGTATAGGTGTGTGGTGCGGTCCATGGAAAAGGGCCTCTTTCAGGACCATTTACCCTCCCTTCTTCGCGCAATACCCCTCCCAATAATAACAGTTTGATGCTGCATTTAGAAAACAGTGAAATAGTAATAATCATGCATCACTTTGGTCTTCTCCTTCTCTTTCTTTCATCGATCAGCGATCATTCCTGTTTCTCCTTGTGGTCGGTGTTCTGGTGTTATCGTATCATCTGCATAATCAATCATCCCAGAGGAATCTTCCTCGTTATGGCATACCAAAAGGTGTGCCGCGCCGCAGCGACCAAGCGACGACGGCCAGCAGTCAACTTTCCCCCTCAAGCCCCAGCAGCCCCAAGCTGACGACGTCTCTGCTCTTCGTGAAAACGCACAAGACTGGCAGTACTACCGTTGGAAACATTCTAAACCGATACGGTTACACTCGCAACCTATCCTTTCTTTTGTACAAGAAAGACCGTTTCAAAATTGGGCAATTTCTTCAACACATTCCAACCAGGTTAAGAGAGATTTTTCCACCAATCGGTGTCCAAGATGGCGACTATGACAACTACAGAAATTACGACTTTATGACTGCACACTGCCGGTTTCTCCCCAGTTTGAAGTTTTTTAAACTTGTCATGAGACCAGACACGAAGTACATCACAATTCTTCGCGATCCAGTTCAGCAGTGGGAGTCCACATTCTTCTTTTTCAAGTGTAACCCGAAAATCAAAGGGAAAAATGGATCTTCCGAAATCGACGAATTCTTCCGAAGTACTACTTCGTATGTGAAATCATTTCGCGGAAATTGTAAATATTACATACGAAATGGTCAGTGGTACGATTTGAGTGCCGACGACCGGATTCACACGAACAAAACGGTGATTAACGACACTCTACGCATTTTGGAAAGCGAACTCGACCTGGTTCTCCTACTGGAATATTTTGACGAGTCGTTGTTGCTTTTAAAACGCCTCATGGGCTGGGACTTCTCCGACATCTTGTACATCCGGGCGAACGAGCGAGTCGCTAAATCGGAGATCACTGAAAAGCAGCGAGTCAAGATCAGCGCGTGGAATATGGCCGACGTCGCTCTCTACAGGCATTTCAACCAGACTTTGTGGCGGAAACTTGCCGAGTATGGCAGCAAGCTTGAGAGTGATCTGATACGTTTTCGCGATATGCTGTCTGTTCATCAGAAAACGTGTGGTTTGCAGAGCAAAAAGACAAAGTTTAGAAAAGTGTATGCCTACTCGGTGACAAATTCAACTGGATTTTGTCAAAACCTCGATGGAGTGAGTAATGTAAAGGTGGTGCAACGTCAGAGCAATCAAGAGGACACAAGAAATATATGTTGATATTTGGACACTTTCCTCGAGAGCATGGCAATGAATACATTAACTGCTGATATGACATGGTGTGAAAGCAGTTTCATTGAAAGAAAAACAAGTTTTATCACAAGAAACATAAACTGATATTTGGACTCTTTCCTCGAAGAATTAAAGCATGTCAGAGAGCGATTCATACTCTTAAAAGTTGACAAATATTTTCGAAAATGTAATACATGTGTAATTAAGTTCGTCACTCCGAAGATTTGTTGATCCGAATATGAAATATGGTTCGTTATTCCGAAGATTCAATAATAACAAAAAAAAAAGTTTTTCCGAAGGTTCGTTTCGTAATCAAACAAGAGACCCGCGGGTCTAGCGCTCACCCGAGTATCGCAAGTTCACCTTTCACGCAGTCACTAATCTAAATTATTCACAGCTCTACCAAAATTTGACCAGGCATTCTCAAGTAGAAGATGAAAATGTACAATAAGGGCCCAAATTTTTTAAGATTCCTTAATTATTGGGGATTGGGGCCCCTGGGGCCCTCTGTGTGGGGCATGGTGCCCATTTTGATAAATTTAGATCCTGACCCCCTAGACCTAGGGATGCTACCTGCCAAGTTTGACGAAAATCCATCATGAGGTTTTCAGGAAGAAGATGAAAATGTTCGATTCAGGCCCCCATTTGGACCTTCCCAACCACCCCCCCCCCCACCCCTGCCCCCAAGAGGGGCACCCCTGGATCTCCTATGAACAAACTCAAAACTACAGTCATTAATGTACTCACTCATAGTATTATCTTAGCTCTATACACTGTAACTTCTGATTCTAGAGAAGATTTTTAAAGATTCCTTCATTTGGGGGGTTTGGGCCCCCTGGGGGCCCCCTGGGTGGGGCATGGTGCCCATTTTAACAAATTGAGATCCTAACCCCTTAGGGATGCTACCTGCCAAGTTTGGTGAAAATGGGTCATGGGGTTCTAGAGAAGAAGATAAAAATGTACAATTTAGGCCCCATTAGGACCCCTCCTCACCCCCCTCCCCTGGGTCCCAAGGGGGGCACCCCTGATTCTGCCATGAACAAACTTGAAACTACAGTCATCAATGTACTAACTCATAGTATTAACTTAGCTCCATCACTTCTGGTTCTAGAGAAGAAGATTTTTACAGATTCCTTATTTTTTTTTTTGGGGGGGGGGGGGGTTGGGCCCCCTGGGGGCCCCCTGGGTGGGGCATGGTGCCCATTTTAATAAATTGAGTTTCTAACCCACTAGGGATGCTACCTACCAAGTTTGATGAAAATCGGTCCTGAGGTTTTCAAGAAGAAGATGAAAATGTAAAAAGTTTACGCACGACGGACGACGGACGACGGACGACGGACGACGGACGACGCACGACGGACGCCGGACGAAGGGCGATCGCAATAGCTCACTTGAGCCTTTGGCTCAGGTGAGCTAAAAACCGAAAGAAGGTTCGTAATTCCGAACGTTTGTTTTCGAGCACCTTCTTTTCATTTTGGATTAACGAACGTCTAGGTATTGGGAATTTGTGTGTTCGGAATAACGAATCTTCAGAACAATAAACATCACCCCGAGCAATGTGTAGTTCTACATGGACATTTCAGCACCCATACATGCATTCATCCAATGATTCAAGTCTATGTGATCTTGAACACGAGGAAAACTGATCATCCTGTTTAAAAAAAAAAAAAAAAAAAAAAAAAAAAAGTTCGCAACGTTCCCGTTTCATTAAGTCCTTGAAAAGCCATTGATCTGCAAAATGCAAACGTAGTACACTCATCTTGCATGTGAAGAGGGCAAGTATCGTTTGCAATCAGCGACAACCCTTCTCTTTGACCTTCTATTTTTAATTATTTCAAGCTCCACCTGTTCTTCTTCTTTCATACTGTATTCCATTTCATGATCTACCTGTTACAAAAACTGCATGCTCAAAATTGAAAGATGTTTAGGTAGAATGCCACTCACCCCCACAAACAAAGAATCAAACAAAGAGCAAAAATGTACCAAACTTCAGAATAAAGAAAAAAAAAAACGAAACAAAAAATCCCCAAATTGACCTTACGTTTTCATTGCTATCTTGAACACCGAATGGTGTGGAGGTAGGCTCATACGGTGTCCTTGCTTTTATCTTTTAAATGTTTTTCCTCTATTTTTGTACTCTGAATCTACTGCGCAATGTTTCCGTCTGCCACACTGTGTGCAGCACGGACTTGGAGAATAATAGCCAGTGGCTGATCAATAAAGTCCTTTTATCATCGTGTTTGAAATAAAATGAATGAATGAATGAATGAATGAATGAATGAATGATAGTTTGGGTCATTTTTTTACTTAGAAGACTATAATTCTTAAGAAAGCAAAAGGGATATTTGCCCATCGGTCACGTCAAATGGATGTGAAGAAAACGATCGTACATCCATATCAAGTTTTATTGATGTCATTGACAACGTACCTGTAGTGGAAGTAACTTTATTCAGGAAATACATGTATTCCCTACTTGATCTATAGGGAACTAATACTGCAACGGGACCGAGTGTATGTGCCCTCCTCCCCACCCCCCGTCTGCACACTGTATGCAACACGGATTTGAAGAATAGCCAGTGGCTGAGCAAAGTCCTTAAAATTATCATCGTGTTTGAAATAAAATGAATGAATGAATGAATGAATGAATGAATGAATGAATGAATGAATGAATGAATGAATGATAGTATTGGTCATTTTTGACTTGGGAGACTATAATTCTTATGAAAGCAAAAGGGACATTTGCCCATCGGTCACGTCAAATGGATATGAAAAAATCAAAAACACGATCGTACATCCACATCAAGTTTATTGAGTGAATACATGTATGCCCTACTTGATCTTCAGAGAACTAGTACTGCACCAAGATCAAGACATGTAACACCCCCCAAAAAAAAAGAAAGAAAGAAAGAAAGAAAGAAAGAAAGAAAGAAAGAAAGAAAAAGACACATTATTTTACTATCAAATAAAATATCCACCTGGATTTCTTTATTTTTTCCAATATAAAGATATTTTACACACACACACACACACACTGTTCAAAACAGTCTTATTGGTACATATATGGTTCTTCTGAAAAATGGTGAAACTTCAGCCTTGATGTTAGAAGATTTAAGTGTCGATTATACATCAAGTGATGCTATTTTATGACACTATTTAGTTTCTCTTTACAGCGGAAACTGCATTGATGCATGCAATTTAACTTTGATGAGAACAACAGAAAATAGTTCCATTTTCTTCATAATCGGATATCAAATAAGAAAGTCACTGAATTCGTAAGTCCACTGAAACAAAATTGGCCACAACCAATAGTTATACGTGACAGTGTGCATGATTACACAAATTGGACAAGGCAATAGTGAAACTACATGTACCTTAAAACTCTCCGTATGAACAGTAGCTAACAAAATCATGAAATCTTAACGATTCACAATAAAATTTTATAAGCCCCCTCCCTACACAAAATCATCACTTATTGCCACAACCTTAGATTTAGTTCGATGGGAAAGATGTAGTTCTGTTTTCTTGAATCCATGTCAAGTAGAAAAGTTTATGAAACTTGATGTGTGAAACTGAAAGCACTTTGGAGATTTGTGACAGCACGATTTCTTCAGCTCATCAGATCTGCATAATGAAGAGTTTTATCGCAATCAAAAAAAAGAAAGGTTCAATGCCAATTTTGAACACTTTGAAGTAAGTCCATCATTATGCAAATAGAGCAAAATAAAATCATTCCAGTGATACCTTACTTGTTACATAAGAAATATTTTTAAAGTTACAAGTGAAATTATTCCAGATTTTTGTATGAAATTATTTGTTGTTTGGCAGCTTTAATCACAAACATCTCATTAATTTGTTTTGTGATCAAAGTCTTTATCATTTGCGACTGTAACTAGTAGTACAGTGGAGTCCCATTACAACAAAGTCTTCGGGACCGGCAGTTTTCTTCCATTAAATTAAAATTTCATTACAACGAATAACCAATATAACAAAATATAACAAATACAAAACAAAAATACATAGAAAGGATAATGTTGCGGCCTGAATTTTTACTTCGTTTTAACCGTAATTTTGTTATGACCGTGCTCGTTATAACGGGAGTGCACTGTACTCTTCAAGGAAAAAAAAAATGTATGGGTAAAATTTCAAAATGATATAAAATGATTCTCATGTTTTCTCTGATTGTCATGAAGTTACCTTTGTCTTGCTTTATTTCTGTATTTATCAAAATAAAACTTATACATGAACTTCCTACATGTGAAAATTGTTGAGTATGGTAATGAGGTAAAAGGGAAACATCGTCTGCTGTGACATAATTAGTATGACTACATCGGATTGTCAAAGTTTGGTCAAGGAAAAACTAGAGACCGTTCATACCAGTGGAAATGACATAATACATGTAGTGTATACAGGGTCCTAAAGCTGTTTGTAAAGTTGGGCACGACTTTACAAAATGAATTAAATATGGCAAGCCAAGTGGGTTTCCTAATCATTGTTAATTTCAATAGCTAAAGTTGAAATTTGCAGATGGTAATGATTATTCTTACATTTTAACACATATTTTTAGTTGAAAGTGTAGTTTTGCCCCGATGGAGATGAAATATTGACATACAGTTGTACTTTGTTAAAATGTAAGGGGAAAAAAATGGGCACACATATTGGCGCTTCATATTCCAGTCGTTCATAACTTTACGAACAGCTTTATGAAACAGGGCCAAGATATTGAATGCTTTTCGTGGCATAGTTGATATAATTTGCCCTGTAGGATCTCACCTTCAATTCATAGCATGGAGGTTAGATTCCGTGCTGGCCAATTTACACACTAACACATTCTGAGCAAAATGTCATCTGAGCCACCCTTAAATGGATCGTATAGTTTTGATTGAGACTTAACTTCAGGTTGCTAACATTTGTGTGGGTGTGTGTGTGTGTGTGTGTGTGTGTGAGAGAGATAGTGAGAAACCTCTTATGAAATATGAAAGAGCACGTAATTTTAAGAGGGATTCCACATTTATCTGATAAAAATTGGTTTTGAAATGGCTGAGATATCCAAAACGGAGCAAATTCTAATTTTTCTTAATTTTACTTTCCAAATTGTTTTTGGATGTCTCACCCACTCTAAAACTGATTTTCATCTGATAAACTTTGAACTCCTCTTAGAATGATATGCTCTGTACTATTTCATATGTGGTTTCTTGGAATCTCGCAAAAAATCAAATCCCAATCCTCATCTCCACCAATACCAACCCTTTAATATTTGCACTGCGCTCGCATCGGACAAAGTTCACCTCTTGTTCTATGGAAGCCTAGCCTTTTCCAGTGCATGTAAATATGTACCGCTACATACCAAACGAAAGTCGTTTAGTACTATGGGGCACATTGGGTACTATATGGTGGCAGCTTAGTATTATTTTTGAACAGATGAAGGTCATTGCTAATTTACGCCCTCAATTTCAACCAATCAAAATCAAGGATTCATCTAATGAATATGTAATTTTAAACTGATGAATATTTATGACTTCCTCCACTGTCTCCTGCCATTTCTTATCCTCTAAATCCAACTTTCTAAAATCAATCATTCACAAACTTTGTTCAGTGATTGCAAGTGCCACTGTTTCCTCAACAGTCTCTACCTGCAGGGCTCTATCTAATGCGAGTATTTCTCCCCCATTGACTTTTACATCAGCAATATGTTCTTTATATCAACTAAATAAGTAAGTTGTTAATTTCCATTCCCTCTCACCATCTCAATCTGTAATACATATTAATCTTGACCTCCTAGACCAAACGATGTGCTGACAAATACAATGCCCCAAAGAAAAACAAAACAAAACACAACAATTTGGATGCATTGTAGGAATGTGGTATCATCATAAATTTCCTGAAAGCACTCAAGAGTATAATGTAATCATCAACTTTACTTACCACTTATTATCTTGCTATTACTTCTTGTATCAGCATTGTAGAACACCTTGTTGCGTTAAGCACACACTATTTTAACCTCATGGAATTGTCCTGGTAAACTATGACTTTTCGCAAAATCTATACACATTATATAGACTAAAAGGCCAGTATCACTTCTCAAGGTCGATCTCTGCTCAGTAAACATGACGTAATGATAACAACAACACATAAACAAACAGATAATAAGTAGAAATGCCGAAGTGTCTGTACTTCATTGCCTGTTATTTTTCAGCCTCTTGCAGTATATAATATATATATATATATATATATATATATATATATATATATATATATATATATAGATATATATATATATATATATATATATATATATACATATATATATATATATATATATATATATATATCTATATATCTATATGTATATATATATATATATCTATCTATCTATCTATATGTATATATATATCCCTAGTTGGCACCTTAGGGAGACATATTGGGGGGAAGTGTCTTCATTAGGGAGACAACTGGTCATTAAGGAGATAATTTTCGTGTCTCCATTGCGTAAATTGCCATTGAACATGTATTTTAAAATTTGCATATAAAACAAATGGAAATGTCTTCCAAATGACCCATCTAGGAGTATATATATATATATATATATATATATATATATATATAAATTTATATATATATATATATATATATATATATATATATATATATATATATATATATTCATATTTATATTTATATTTATATTTATATTTATATTTATATTTATATTTATATTTATATCTATATTTATATTTATATTTATATATAAAATGAAAACAGAAGTAGAAGTATGGGAAAGCATGGCACAGTATTGCATTTCGTGGGCTAAAGCAAAGCAATAATATGTACTAGGTACTTGGCAGTGAATAAGACTGATTAACTATCTGCATAAGTTTGATATCATTTCACATTAATTGTTAGGATATGGTGAAGACACGATTTTTAGAGGGTACAAGTACTTCACATTCATTCCCAGTTGGTCCACGTGTCGTTATGGAGAGCTGGGTTAGCGTTGGGATCACACTTGGGCCAGTTTACGGGAACGGAAGACTGGTAGTAGACCTGGAGCCGGTCCAAGAGGAACGCCACCATCTCGCGGTTCTGATCGGACAGGTCTGTCTTCTCTGTGGGGTCTTCCCTGATGTTGAAGAGCCAGAGGTTCTTGCCCGGGGGCGCGACTGGGTGGAAGGGGTGTAGACCTGAGTCCGGGGTAGGAATCCAGCTCCCATTACCTGCCAGATAAGAGTTGGAAATATCATGTAAGAATTGTTTTAACAGATGAAGAGACCTTACCAAGTTAGGTATAAAATGAAATCTCTGCATTGTTGAAAGGTCAAGTATTTAGTCAGTATGAATATATCAGAAATGAAAACCCTGAGCGAAAGCAGTTTAGCTGTAAGTGTATCCCCTTTCGAAGGTCGACTACATTTGCAATTGAACAATGCAAAATATCGATCAAACACGAGGTATGAATAGAGCGTGTGCTGAGGGTCTCACAAACTCTTAATAGTTACACACCATAAGAACTCGCAAATGGGGTCAGCAGAAGTCAAACTTAGTGAGCTCAGCCTTGATGGTTACGTACATCTTCATACAAGTTTTCTATCAAAACAAGTGAACTGCTATGTTGGAAAAAGATACATTAGATAAAAATACACACAGTTTGGTACAGAAAAAGAACATATTCATATTATAAACAAGAGACCCGCGGGTCTAGCGCTCACCTGAGTATCGCAAGTTCACCTTTCACGCAGTCACTGATCTAAATTAGTCACAGCTCTACTAAAATTTGACCAGGCATTCTCAAGTAGAAGATGAAAATGTACAATAAGGGCCCAAATTTTTGAAGATTCCTTAATTTGGGGGGATGGGGCCCCCTGGGGCCCTCTGGGTGAGGCATGGTGCCCATTTTGATAAATTGAGATCCTGACCCCATAGGGATGCTACCTGCCAAGTTTGACGAAAATCCATCATGTTGTTTTCAGGAAGAAGATGAAAATGTATAATTCAGGCCCCCATTTGGACCTTCCCAACCCCACCCCCCCCCCCCCCCCCCCCCGAGGGGCACCCCTGGATCTGCTATGAACAAACTCGAAACTACAGTCATTAATGTACTCACTCATAGTATTATCTTAGCTCTATAACTTCTGATTCTAGAGAAGATTTTTAAAGATTCCTTCATTTTGGGGGGTTTGGGCCCCCCTAGGGGCCCCCTGGGTGGGGCATGGTGCCCATTTTAACAAATTGAGATCCTAACCCCCTAGGGATGCTACCTGCCAAGTTTGGTGAAAATGGGTCATGGGGTTCTCAAGAAGAAGATGAAAATGTACAATTTAGGCCCCATTAGGACCCCTCCCCACCCCGCTCCCCTGGGTCCCAAGGGGGGCACCCCTGATTCTACCATGAACAAACTTGAAACTACAGTCATCAATGTACTAACTCACAGTATTAACTTAGCTCTATCACTTCTGGTTCTAGAGAAGAAGATTTTTACAGATTCCTTAATTTTGGGGGTTTGGGCCCCCCTGGGGGCCCCCTGGGTGGGGCATGGTGCCCATTTTAAGAAATTGAGATCCTAACCCCCTAGGGATGCTACCTGCCAAGTTTGATGAAAATCGGTTTTGGGGTTTTCAAGAAGAAGATGAAAATGTAAAAAGTTTACGCACGACGGACGACGGACGACGGACGACACACGACGCACGACGGACGCCGCACGAAGGGCGATCGCAATAGCTCACTTGAGCCTTTGGCTCAGGTGAGCTAAAAATGGTAATCATTCAATCAAAGTCATTTTCCTGGTCAGCATAACATGCATATGAATGCAGGCCATGAATACAGACACTCTTGTCTACATTTTGGGAACCTGATATACCAGGTTCCCGTATATATGAGTTGACATCACAGGAACTGGATGCTGATGAAAAAAAGTTTGGCAAGTTAAGTTACGTACAATATGTATCTTGACACATTATGGGTTGAGGGAGTAAGGAATATGATATAGGACATGAAATGAAATCCCCCTGTGTGATCGAGAGAGTAAAAATTCATGCATGTCAAAGATCATACGTTGGAAAAGAGTAATGTGATGCTGCAATGTCCAGAAAGTATTGATGTTAATGAACCCACTCGGTCGTGTTTTGGCAAAAAGGTGTATGTCTGCCTTTTTACAACGACTACAAAGCCGAGAAAATCGACTTCAAAGTTTTGGCAGTTTCCTTGACCGTAGAAGCCATCTAAACTGTGCAGCGCTCAGGGATTTAATTCCAGGATTTAGCATACACTTCAAATTTCATTTCCTGATAATTTTCTTGCATCAAACTTTAAAAAATACTTCCGAATTAGCACTTTTAAAGACATACACCTTTTGCCAAACCACATTTACAGGGACTGCAACCCATGCTATTTTGACAAAAAGGTGTATCTTCACATACACCGTGAGAAATTGTGCATTTAATTTGGCAAAAAGGTATATGTATACAGATACACCTTTTTGCCAAATCAAAAGCAGGAAAACTGATAAAATAATACAGAGATAGCCCCAAATATCTCGGAAACGAAGGCTCTATGACTTACGAAAGTTGGTCACATGAAAATTTTGGCATCGAAAACCTCCAAATGGCAGAGCTACCAAGTCTCACGCATTCTGTGTGAGACCCACGCATTTAGGGTCCGTCTCACGATCTCACGCATGGCAACCATTTTTCTCACGCATCGGGAGCATAGGTCAAAGGATTAACGTGATATTTGCAATTGAAGGTATATATCCCTTTTGTCTTTCAAAATAAGTTAAAAATAGTCACTTAAGTATGCACCAGATCACATCACATTAAAGGGATAGTACAGTATTGGTGGAGATGAGAATTGGGCTTTTAACTTTTTGCGAGATACTAAGAAAACACTTATGAAATAGTACAGAGCATACCACTGTAAGAGGAATTCAAAGTTTATTTGATGAAAATCGGGTTTAGAATGACTGAAACATCCAAAAACAAAGTAAAACAAAGCGATCGCAATAAAGTGTGGGTCCCACACTTATTAGAATCACTCTCTTTTGGATATCTCAGCCATTTAAAAACCAATTTTCATCAAATAACGTTGAATTCCTCATGGAATTATATGCTCTTTCATATTCCATAAGAGGTTTCACATTATCTCACCAAAAAATGTTAGAAACCTGAAATTAGGTCTCAACCAAAACTATGGCGGCTAAGAATTGAAAAAGCTCCCTACCGTGCTCCTGATTCCCCCACTCGGTCGCTTCGCTCACTCGCTCGCGCGAATGCTCTCGCGCCGAAGACGCCAAGTCATGAAAATCTCACGCATAGAAATTTTTGGAACTTGGCATCTCTGCAAATGGTAAAAACCAAAAACATGATATTTTTCAGACATACACCTTTTTGTCAAATCACGACCGCACTCCTCTGCAGAGAAGAGGGTGCAAAACATAGCACGTGGTTTGTTTAACTCCTGCACATGCACTCTTGGAAGCAGAGGAATAATGTTGACATTTTGTGGTTCACCCAAGTTGATCAGCAATGGTCAGTATGTGGGTATCCATAAGACACCCCCCTGACACAGGATGTGAAGAAGAGACCGCATACCTGGCTGACCAGTGATCAACTTCCAGTCCTTGTACCGGATGGCCGCCCTGATGGACTGGTTGAATTTGCTGGGGAGGATAGGTGAGGCATCATTGGCCTCCTTGCACGCTGCGACAGAATTAGATGGCCAATATCTAAGAGGATCGATGTTGTGTAGGAGTTCGTGGCGGGGAGACGCAGACCCAGTCCTGGAAGAAAGCAGAATGAGAATATCATGAATGAGGTATTGCCTTTCGACATAAATCTACAACAGTTTACATGGTTTTTCATACCCAAAACATCTGGATCTACACAAAATGATGATATTTCATTTCCAACACACAGTGTAACTCCTTTTACTCACAGAAGTCATCCAACACAAATTTCCTTTCCTTTAAAGATGATATTCCATGAGTAAATGTCTTCCAAAGCAAACAAGTGTCCATTTTGATATTCATTGGGCATTAGGTGGGGACATATTTCATAAATGTGAAATAATCTTCATACCAAATTCTTACTAAATGTAAGCATCTGCATAAGACTCATATGACACAACACACGCAGGTGTTACGGTATTAAGTAGCTATCAACTTCTTACCAATATAAACATTTGCACTAGACCCATACACGTATGACACCAGTACAGCTGCTACAATGTCTTACCCAATGTAAACGTCTGCAGCAGACTCATACGAGACAACAAACTTGAATTCTACATCAGTCATCAACTCAATGGTTACACCTGGACATCCATTTTCATTACTTGTTTTTCACAATGAGTAAAAGAAGGGCAGAGATTAGTTATGAATGGAACCATATTGGCAGTTTGCTTCTCAAATCTGTCATGTAGGGAATACCAACCTGATCGCATTCCAGACGTTGTATCCATCTAGGGCGGAGCTGTTGACTGTACCCCCTGCCACGCCCTGCACCAGGGTGGGATACCAATCACTGACGTGAATCAGCTCCTTGCTGACTGTACCTCTCACTGATGGGTTCAAGAGGGGGCTGGCGACGAACCCCACCCCATGCACACCCCCTTCCCACAGGGATTTCTTCCAACCCCGAAGGGGCCAGTTGTTTCCTCCTGAAAGAATTTGTCCTCCATTATCTTGGTTGAGATGCAATGGTAGAAGACATGGAAATAGAGATTAAGACAGGTGACTATAGAGATTAAGACAGGTGACTATAGAGATTAAGACATGGAAATAGAGATTAAGACAGGTGACTATAGAGATTAAGACATGGAAATAGAGATTAAGAGATAGGCGACTATACTTGTTTCATCTACAACTGGTAAATAATGCCTCTAAGCTCTTCAATAATAAGTGCAATACTCCTCTACAGAGTACTTTCCAGTAATATTCATGTATAACTTTTCATTTTTTACTCCCAATAACCTTGCACAGAAATGAAAAGCTTTCTAATGATATCTCCGCCAAGGGAGGAGGTTATGTTTTCATTACCGTTGGTTTGTGTGTTTGTTCGTTAGATAGTTAGTTAGTTAGTTTGTCCATGTGCAAAATAACTCAAAAAATAGTAAACGGATTGGGATGAAACTTGCAGGAAAGGTTGAGAATGACACAAGTACCAAACGATTAACTTTTGGTAGTGATCCGAGAATTTTGTGGGAATTTATGAAGGATTTTTTATATTTTGGCAGGTAAGGTCAATGAATTTGGCAGTTCAGGCTGCGCGTATTTGAGGTTTGCATGCGCGCACTAAAGTGCGTGCTCTAGTTTCGGCTAGGGGGAGGCGCGCTGTGCAGCTGAGGGTTTATGACGTAACAAAGGCTTCTATATTGGGAAATTGGGCTACTTTCAGCACACAATGCTATAAAGTATGTATGGGTGGAAATCACTGATATCTCTATCGAAGAACAAGATCAGTGGTGGAAATGAGCTGCATGCTTGGCGGAGGTCTGCGCTCTCAGAGTGCTTCTCTAGTTTTTACATTTTATTATTTCCAATTATCTTGAACAGAATAGTAGACTTTCCAATAATGTATTTGTTTTCTTTTATTTCCAATATCCCTGAACAGGTATGGTAAGCTTTTTAAAATTCTATAATTTTTAAGATTCTATTTCCAATAACCTTGCATAGAAATGGTAGGCTTTTCTGTATATGATTTGACATGTACTCTATTTCCAAAAGCCTAGAAAACATAGAAAGCATAGAAATTTTACAGCAGTCAGTCGTATGACAAACATACAATGTAGTTGAAAAAAGATACTAGTATCGGTTCTGAAATTCAGATGCCTCCATGTGTGCAAGACAGTAGGCATGTAAAAAAATAGGCCAATTCCTAATGCTCATAATTACATGTATATCACATTTCATGAAAGCAGAGAAATTTCTAACAGCAGGACATCAAAAACTCAAATTTAAAAAAAAAGGATCACTTTGTATTACTAATCAGCCTAGACGAGACCGACGTACACCAATGAATCATACAGCCCATGAATTTGACACCAAGCAAATAAGGCCCAAGAGACTGACACATTTCTAACTCTTGGGCTGTTTTTACCCAGTGTCGACCCACGGCCTTATTTGCCTCGTGTCCAACTCATGGGCTGTATGACTCATGGACCCTTTTTAAGTGTCAAACTCATGGGTCATATGACTTGTGGGTATGGGTCTTGTTGGATGACCCCCACATATTACTGTCACAACAAATGATGTTCAGAATGTAAATTCCTGCTCAACCTTCCATCTTTCCAGCATATCTTCACTTCATTATTCTTCAATATGTTCATATTTCATACCTTTGTCTAACCGTAAAGTGCGTAATTGTGGAAGCTTTTTAAGATGCTTTATCCAAAATGATCTGAACTGAAATGAACTGAAAAATGAACTTCATGGCCTATGATGTGATTCCTCAACTGAATAACTGAAAGGAAGCAGTTCTTTCACTCCATTCATAATCCCCCTCCCTCCATAAAAAAGAAGAAGACAAGGTCTGATATATGGTATACCTGTGGAAAATATGAGAACTGTATCATCCCAAAGCTTAGTCTCTTTCAAGGCTTGTGTGATATTTCCCACAGCTTCATCCATGCAAGACACCATTCCGGCGTACTGACGTCTTGCTTCGTTCTGAATGAAGCTGTACTGCTCTGTGTATGAGACGGGGACTTGGAGCGGGCTATGGACGGCTTGAAAAGGGATGTACAAAAACAATGGCTGGAGGGAAAAGAAAACAAATACTCACGTAAATTAAAAAAAAAGAAAAAAAGTATTGGCTAAGAACAAGAATAACATTTCTGCAGCAACTCACATATAACCATCAAGTGGTTGGAGGAGTGCACATCTGTTTCTGTAAATTTTGTATTTCCTGTTGTAAATGTCATTCATTTATGATAATAATAATAACAATAATAATAATAATGATAATAATAATAATAATAATAATAATAATAATAATAATAATAATAATAATAATAATAACAACAATAATAATAATAATGATGACAATAATAATAATGATAATGATAATAATAATAATAATAATAATAATAATAATAATAATAATAATAATAATAATAATAATAATAATAATAATAATAATAATAATGATAATAATAATAATAATAATACATTTATATAGCGCATTTTCCATAAACATACAGTGTACATGTTCAAATGCACTTTACCAGTGGATTATTGATATTAACGGAACAAGTGGGTTTTTAGAAGGTGACGAGAGATTGCTGGTTGCGGAGAGTTTTGGGTAGTTGATTCCACAGTTTGGGAGCAGCAAGATGAAAATGCTTTATCACCAAGTGTGGCCAGCATCTTGGAAGTTGGGTGATTCAGTGTGATACCTTGTGAAGAGTGGAGGTCGTACCGGGATGGGTGACGGATGGTTATGAGTTCAGATAAGTAAGGAGGGGCAAGACCATGGATACATTTGAAAGTGAGCAGAAGTATCTTGTAGTGGATCCTGGACCTGATGGGAAGCCAGTTCAGTTGACGGAGGACAGGTTGCATGTGGGAAAATTTGGATGTGCCTGTGGCAAGTCTGGTGGCTGCATTCTGAACCCACTGTAATTTCTCAATCTGGGTAGCAGTAGCACCGTAGAGCAGGCCATTACAGTAGTCGTGATCTAAACTGTCCGTTACACATTCATGTACATTGGGCCCTCTGAATATCATTTGCTTTGTGCACATTTACAATTGTGCAACATAACTCTGAAATTGGTCATGGGGAATCGATGTCACACAACATACATGATATCCTTTTTTTTACCTCTGTCAAACAAGCAATGCTCTGTCACTAACAATATTTAGCCCTTATAAAAAGCAATAGGCCTACATATTATTGCATGATTAAAGAAAAGCAACTTAATTCAATGAAACCACTTGCATTGATCATGGATTTGTTGTGCATATAATGAAATTAAGTTAAGTCTGATCAAGATCATGCAATGCATACCTACACGAGTTCAAGAGGCAACACCAACAATTAAATTCATGATATTACCAACAGAGAAACATGCAAGTGACTGGGAAGCAAACCCCCATGATAAACAAACATTGAAAAGCTGGGATGAAAGTTGGAGATATCTGAGTACCAAATGGCTGTAAAATAAAACAA
Organism: Diadema setosum; assembly: GCF_964275005.1. Taxonomy (NCBI): domain Eukaryota; kingdom Metazoa; phylum Echinodermata; class Echinoidea; order Diadematoida; family Diadematidae; genus Diadema; species Diadema setosum. The sequence continues at coordinate 35,266,816 of NC_092699.1, read as the reverse complement.
AAGAAAAGTGACTCAGAAGGTACGTTTAACTCTTAACGTGCCATGGTCCCGAACAGCGACCTTAGTCCTGACGTGCCATGGTCGCTGATCGGCGACTAAGAAGAGCGAGAAAAACATTGGTCATTTAAGTTCTTGTGGTACCATAATAACATTACACCAAGAAACTGCCACTGATATGTACTGGCAGCTGATTAGCATAGCCATCATTTCCACTAAAAATATGAGTATACTTACATAGGAAAATTTTGAGTGAATATGTGTTTTTTCAGCTAGATGTATTTTTTTCGCGTCAGGAAAATCCGCAGAGAGCGCATCCTCTGCGAGCTGTGTATAGATCAAAATTCTCATTGATAAACCATGCATGTGTATGCTACTGAATCTGCGTGTGTTGTCTATGCATTTCAACTCGCTTTGTTCTGCTTGGGTGCTCTCCTGCAGGAGCAGCTTTCATTTTGTCCCTCAAAGAGGGTCAAGCTTTCGTTCGTTGGTCAAGTCTTTCATCCTTTTGTCTTGGTGAACTTCACTAATCGTCCCCACGCTAGCATATATACAAAGGAAGAACACTCTTTTGTTCTTGTCTATGCACATGTACAGTGGACGGAAAGTAGACCTGTAAACAAAGGCCTGCCGATTTCAATAGAGTGTGCCCGGGATTAGTACACAGGTGCTTCCTTCTCAAGTGGACAAAAGACACTATTCCAGGACCCGGGATTTACTTTAGTTTCAAATACAAGATCTGGGACTAAAGGACTCAGATTTGGGAATGAATTACCGAGGCAGAAAAAGAAATTGGGAAGACAAATTGAACTGCCAATATCTTTGGAATTATACAACTCTAGAAGACAAATTTGTTATCATTTGAAAGAGGAAATGTAGCTCTAAAACTTTCTCACAGAGTCAAGGGAGCGTTCTATTGAAGAAAAATCACGACTGACTCTTTCTTTACATACTACACAAAAATTTATATTAATTTTTTAATGATATCGATTATTTCTGCAATATTTCAGGTTCAGATAGATATTACAGCAAACTGACTTCATGACACAAAAGACCAATTATTTCTTGATATTTGTTGTGTAGAACTCAATTCAAAACAGTCAATAGTTTCAAAGATATGGCAGTTTTAAATTACATTGTCAATCCAGTTCGCAAACTTTCTGGCGTTGGGTAAAAACGTCTGGCACGTTAGGGGTTTTGGGTCTGACACATTAAGATTTAAATCTTTTATGTATACCTGAGTAGCATCATGGTTGTGGATGATTTCCTCCGCTCTCTTGGCAAAGACGTGAGTAGAATATTTTCCCTTGTATTCATCTTCCACTTCCGTCTCACCATCTCGGAGGTCCTTGCCATTCCAGCCGTTGGATGGGTGAGTGTGTTTGTAGTAATCTTCTGAACCTGTGAGGTAGTCTGGATGTGAACAAAGAGCATGTCTGGTGTTTGAGCTCATTGATCAGTTTAGGAATTACTGGTAGACAGGATCTATGACAGAGCACAGTTTGGTGGCCTCGCTATTAAATACCTTGTAGATGGATTCTTGAGGTTTGAATTTTCTTCAGTTTCATGGATTCTTATTGTGTCCCCAAAGCCAGCATGGATCCTAGCAGCAGTCCTAAATACAACAACTAAATCAAATAACTATCCATTTGGTGATATATCTCTTTTGGGGTTAACCTCACGTGCAATGTAGATTGGCAAATTTACATACTGGAAAGACTGGTAGTCCTTAGTCCCAGAAAGATAGGAGTGTTTTTAATGGGCAAGTCTTCCTAATATCCAACAAGGTGTTATCAAAGTGTTGTGTATAATATGGACTCATTGCTAATGCCAACAGAGTTAAGTGCCATACATTGAATCTATGGAAATTACTGAAATTCGGAGATAATGGTTAAAAAGCAATTTACTCAGGGACACTAGTGCCATATTCTGGGGTTTGAACCCTGAAACTCAAGGGGATGTTTGTCTCACCAAAGAATGTTTGGAAGCCCCTCCTGGTGGGCCAGCAGGCCCTCTTGTAGAATCCAAGATGCCACTTGCCCACGATGTGTGTAGCGTACCCCACCTTCAGGAGCTGGTCAGCTAGGGTGGGGTCCTCCACAGGAAGGCAGCTTGGCTGGGGTGACCATATGATGCTATGCTGTAACCCTGTGTGAATCTGAATAATTGAGATCAGTCAAAAATTAGCAAACAAGACAGAATGAATTTCTCATAATATAAAGTCAAATTCATATCATACTCATTATAGATGACCCATACAAGCTTCTTCTTTTTTTTTTTTAATTTGAGTTGAAATCAATTGTAAGACAGATATTACTTATATTTATTTATTTATTTATTCAGTCTTCTTTAAAAACAGGGTAGTCTTTTCAGAGCCAAAAGGCCTGCTTTTAAAAAGAGCCCTGTTAACATAAATATAACAATTACACATCGAAAACATATTTGCATAAGTGTAAACAAAAAAAAAATAATTACATCAAAACCAAAATATACAAGTCAAAACACAATAACAACTAAACAGGAAAACAAACTTGAAAAATCTAAGACACAAACAAGTATTGTATCTACAACTCTCCGACAACAAACTCTTTATTATGGGCTAGCAACAGCTCATATGCATTTTATGTTAAGAAACACAAAAGATATATTTTTGCTGATAAAAAAGAACAAAGAAAGCGAGAAACAAATTTACTTAGGATTTGCACATTTTCCTTTATGTGGGACTTGGACCACAAGTCTGCAAATTTCGACACGTTATGGCTATTTCTTTCTTTAATTAGTTGCCGATCTCCTTTCTTAACTTTTGGCTAATTTACCTGTTTTTCAAGAGAATTCACACTTGATTGGGCACATTTCTCTTCAATAATGTAGAACAAATCTAGTATCCAGTTATAGAATGGCATGATTGAGTCAATGTGCATGCACTGTGGATCATGATAAAATGGTAGTATAATAACTGACCTCAATATGTGTAATTGAAATAGCTAAACTGAGGACATTTCACAAGGAAACAAGTAAGTTTAGTTGTGTGTGTGTGTGTGTGTGTGTGTGCTTTTTAAACATTTTGTTATCATATTTGTTTCTTTACTGATAATGAAGCTTTCCCAAACCTGGTATTTCCCACTCATCAACTGGCTCCTTGTCGGTGTGCAAATTGGCTGCACATAGTAGTTCTCCAGTTTTACACCTTCAGCAGCCAGTTTATCCAGATTGGGAGTTTTGATCTCTGAGCCATGGTAACCGATGTCATGGTAACCATAATCATCTGCCAGGATGAAGACGATGTTTGGTCTCGATGGTGCGCAATGAATTGAAGCGAGGCATTGCAGCAGTAGGAAGCAGCAGTGGAGCAATGAGGGCGAGATGGAATACATCATGTCCTGAAACCTGTTCTGGCAGAAAGACAGACAGAGTAATTAACATCGGTCCTCATTTGGCACTGTGAAAAGTGTGTGCTTTAAACAAAGACAACAATGTTCATTAATAGATCGACAAATGTAAATGAAAGCCTAATTTCTGCTTGCATTTTCAAATGAATAGATACTCTACATATTCTGTGTCATATTCTTTTCCCAATACCGTGGCCCGAACTCTTCGCGTTTGTCGTGTTTGACCTTGCCCTTTCAAGGGCCGGGCCCTTTCACGCTTTGGCCTTGGGCCGCGCCGGTGCTTCACCAGTTACTTCACCAGGTACTTCACCAGTTACATTGGCCTACAGTACACTTCAAGAGCGCAGGGCTCAATTCAACGTAGTAATGCTTTTATAATACCGCATCATCTACTCACTCATTGACATACCCCCAGACATCATACACCCTTCTTCCGCGGACATTCTCACAAGTTCTTTATTCCATATGCACGAACAGTTAGCTACCAAATGCAAAGGACATTCTTCCCAAACACAATCAGACTATGGAATGCTCTGCCCCAGGATACCTTCAACTGCACCATTTTAGCTCAGTTTAAGCAAGCGGTGCAGTGCAGGATATTCAACTCCACTAGAAGGGAATGGGATGTTTTTAGCCTCACTGTAGAAAATGTAGTCATTTTAACCTGCACTGTACATAAACACCTCCACACCATGCCTGCCAACAGTACGACAATACACCAAGGGTGGACTGTACTGAACAGGAAGAAGAAGAAGAAGAAAAAACTTAAAAAGACATTCAGATGATCTACTACGGTACTACTAACTATAAATTCGCACAGCGTACTTACAGCGTCTGGTCGGGCTACGGTACTACTAACTACACGCAGCCGCTGTCGCGAAGCGACAGCGGCTGCACGGCTACTCCTTCGCAGACGTTGTTATTTTCAGCTGTGGGTGTACGTTTCCTTAATGAATACACGTGTATCTTTATTAATAGTGGAAAACTGAAATATAATGAGACCCCGTAATCTATGATAATCATTCAATAATCAGTATGCATATTTTTTTTTTAATTATGTCAAAAACCCACCGACATCCGTCCTTAAAATCAGGTCTGTAAGTGTCCGTATTGCTTCACTCCTCATCTTCTGCGTGTTATTGTTGTTGTTGTTGTTATTAGATTTTCTGGCGTACAATTCGTGTACCGAATATTGACGCCATCTACGTGCGGGTCTCTGTATTTTTTTGGCTTTCGTTGTTGTTAACGTACTTTTCATGAGGGGTCCCAGGTCCGGCGTCAGTGAAACCTTCCTCTCACTTTATTCTTTTTTGTTCTGGGTTGCATCTTCTGGACAATCAGGCTCTGTACTTTGAGCAGATTTCTCAGCCTCAGGAGGCCTAGTCCCCTCCGATGCGCGAGAGGTGTTTACCGTGCCAGGACCTGTTATTGACGCCTCTAAATCCGATATATCAATAAGTGATAAGTTAAGGGGAAAAAGAAAATTGAATAGCAATCACTCTCTTATACTGCAACGTAGCTAGTCGGAGCGGAAGTGGATGAGCTAGTCGGAGTGGAAGTGACGTCAAATCATGAGAGCAGCACGCGCGGAAATACATGTCATGTACGTAGAAGACGACAAGCTTTAAGTAACACAAGAAACGCACGGGCGTACGTAAAATGCTACCACGGCCCGGTACCTCGGGCTGAGCCATAGAGCTGTATAGCTCTATGGGCTGAGCGTTCGTGGTAGTTCGTTGATTTTGTGAATCATCGCACAATCTACTCCGAAAAATTCAACAATAAGGTTTGGATACCAACAAAACACCAAATTCAACTCAGCCATCACGCATCAGCAAAATACGATATAGGTGGGTGGTATTACTGTTAAAATCAAACAAATTAAAAGACATTTTTGTGGTCTTGCCGTCAAAAGTGACGGTTGTTTACAACGTTTAAACACTACGTACATGTCAGACTGCTGTTTGCACAGCGCTCTGGTCAGGCTACACTGACAGTTACTACTTTGCACTAGACTCTCTAGGGACCGGTGGTGCGGTGGTCTAGAAATTAGTACATTGTATTAGACTCGAGTTCGAGTAAAATGACGTGAATCATGAATGTTGAATACTCACTAGTGGGTAAATCTTCAAAGCTTGTTTCCTATGCAGCAGCACAAAACTTTGACCAGACGTTCATTGCTGTCACATCGCCATCGGCCTAGCCTAGCACCTGAGGAGTAGCAGGGTATTCCCTTCAACTCAACCGACGACGGCGATCACGCATCATGTGACTGAGCCAGTACACAGTCCTGCCGAATTGCGGGTCATGTGACAGCTCTACATTTGTCAGGTGATCGCAAGTCCCCACTTTCCACGACTGTAGTGTTGTTGCACGCTACTCTACCAGCATAGTGCCCATCAGCTTCGCCAGCCGGCCTCCATCGTTTACGTTGTCCATGACATTTGAATTACATCGCGGATATGGCTAGTGATTCAACGAAGTCAAAGTAAGTGTCAGAACTCAAAATTTAATATTTTGATAATAAAACCAAAGTAAATCAATAATGTAGCATATCATCGTTGCGTGAGCTGAGAAGCGAAGCCGAAGCCCGGAAGGGAATTTGAGCAGTGTTGAGTGACTGTCGTAGTGTGAGATTAAATTTTCTAATAACGATTTACCAGGAATATCATCAGTGCCCAGTGGGACAGCGATCATGGAGTATGTAGGGTGTAGGTCTACAACAGCAACAGTCAACTACCAAATGTCAGGCAGAAAGATCTGTCTGTCCGGAGGAGTCTTTTTATCATTTTTTTTTTTTAATACTCTTTTGACGGCTCTCCTCCATTGCATTGGAGGGGATTCCGTGAAGAAGCCAGACGTAGTCTCCGCGGAACATGTCAACCAAAATGTTTGCCTTGTTAATATTAGTCAGACTCTCCTGACACAGCAGTGACTATTAAAACTTTAAAATTGTAGTCATTGCTGTGTCTAAAGTAACCCATTCAAACCTAAACTAACTGTGCAAAATTCATTGCGATATGATAAGGTTGAATGTGACATCTTTAACGCTAACCGCACACCAGGCCAGCGACCCCAACACGTACAGCGCCCGGGGTTACTACCGTTAATTTAACACTTGCTAGATTTCATTTTAACATGGTTAGTTTTACAAATTGTGCAAGTGACTGATACACATCATGTTTTAAAACTTAAAATGCAAATTGAAAGACAACAACAACAAAATTGTTTGATCAGTCGGTGTCTATATTACATAACATAGATCATAGTACAATTTTTTTTTTAAAACTAAATCTTTCTTCAATCCTAGCTTTCCCTAGATTATAGTATAGGCATAGCTGTTTGCTGTGCATATTCATTCTGAAGAGTTCAATGGACGTTGTCTTGACAGGGTGTACCTTGATTACAATGCCACAACACCCTTGGAGCCTGCTGTGGTAGAAGCTGTGACCAATGCACTGACCGAAGCATGGGGGAACCCCAGCAGTTCATATCCACAAGGTAATGGGATCAGGGATCCAGGGGAATAGGAGAGAAATTGAATGAGACTGGAGAATATCTGTGCAAAATGGAGCAGTGAAACAACAACAAAACCAGGAGCCAGATTGTCACAACTTTGATTCAGATCTGACAAATGCAAGGCAGTAAAGATTGTTTGTTCAATCATTTGTCTTGATAAATCACTGCACTATACACAAAGGTTTAGCAAAATTGGGATAATTCACAATCTAGAGTAGAACAGTGCTTAATCTAATGAAAAATAAATGAGACAAAAAAGAAATGCTGTGTTTGATATTTCTCCAAATTTGATTGCCAGTCATAATGTATAGCCATCAAGTCTTAAATTATGAAATGTAGAAAAAAAGAAGAAAATGTGCTACTTTGTGAAGCTTTGTATTATATGGCCAGAATAGTATTTCATGAATGTTGTCTATTCTTTGCCTCAAAGGTCAGCTCGCTAAACAGGTCATCAACAAGGCCAGAGCACAGGTGGCAGGCATGATAGGGGCATCCCCTGGTGACATCATCTTCACATCTGGGGGCACAGAGGTAATGCCATGTTGTTGTTGTTGTTGTTGTTGTTGTTTTTTTTTGTCCTTTGCTGTGAGTGTCGATAGGCACATAAAACCCTGTATGGTTGTACACACTGTCCAAAGTCCTTGGGGAAAGAAAGGGTTAAATGTCCACTCCTTGTTTTAGTTGATACTAAAGTGGATTGAGGGAAACAATATGAGATAGGATTTTTTTAATGTATTTTTTATGTATTTTTAATGTATTTCCTCATTTGATAAAATTGATCCCCCCCCCCCCCCCCTTTGAAATAATGTCGGTTTGGCTCTTGTGGTTGGTAAAGTTGTGACAGTTTTACAGTGGGTATGAAAGAGTACAACACATACTTTTCAATCATGTCATAATGATGCCAAATTGAAATTTTACTGAAGTTAGTGAAGAATAAGAAGGAAAAGGAATGTTAAAATATCACTTGCTTTCACAAGATATCAAGTCGCAACCACGCTAACCACATGCAAATTAGATGAGGTAATGATATCTTGGCCTCCACAATCAAATGATCTAGTCATGATACATTACAGTGTGATCACTCTGGGTTTTATCACAAACTCTCTATTACTTTTATTGAGTAAGTGTAGCACAATATAATTTCTTCAAAGAGAAACAGTTATCATGGTCTTATATTGTTTTGTTTACATGTGTTTTTGTGTGTTTTTTCCACTTCAGGCAAACAATCTTGTAATACACACAGCTATCGCACATTTCAAGACCTGTCACCAGGGCAACAAAAATGCCCTTGATGCAGGGGGCCCTCTCAAGCCCCACATCATCACAACCAACCTGGAGCATGATTCTATCAAGCTTCTACTGGAGCATCTCATCAAAGAAGGGATTGGTGAGCAAAGTCTCACTGGATAGCTTACAATTAGATGGATTTATCTTGTAGATCCCATAAATATTTAATTGATGTAACCCGTTGAGGATGGACTGATTTTGCTACAACACGCATTTCCCAACGCATTTCCCATGGACCCTTGCCTGAGTGTACTCAGGGACTCGTCCTCAGTGGGTTAATATGTGTTTTTAGTTTCTTGCATGTAACTTTATCTATCACTTCAGGAATACCCCTATCTTCCACATCCCTGACTGTCTTACTTCAGGTTAGATAGCAAACACTTTCAATATTATGTACATATCGATAGATAGATAGATAGATAGATAGATAGATAGATAGATAGATAGATAGATAGATAGATAGATAGATAGATAGATAGATAGGTAGGTAGATAGATCTGGATAGATAAAGAAATGTGTAGATAAGAATTGAACTGAAGTTCATTGCATTGAAGAAGTAAAATTTATTTTTACTCTTTCTTCTCCAATACCTTGTCAGCGACAAATGTAATATGATAATCAAATTGTCTTATCAATGCAGCATTGTGCTGTCCTCACATTTGTCCTGACATTTCTGATGGTTTATCATTATATTTTTACCATCATGAAAACAGTTTAACTATTAAACTAGCCACATTGCAGGATAAACTATAATTTATCATTATATATCTCTCTGTCACCAACTGTTATCTGCTTTTTACATTCATTTTCATCATCAATTCTTGGGCACTTCAGTGTGATTAAACAAGGAAGTAGATGGAGAAGATAGATTAAATGTGAGAAGAAATTGAGATTAGTTTAAGCTTCAATTTCTCTTTCTTCATTCTACCAGCTGAAGTCACCTTTGTGCCAGCGTCCACCAAGACCGGTAGAGTAGAGGTGGAGGCAGTCATGGATGCCATCAGACCAGCCACTTGTCTCATCACCATCATGCATGCCAACAATGAGATTGGAGTGATACAGGTATGTCTAGCTGGAGGATCTCTAGCAGTAGGGGAGGGAGAAAGGTCAAAACCAAGAGATGAGAAGTGTACTGAAGACAGAAGAAGCCAATTGTAGATGGTAATGAGTGACAAACACTTGCACAGTTTTTTTTCTTCTTCTTCTTCTTTTTTTTTTCTTTATATGTTTTATTGAATCAACAAAATCATGATACAGTTGTATATACAAAATATTACAAATGATTAGACAAATTTATGGGCGAAATCAAACATGAATAAAAAGAAAAAATAAATAAATAAATGATAATTTATACCCTCTCCTCCGACAGAAAAAAGAATACAAATCCATAAGATTACTAGTAAACATTAAGTTTGTTACACTAATACATATATTTTCAAAACAATTTAAAAGATCACATTCTGTCAGAGAGGGGAAGGGTGAGAGAGGTGGGGGGAAAAAGAGTTGAGGCTTGGTGGGAAAAAAATACAACTTTAAAATCAAAAGAGAATCCGTATAACAAACCACCAGCTCCCACAGGGTCCGCAAACAATTAAACCAACAAAGTAACCATTGATCAGTCTCACAACTTCCCCTTCGGGGCCAGACTCCATCTTCATCTTAATATGACTTGCTTTTAACTTTGTTGTAGTTTATATATTGTTTGAAACAAATAAACACACCCACACCCACACACACACACACGCACACACACACAATAGACAGACGCACACACTCACACTAACTCACATACACACTAACATACATAAACACAGACAAAAAGACACACACTGAAAAATTAACACCAACTCCTTGTATTCCATGGAGAACACTTGCACAGTTGTAGGAATGAGAGCATATCAGGAGAGTCTGCTTGTTGTTGGATCTGAAACATCGCTCGCATATCTTCTTTACACATTCCAGATTGTAAGGATCATTAAAGATTTACCATTACGTGGGTAGAGAAAATACTCACATCTGGTTAAAGACAGAGCAGACTATCAACGCTAAACTGCCACCGTGGATGTGAATATGTGGGACTCGTGTACATGTAGGTCTGCTCAAGAAAACCACAACTGGTAGAACATCACAGAACCCTATACCAGGAAATTGTAATGTGGGAAAGTGCATCCAACACCGAGTTTGTATTCAGTCACTGTTCAGTATAAGCTGTTATTTTCTCGAGGGTTTAATTTTCGGGAATTTCGCAAATCAGTTTGACCACAAATTTAACAACACACAAAAGTATTGACATGCACTGGGGTAATACTGCGTTTATAATAGCCTCTGTGGCAATTCGCGAAATCAACATCTCACAAAAATGTCTGTGACCTCCTCATTTGCGAAAATATCTGTAATCTGAAATAACAGCTTATACAGTTTTAGGATATAATCAAAACGAGCAGTGCAATGAAATACTATGAAAGCCAACATCAGCACACTTCCATGTTGATGAGTAAAGAGACACAGTATATCTCTTACTGTCTTTTTTTTTTCCATTTTCCAGCCAGTGACGGAGATATTTGAGCGTGTGAGAGAAGAGCAGAAAAGCCACAGAGGGCGGAAGATTCTCTTGCACACAGATGCTGCCCAGACAATCGGCAAGATTGAAGTCAATGTTTCCGATCTGAATGTAGACTACCTGACCGTTGTCGGTCACAAGGTATGCAATATCTCTCATCATTTAATGATGCGTGCTGCTATACTTCTAGTTTTGATAACAAAAATAACGATGAGGATTATGATTTTTACTTTAATCAATATGTGTACTGTCATTAGTATTGATATTGTAATTATCATTGATTATGATCAATAAAATATGTCTTGTCACTATTGCTCCTATTATTTGTCTCTGAATCAATATCTACTATCATTCTTGAATTTGATGTCTTCACAATGTTTAGTATCTGTTAACACAGTGTTCAATTGATATCATTTTATGATAATGAAGCTGTCACTAAATGTTATTAATGAATGAAACAAGATTTGTCCTTTGTTTGATTCCTTTATGTGTTGATAACTTCCATCCATCTTGTAGGTATGGAATGATATCTCTTTCTGAAATTCCACCATTATGTGTTGGTTGAAAGCTGTCCTCAAGTTTGCCAATCTACAGGATTTTTTAGGATGGGGCATATTTATATGCCATAAATATTTCGATTTTTTGCATATTGCTGCAGATAAAATTTTTGCTCACTTGTTACCATCAAAAAGTGAGAGAAAGAAAAAAGAACACATTGAATGGGAAAAATGTATTTATCACAGTATGGTTATCTTTGCAGCAGTTACAATTTCACTGAGTGCTTTCATTTCTGTCATTTCAGTTCTATGGCCCGAGGATTGGAGCCCTGTATGTGAAAGGGGGTGGAGCAGACCCACCCATCTACCCCATGCTCTTTGGAGGGGGTCAGGAGAGAAACCTCAGGCCTGGGTGAGTGGCAAGCTGATGAATAGACCTGCATGTACCACCATGGAGTTGGGAAAGGAATCATGGTGTCAAGGTTATAGAACCCGTTAAGAATGCGTCAGAGAAGTTGCACAGATATCAAACAGAAGTAAGAGATTACTGTATACGCCAAATATTTTGTGAGGTTTTTATTTTCGCAAATTTCGCAAGTCAGGTGCTACTGGCGTAATTAAAGTCACGCGAAAGTATTGACTCTGATCCCCAATATGAATGTGACAAACATGTTTACATTTCTCTGTTCAGTTCACTACTCAACGATCACGAATTTAACCACTTGTGAAATCGTCAGGAAGTCTCTATACGTGAAAATTTAGACTCGCTAAATATATGGCGTATACAGTAGTTACCATCATGTGGATTCAGAAGGAATTTCCTCATCTCTCAGACAGGAAGCGGGAGACCAAGAAGAGCAAATTGACTGTCCAAACAAAAAGGTTTATCGCTGCTTTTTTTAAGAATGAATGGTGTTGGGAGTACCATAAAACTGCAAAGGCCTGAGTAAATTCAATTGTTTGAATATCTAGTGGAGTAAATGTTTCAACAATACAATTTTGTATTCTCTGTCCTTTGTAGTAGAAACAAGTTATGAAATTTGGTTCAAAGATGAGGAAGTTATGAACACTTTTGTCAGGTTTGATATGTGCGGCATTCTATATTGATTTGTCCACATTCAGTTTTATCTTGTTCCCAGCTTGCCCCAAGGTCCCCTGTGGTGGTATAGATTATAATGATATATTAGAATTTCATCTATACGTATTAATAGATATTTTCTCTTTGTTTTCCTTTATCATAAATTTTGTATCAATTGTAGGACAGAGAATACTGGAATGATTGCAGGCTTGGGAAAGGTAAGAAGCTGCAATGAAGTGGACAACTTTGATGTTTCTTTAAAGCTTTAGGCCGACTGGACTCAACTTTGCCCTGTGTGGGAGGAAAATGTATGTGATATCACGTCTATGATCTTGCACTGTCAGGGTAGTTGTGTGTGCATAGTTGTTCTGGATAGATTAATTTACGTATTATCACTGGAAAATTTGCATTGGAATATGAGAAAGCTTGAATACTTCACAGAAAAGAAAGTACACCATGGCTGTTTAATATGATTCTTCTGCAAACGGATACCACATGGCAAATATGATACTGTATCAGTAAAGACTAGAGAAAGATAGAAAAGGCGTGTTTTGGTGTATCTAAGATTCTACAATTTATATGCACAATAATTTCATAGGAAGTGTGTATAGCAAACAGCTTTACAAAGAAAAAAAAAGCCTCTTGAGATCGAACCTTGGGTCAAGCAAAGTCATGGTAGTGTAAATTTTCAGTCTTATATTATTTATTCCAGCAGTTTGAGCTATTATTGCAGAGCTGCCAACTAGTACTGATTTTCAGTAATTTCTACTGAAATTGGGAAAGAATACTGAAGGTTACAAGCAAACTACTGATTTTCGAAATCATTGTCTGTGATATATCCTATTGCACTGTTACAGATTACTGATTTTCACCCAAAAAAGGTGCAAATTACTGATTTTCAGCCATTTAAGTACTGAAAGGCTTTTAAAAAAAGTTGGCAGCTCTGTTATTGCTCTGTTTACCTTTGCCAGTACAGTAATATCACACACAGAATTAATGACCCTACTTTAATCCGAGGAAATATACTGCTAATCTGAGACTCTGTGGTGGAATTTTTGAATAGTTTTAATATTTCTGAAATGCCCAGAATGGCACTTCGTGTTTCATTGCTAGTGTGGATTAGCTCAAGGAGGTCACGTACACGTATCTTTTTGATATAGCATTATCAAGATAGTTTGACGGGTGTATGGCCTCTTTGCAAAGTGTTTCAAGTGAGTTTAGAATCATTAGCAGAATTTCTGCTTCCTTTTCTCACAGGCTGCAGAGCTTGTCACAGAAAATATTGGCAAATACGAGTCTGGAATGAGAGCAGTACGAGACTATCTTGAGGAGTCAATCTTGGTGAGAATAATTTGCACTCTGATAATATGATTTCCGGTAGTATCTTAATCAATGACTGGTCATATCATGCACATTATAGCAAGAGAATAGATATAGTCTAAGAGAAAACATGACCTTTAAAAGAAAGTGTTTGTTGCACAGATGAAAAATTGGTTTTATAGTCCCCAATTGAAAAAAAAGAAAAAAGGACTCCTCTCGGGAAACATGTCCTGGAATTTCATTGTAACTAAACTGTCAGCAGGGCATTTAAATGTTGCTTTGATAGTGTTTTTTTTTTGTGTGTGGGATTTATTGGTTTCTAGATAAGATGTTTACTCTAATTCACACTGTGAATTTAAAAAAAAAAGTTGGTATGCATATATTTTTATATGCCTGCATAAAGGCAGAAATGAAATGATGATAGTATTTCACACAGAGCTTATCTTTCTTTCCTATGTGTATATAACATTTGATTTTGGTTGCGCCATTTGAAAAGAACAGTAAGAACTTTCTGTCATTTCTGCTAATGGCTTTTTTTTTTATCAGCAGATTTTTGGTAATTTTTTGTCATATGAAGTTGAAGTTTAATATTTACCAAGACAGCAATACCACAGACAAAACAAAACTATTTATGTCTTATTTTCTGTCCCCAGTAGTCTGCCTTTGGCGATACGATTCACATCAATGGGAAGTTTGAAGGCAGCCAGCGAATTCCAAACACCTGTAACGTGTCTTTCTTGGGCAAAAATCGCCAAGGTAATACTTTCGTGGAAGGAAAATCTCAATCCCGGATTGGCATAGTTTCCCTGTGTTGTCCAATTACAATGTTATAAATTGTAAAACCAGACATTTTTTCATCAAATAGACTTTGAATTCCTCTAAAAAATGGTATGTGCTTTTGTTCTATACTATATCATAAGTGTTTTCTTGGTATCTCGCAAAAAGTGAAAGCCCAATTCTCATCTCTACCAATACTGTACCATCCCTTTAAGAGAATTCATTTTCAAACAAAATGTGGCAATGTTAGGTTAATGGCCAGGAGTCACTGTTGACAATCCATAGTGTCCCCCAAATTATTAGACCCAGGTATGCAGCAGTTTACATCATTAAATGTCACCGAGGTTTTGTTCAGGTCACAAGAGTGAAGATGAATCCAAACTTCTCAAAGTTTTTTCATGTCCTCGTTGGATAAGCACAAAGCAGCTTCTTCTCTCACAATCTAGACTACGTCCAGCTCTACGCAAATCTGTGAGTATTTCTAATGCATTATTCTGACATGATGTGATGATTTCGGCTGAGTCTTTTTTTTTTCTTCTTTTTTCCGACTGTAGGAAGAAAACTTCTCTCCATGGTGACCAGTCTTCAAGCCAGTGTAGGAGCAGCTTGTCACTCACATACTGGTGATAGGTTAGTGACTGACTTGATGTATTTCAATGCTTAAGAGAGTTGTGGGCTTTAAAGAGATACCTGACAGAAAGGGGGTTTTTATTCTTGTCTTTGTTTGTTTGTTTGTTCATTTCCATCTAGAAAAGATGGCTGGATAGCCCATATTCAGCTGCAACAGCTGGTCTTCCAGTTGGATGTGAGCTGGGACCACTTCACCGGGTTAAACACCCTGCTCTTTGCGATGAATGAATGAAGCAGGATCCTGTACATGCATGAGTTGTGATTCTCTCACACATGGGACTTCCATTTTATGTCCTATCCGAGGGACATATTCTGCAAATGCCCAGTTGGAAGATGAAGCTGAGGGGAAGGGTTGGGGATGGGGGTGGGGGGGGGGGGGGAGTAAACTAGATAGGGGAGGGGAAATTGTTTATGGACACTTACTTGAACATTGGTTACAATTATGTTTTGGTATGTAATGATGTGCAAAAGAAAAATAATAACTTTTGTGTTTCACTAGCACTATAGCTGCTGTTGTCTCGCCCATTTATCGGTTGGTATGATATTAAAAATGACTGCCATAAGTTTGAAGCGTGGATATTTCTAATTGCACAAATGACCCTTTCACTGTATATTCATGGTATTATCGAGGATTGGGGAACCATACAGTATTCCTGTTCATCGAAAAGATTTTTGCCTGTCAATGTGTGTATATGCACAATCAATGCTTGTATGTCACAAAACATCAACAAGCCATGCACAAAAGACATGTGTTTACACTCTCTGCGTGTGATGTGATGCAAGTCCATTATTCAACAGTCTCTTATGAAATTATAATTCAGGTTTATTTGGAACAAAAGTAATACATGTATACAGCTGTATGTCTCTTGTGAAATATTAGTGCGATGTGTCTTTTTATCATTATTATTTTCTCTCTCTTTTTTTTTGGGGGGGGGAGGGTGTCATTGCAATTTTGTTTTTTCTTTTGTTTTATCTTCTGGGAAAACAGCACAGTATAATTAATTATTAGGAGAGCAGTAGTTAAACATGTGATGAATGTTTTTCTACGATATATTTGTGCACACTGTATTATACGACCAAGAAAAATGTCTTGTAATCTTTACTTCTTCGATTCTCTCTCTTCCTAGACCATCACACATCCTACTTGCCGTCGGTGTTTCGTATGACATTGCAACCAATGCTTTGAGACTCAGCGTTGGTCGAGGAACGACCTTTGCTGACATCGACAGGGTTGTCAGTGATCTCAAAGATGTCTTGAAGAGTATAGACGCCGAAAATGGGAATTCATGATCATCATAATCCTCTGATTTAATTCCCCTTGTCAAGAAGAAACCAAGTAAAAGTGATTCCTATATTTATTAAATCAGCTGCTGCTTTTGTAGATGATTATTCCAAAAATCCATTTTCAATGCTGCAGCAAATGTTTTTTTATGAATATGATGGACCAGTTATATCAGTGGTGGTCTTTTTTAGTCCCTGGATAGAATAGGAATTGTGATACTGAAATACATGGCAGAACAGAGATACTGAAATATTTAGTGGAAAATAGATGATACATTGGCTCAGCTGTGAGTGCAAAAATGCCAAAATACATGCCATATTACAAAAGGTGCATACTGCTATTACAGTCATACAATGACAAAGATTCCCATGTACATAGCCACTGGCAGAGAAGCTGAAGCTGTCTACACGTACAGGGTATTAAGATGCCATGCTGAAAGAAACCATCATGTTTATTGATTTGCAAGGATCATAAGCGGTAACTTACTTTATTTACAAACATTTGCCCTCAGAGATTTGTCTTCATCTTCATTTTATCATGGTCTCAACTCACAAATAGGAAATGGGACAAAGGGGGGGGGGGGGGAGGTATATACAATGTAGGACCTATCATTGGGGACTCTGACAGTGCTGACTCTGACAAAGCAAACATTTTTGCATACTTTTATCTTTGTTTACATGAAATGTGCAAAAATTTGACACCACGAAAATTTCCTCTTTTACAATAGTTAGAATTAGATCCGGAAGAGCATAAAGTAGGCCTACAATGCATTCTTTTCTTCCTTGTGTTTTTAACTTGTGATGTTTGAGTGGGGGATAGATTATGACTTTAATGCTTCAATACGTTTTGTTTGACTGCATATCTTCCCTTCTGAAGAATTAATGGATTGTGCCTTCAAAAAAACATACTATTTGACACCCCCAATACACACACAAACACACAAATTATGTATTATAATCTCATTAATGCTGCTCATACTCAAATATGGAATTATAGTTAATTTTTTGTGAGGTAGCTTTGAAGTATCATATGTGTGAGTTTTGGTAAGTGTCAATAGAATCACAACTCATGCTTGGATAGCCTGTGCTTATTATGTGTTTGCGCTCACTGATTGATGAGTGCATCTTTTTACTTCGTTCCATCAGGAAACAACACATTATATTAAATGGGTTAGTCAAATACCGGTTAGTGATTGGCTAAACACAGTCACGTGATGGAGGTACATTCGTTATGTTCGCACATGGGCGAACATTCTTGTTATGTTCTCCCATGGGAAAACATTTTCACGTAACAAATACCCGTGCGCACAGTGAATTTGGCTCTGCGCTAGCTAGCGCGATCGGACCTTTACGCTAAGCGTGCCATGATATCAATAAGGTACGGTCGGTACGTGTACGGTTTGATGCGCCACTTTCAGAGCGTGAAATCAATTGATAATGATGGTATTTGACTAACCCATATAATATAAAAGATGATGACTTTTGTTGTCGGGAACATACCAAACGTTCGACCCTCAGGGTTTGAAATGCTATTTCGGGAGGCTATAAGTCCCTCGACTTATAGCTATAAGTCCCTCGACTTATAGGCTATAAGTCCCTCGACTTCGTCTCAGGTGGAACATTCGGTATGTTCCCTTCCCTGCCAGTCATCATCTATATAGTGTAATAGATACAGATTGGGTGATGGTAACGAGTGTACTAAGTACTGTTGTATGTAGGCTTGTAGTGTGATTAAATGCATCATCCTACAATCAACAATGAAGTCATACAAGTGTATAAATTATTGTCCCTCAAAAGTGCCACTGTTGTCATAGTATTATGTAGTACAATGTATGATTGTGTTTGTTTTTATGTCATATGTGTGTGTTTGTGTATTTTACAAATGGGCTTTCCTAATCCATGTTGCCTAATGTTTGTTTAAAGTACATTGTACATTGCATAGCAATTGACTAAATTAGAGCATGTTTCTTGTTAGTGTACACATTTGAAAGGTCATCATAGAAACATCTTTGTCAATTTTGCCATCTTTGATCCTATTGATGGCAATTATGAACATTATGTATAACAATAACAAACAAGGCAGTATTATACAGTATGTCAAAAATCTACAATCGGATTTCTGCATTGATAACATTCAAAATGCTCAAACAATCCGAATGCTATTTCAGGGAATGAAACGACAACTTTTTACCTACATTTTGGAGAAAACCCCATTCGATTTGGTTAAGTGGTCACAGAGAAAAATGTGGATCGTTGTAAAGCATGTCATGTGTCCGTTTCTTCCAAAGTTCAGCACTTGGATACTCTTTGAACTGTGAACACAGTGAACAAAACTTGGAGGGAAGGGATTCCTGACATACTCTACAAAGATCCTTATTAAATATGGGGTTTTCTGTAAGATGGAGATAATAAGTTATAATTTCATACTTTGAAATTGCATGTGGATTGATTCACTATTTTTAAAGTTATTGTTGTGGAAAGTCCGATTGTATTTTTTGTTGGGGGACATACGAATGAACTCTCTTGATAAAGAACACTGATATAGCAAATGTTCATATGAACAAAATAATCTTTCTTACTCCATAGTTGAGCATTTCTTTGTAAGTCTTTGTTTTCAAGCCCCAATACAACAATGTCAATATGACAAAATGATTCACAGGTCGGAAGGCGTTTCAAATAACAAAGAGTATACTGAACATACACTCGATTTACAAAGAGAGCTACATACTGTATTTCTCAAAGTAACAATCACTGTAAAGTAATATTTTGAGTCGTAATTTCAAATTCTTTAAAATTTAATAAGTTGATAAGATAAGATGACATAAGGCCTGCAGCACAGAGCACTACGTTTGCATTGTTAAATCACTTTTTTATAACTTATTTCCTTTCCAATATTGTTGTTGTTTCCTTATACCAAACATTAATTAGTATAGGCCTACTTCTGGAAGGTGAAGTCCTGAGCACATAGCGTAGGTATTTTCAAGTTTACATCAGATGAATTCGATCAATATGATATCTTCACACATTCTTCTTGTACTTGATTTTTAGAGACCCCGAAACAAAAACATAATGAAATATTTAAAAGATCCAGATTTTAATCATAATGATTTCTTACACGTAGTACTGTACATGATCATGGAATTACTCTTATTGATATACAATGAATTCCCAGCGTGATAAAAGTCCAAGCCATGATTTGACTTTGATATTTATAGGTGTAATCTAAACATGAAGATTTTTTGAATCTTGAAATTGCAACTATATCGCCTCGATCATCGAACAATGCTCGTATATGTACTTGCATCTCGGTTTTTAACGTTGAACTGACAAAATACACTGTATCTACTGAGCAAATCAGTGTTACCCGTTGTGATTATGTTTTACGTTGCACCCATTCAAACCTGATCACATCATTTATATCCAGTGGATGTAATTCAATTCAATTCACGTTACGAGATTCTACCCTTATGGACTTTATACAATGCACTCCCGTTATTGTGAACACGGTTGTAACTAAATTCCGGTTACAACGAAGTAAGATTTCAGGCCGCAACATTATCTACTCTATGTATTTCATTGTTTATTTGTTCGATCCACTCTATGTATTTCATTGTTTATTTGTTCGGTTATACAAAATTTTGATATAACGAAAGAAAACTGCCGGTCCCGAGGACTTTGTTATAACGGGAGTCCACTGTGTAACGCCCTTGGAAGTCACGTAGGCATGGGGTAAAGTAATACTTGGAAGTATAAGGACCTTGATTACACCATGTTTCAGCTAAAGAGCTTATGGTGATTTCCTTCGAATGGAACTTGATGTGGTGATACCAAGATTTGAATCGCTAAAGAAGAGTTATTCCGTGAGTCATAGAGGATTGCGGCGTTGTCATGGCAACAGAGGTTCCTTGGTCTATTGGTCTTCTCATCAACAAAGAATCTTCCAAAAGCGACAGCCGCTAGCTGTAATCACGTGATCGGAAAGAGAGAGTCAGAGAGGGAGAGGTTATTAATATTTGATATTATGATACTTGTTTGTATACAAGAAATTTATGTAGGTTCACGTAGATTATCGCTTGAGAAGATCTGAGAATAAACATGCAAGCAGAATCCATCTAACTAGAGTAACAATCTCCAATTATAATTATTATGCACTACATATAATATTGTAGAATATACTATTTCACTTACGATATTAAAACTGGATATTTTCGTGATCATTGGGCATATATATATATATACATATCATATATATACATACATATATGTATATATGTATATATATATATATATACATACATATATGTTTATATGTATATATATTTATATATATATATATATATATATATATATATATATATATATATATGTGTGTTTATATATATATATATATATATACGTACATATATGTATATATGTAAATGAATAAATATATATATATATATATATATATATATATATATATCGCAATAATGAGTAATAATATCCTCAATAACACAATGATAGCTTGTCCGACATAACAATATTTTGAATTCCTCATTCATGTTCAAACAAAGGATGAACTTGCTTAGACCATAACCAGAATGGGCCGTCACTTAACAATTTGGAAAGTATCTATTTTAATTTTATTTTTTTCGTGGAACGCATCATTTTTTAGCATGTTTTTTCTATTGATATTGCCATAATATTGTGCCACTTTTGTTGCCACGTGGATGTGCTGGCAAGCACCGTTTATAAGGATTATTTGAATAATCATTACATTGTAGATGCTTATCTCTGAGAATTTAAAATCCAACACACCTATAACTGTTGCTGAAAATTACCTTCTTTTTCTGCTTATGAGCCAAGCGGAACCTCGGGCTACACTTAAATCCTTATTTTGCTTTATTTGTGTGTTTTTTATTCACAGTGAGCACCACCCATTCAATTAGCATGACATTGTGTCATGGTGTATCATGTATAACGATTAACATTTCGTATTGCTGGTTTAGCTGAAGATCACGTGTACACTGTACATACGGGTGGCTTAGTGGATACTCACAGCTTGATGATCCTCGTTTGTCAGGTTGTAGGTTCGAGACTCTGGAGGCGATACTTTCCAGGCTGAGATTACTCCCCGAGAGCAGCTTCATCAGCATCAGCTTTTGTGTGTTCTGTGCGTCAACGAAACAAGGACCATATTTAAAGTTGTAGAATTTGTATTTTCGATTATCCTTGAAGTATAATATTTACTATTTTCCTTCACATTATTGCGTGTGATCGTGTATGCATGCAATTCCTAATTCTCTTCTTTGTCAAGTTTATATTATTGGTTCTGCTTGTACTGTTTGCTAGATTTTCCTCCGTCTTTTCGTCATTCTTTTAATGCATGTATATATGTATGAGTGTGTGTATGTGTGTGTGTGTGTGGCAGTCTTTCATATCAAAAGTAGATTTGTATAGTCACATAATATTTGATACCATAAGTGCCCCGTGGTTCATGAGGCTATTTCATCAGTATGAATGTGAACAGAACTTTGGAGATAAGAGGAATTTATAAGGGCTCGTCGTTTACAATATCCAGAAGACAGATATAATGACAGTCAGAAAACAAAACTAAGCAAAACAAAGTATTGAACGAGGTGAAAACCCTACAATCCACTTCCAATGTGGGTGGGAAGGAATATTCTGATCACAGAGGATGACGATTAAAATTAATGGAACCCACTTTTAAGAGGAGAATAGGGAGAACATTATTGGTTCATTAACAAAAAAAAAAATAGATAAATGACATATTACAAGTCATGGAGCAGGTAATTCACTTTGAGACACTCATAAACACTTCATTTCAACAAGTTGACATCATTTTTATAAACAGGAAATAAAACACGTGAATGAATGTACCGTGTTGATCTGTAAAATCATACAGTAATGCAGCAAGACATCGGTAATGACATTATGTCAAACATTATGTTATGATGGATAAACGATGAAAATCGTTATAGGAAGGAGCGTTCCGGGAGGATCATAATTAGGATGATCTGGTCGAACATGAATCAAACAATAATTTTATTTTTTAATGAATTTAACGGCTGTTATTGTGTCAACTGAAAAGCATTGTCAGAATATAAGGTCGAAAATGTCTGATTTTCACTCTGTCAGTTAAGTCTATGGACATTCATGCTTTAACCCATCAAGCCCTGGGTTAACTTGATGCAGAAATCATCATTGTATCCTCAGTTCTGAAGTTCATTGTTTATTCCTTATTGCAAAACAAAATTGCAAACAAAAAAGAAGAAAAAAATCAATTTGAGAGGAAAAGATTATCGTTGACATTCTGAGAGACACGTTGCAAATTTAAAGATCCTTTTTTTTTTTTCGCGATTTAGCAGCCTTTCATTGTGCTGCAACCAAACTAACAGTGGAATAAAAAAAAAATACGGCCCAAATAAAGGAGAAGGTTGATGCTTTCTTGCAATGATGCAACAAAACTAGAGAATGGCTTATGACCAAAAGAGGCCTCAAAATATGAAAGAGAGGTTTCATTCTTTCTCGACAATACTTTCTTGAAAGAAGAAAAACACAGCAACGAACCACAGAGATGTGGTGTCTTGTACTGAATGAGTGTTTAATAAGGTTTGCAGTACCTGATCCTGAAGGTTGACTTCTTCGGAAGCCTCGGGAAACATGTCGTAGGGAAGACCTCGGGAGGGCATCGCCATTGAGCAAAGGCAGGAGATAAACACCAGAGCGAACAGGTACGTCGTTGCCATGGTGACAGGAGTCAAGACTATTCAATGGACGAAAGTCGAAAGGATGGTTGAAGTAGAAGCGTCCCCGAATGTGACGCCCTTACGAGGAAAGGCAAATCCGACAGGTCTGAGGTATGTCAGTATTGTTAGGATTATGTTTCTTGACGGTTCTGAGCGATTCTGATTCTGAGCGATAGATTTGCAATACCAAGCCGGGAATCTTTTTGTAACGAAGCGAAGTGGACTAGCTAGATCTTCAGAGATGAATGCCCCATAGTGTGCATGTGTGTCTTATATCATCTCGAATTCTTTTTCCTGTTATAGTTTTCTACTTGGTTTCATTCAACAGAATTATTGTTTTTTTCCATGCCTGTAAAAGTCGGAAGAGCCGTTATTCACAATTACGGCGTACGGGCGTGTTAGGAATAAGACACCCCCTTTTTTTAATCACCGCAGATATTTATCAGAAGTATCTCGCTTTATGAACGCAAGCATAATAGAAAACCTGCATTGATAGATGTCATTGGAAACATTATTTCGGTGGTAAATCGCATATTCAATCACCGAAACGATCTCGCCACTAAAACAAGCAAACAAACAAACAAACAAAAAAAGAAATCCGTGATAGTTTCAAATCATTCAAACGGTTTACGTCATATCGTGTTTGCGTCACTTGAACAAAAAGAAGTCCTTTTTGGCGTTTACAACAACAGTGAAGCAAATCTAAATAAATGGTTGGCGGAACAGGTCAAGAATGGGACAAAATCATCACGATCCTTATCTTGTATTTGTTTTTTGTTTGCGTAGACTCGAAGAACACACGTCGAGGGCAAATGCGCGAATCGTGCGTCCAACGGCCATAATGGCACACACGCTCTTGGTATAAGCCTCAGGGATTAATAAAAATCTGGTTCATCTTACGATTATAATGGTTTTTAAACTCCCGACTGTTATCTGTCACTGAGTAAAAGACACAATGACGTTGTTGCATCTCCCTGGAAATTACCAGTATTTCTCTCTTTTTGGTTCTTATAATTCATCTTTTTCTTCATCTTCATTTTCTTCTTCTTTATCTATGTGTATACGTCTTCTCTTTCTACGTGTATTTCTTCTCTGTCTCTTTTGTTGTATACCGTCTGTCTAACTTTTCATTCCTTGACGAGGTCGACCTTTACTGCCATACCAAGGCCACAATCATTGATGTTACTTTGTTGCCACATTGATGATGATGATGATGATGATGATGATGATGACGACGATGACGAGGATGATGGTGGTGGTGATGATGGTGATGATGGTGATGATGATGACGACGATGACGACGATGATGATGGGGTGATGATTGTGATGATGATGACGACGATGATGATGGTGGTGATGATGATGACGATGATGACGACGATGGTGATGATGACGATGATGACGATGAATCCTGATGATGATGATGATGCTGACGACGACGACGATGGTGGCGATGATGAAGATAATGATGATGATGATGATGACAACGATAATCGTCGTGTCATTTTCGTTATCATTGTTATTATAATTATCGTTATCAACATAAGCAATATCACCAACAGCAGGCGAGAGAGAGAGAAAAAAAGTTGAAAAGGAACGGTAAGAAAGATAGATGGAGGGAGAGATGGATGAATAATGATACCATTTATAATATTACACTTATATGGACAAGGTATACGAGCACATTATACGAGATCATCTTATTTTCTCCCTGTCTGTCTGTCTGTCCGTTCGTTTGTCTGTCTGTCTCCCTCTTTTGTCTTGGCAATATTATTTTTCAATCTTACTATATCTTTCCTTCAAGGTTTGTATATAAGATGATTATGAAAATAATAAAAATGCAAGTGCATCTTATTGAAGAGTTTAAATCTAAAAGAAAACAACAACAACAACAAAACGGACCTATATATTATCCACTTGTATTAAAGTGAGATATTTTAGATTTACGGATGCTAATAACAAACAAAATATCTTAATGTATGTGATAATGTCAATGATACGTATACTTTGCATAATATTTCTCGTCATTAAACGTGTGCAGTATCGTTGGAAGGATTTTATTCCTCTCTATTTTGATGATGACCTTACCATAAAAAACTTTGCAAATGGCGTTTATCTATCTTTGTATTTAAACTTTTCACCTCTTAACATCCTTTTTTTTTTCTTGTTATGTATGAAAAATGAATGTTTTTCATGTCGTGTTAAGAAATAAGATGTGAAGAAATAAGATGCAGAAATGAATGCGAATCAAATCTGTTGGCAACGATTTTCGACTATCATTACAAATTGCAACAATGTAATGCAGTCATCATCTATGCTTATTGATTGTGAAAAGGTTCATTTCATATAATATTTTGTGAATGTTTTGTACATTGTAAGTTATTGAGTGGCCAACGTTTCTACAAGCTTGTCTTTTACGTATGGGGTGTGCCTCTCTTTTGCAATGCACAGGATTTTGAACAATTCCATTCTTTATGATATGCGTATTAGTGTTGTAATACTACATTGCAAGTTTTTGTTTTCCTTGAATTTGTATCGACAACAAAAATGTGCTTCTGGAAATCAAATTTCATTTGAACTGAAATGATCTGATTATTTTCTCTTTGGCTGTAAAACAAGCAATCTCTCATGAATTATGATTATGATACGAGCCTGCATGTCGCATACACAAGTTAATACAGACTTGTATCATGAATTAAAAGGTAAAAGAAAACCCATCATTCTATATGGGGAGATATGTTTTTGATCATAAAATAGGACAGGTACTATTATAATATATATATATATATATATATATATAACATTGCTTAGATATGAGACAATGTTAAGCAAAATCATTTAAGAGTAAAATTGCTGTCTTTGTGATTCGGTTCGGTTTAATTTGGTTAAGAATCATCCAAAGGACCCTCCCATTCGTGTAGTTGTGTAATCATCCCGTCCCCATAGTACATGTATATATAATATAATTTTATATTTTATATATATATATATATATATATATATATATATATATATATATAATATATATATATATATATATATATATATATATATATATATATATATATATATATATATATATATATAGATAGATATAGATATAGATATAAAAGACCGTAATATTCCATACAAGACCACTCTATGTGACGATCAAGCACTATTCTAATTATGCCACTAAGAGTGAAATAATGCAAGAGGATCGGTATTAGATTTAACACCCATGGGTGTCAAATCTAACACCGGTCAAGAGTGTCAACAGGCTGAGGACCACACCAACAGACGTAAAAAGTATGTGATGCATTGGCACTTACTTTGACGGACAAAGAACAAAACAATGGAAAACCAAACCAGAAAATAGGACAGGATTCATAATACGGTTGTAATTAACAGACACAGGTCATAATGATAATTTTATTCACTATAGTTTTATTTTCCATTATTTTTCCCACTTAAAAGAAGTCGTTATCTAAGTAATTCTCAATACAAAATATATAATTTAAGTCTCAATACGAGTTAATGAGGCTCAGATAATTAATCAATTAGCAGCTATTGAACGGTGTGCCCCCCCCCCCAGAAAAACAAAACACACACACACACACACACACACACACACATAATCATAATCGAATTTCCGCATTGATGACTTTCAAAATGATTAAACAATCTGAATGCCATGCATTCCAGGGTATGAAACTACATGTACAACTTCCTACTTACATCTTGCAGAAAACCCCATTCAACGTTGACAAAGTGGTCACAGAGAAAATAATGTGGATCGCTGTAAGGTAGTATGGCATGTCATGGCTCCGTAATTTCTTCCAAACCGATTCGGACATGCTCTTGGCATCCATTATTATAAATGGAAATATTTTTGCTCACAACTGACAGGACAACAAACCAGCGAATTCAAATTCTGTGCCTGCTTGATTGGTGACGTTATAAACATGTAAATATTATTATTCTTGATTACCTTGGAGAAAAAAGAAAAAAGAACAAAAAGAAAACAAAAAAAAACCCAAAATAGGAAGAGCTCAATCCAATAATTTGATATCTTTTCTTAAATATTAATCACTCACTTTACACACTTTACCAACGCTTGTAAAATAATAATTAAAAAATGCTTCCTTTTTTAGGTAACGAATCATTTTCGTTAGCTGAAAATAAAATGAAAAGAAACAAGCAGTCACACCTTCAAATATTTAGAGATGTTTTTGTGCGAGTATTTGCGAGGTTTGATAACAATGCACAAACTTGGAGGGTAGAATTATTGTTTTAGCTGACATGCTGTGCAAAAATCCCCGAGTACCACTGAAGCAAATCGGATGGGAATTTCTGTAAGATGTAGTTATTACGTTGTAGTTTTATATCCTGAAAATGCATTTTGATTGATTCTTTATCTTTGAAGTTATCGTTGCTGAAATTCCGATTTTTTGTAATTTTTTTTTTTTTTGGGGGGGGGGGGGGAGGCGCGAGGGATCAATATTAACGGTTTCGAGATATTCTAAATAGCGCCAGCTACGTGTTATGTAAGCGGTCGATCGCGTACATAATACACAGATTTTGTGTGCAAAGTAGCTTTAGCAATAAAATTACAGTGTTCTTATATCTTGCAGCGCAGCAGATCTATGTTCTTGAAAATTGCACTGCTAACGCACGAAGAGGAGGAGACATTGATCAAGGAAAATGTCTGCGGAATCGCAAGGAGAGGTAAATAGCCATCACTTCCAAAAAACAATACATGTGTGGTGATATAAGTAAGCGGGTAGCATCCATCATGGTCAGCCAGAAAATGATACCATGTGCATGAAGTGTTGTCGAATGTGTCATTTTGTAGCGAGGACTCCCGTGCCAGCTGCTGGTGCAGCCGTCCAGCTAGCAATTTATCGTTTTCCCCACGCCGGCGGCTCTCCCGTGTCTGTTCATCAGCCACCGACGCCGTGCGTGATGCAGCATGCAGTGCATAGTACAGACTCTGAATCTCGTTCTTTTCCGTGGTGTAGGCTAACTGTCCGTAGTGTTGATTTTCATTGCCTTGGTTAGGACAGGGAGGTGGCTAGGGCTTGGTCATTGCCTTATTTTAGATTGTGTGGCCGATCATTATGTAAAGGAACTTAAAGCCAAAGGGGTTAATCAGGGAGGTAGCCGGTACGGTAGGCAGTACCATAAGTCTACAGATGGTCGAGTCTTGAGCATGTTGTCTGTTGAGCTAGAGGAGAGTGTCCAGGACTTACCTGCATGCTGCAGCTGCACTGGCTGCACATCTGGATGGCGTAGGCCCATTGATTCTATGGAACCTGGTGTAGACGTACACGTGACCAGTGGTGGATCCAGAGGGGGCGCAGTCGGCGCACGCCTCCCCCCCCCCCCTTTATTTTTCGTTAAAAACAAAAGAAGTGAAAATTTAAAAAAAAATGAAATGAAACCCGAAAGTGGCATCAGAAATGAATTAGTTGCACTTTGCAGTACACAGCACCCCCCCCCCCCCCCCCCTTTACAGAATTCCTGGATCCGGCTCTGGTAACGTTAGTGCGTTCATCCTCGACCATTTGAGGGCAGCACTTTATCGGAAGAAGAAGAAGAATGTTAGTTAAGGTTGTTGTTGTTGGGTTTTTTTTGCATAGTTAGGGTCATTGTACACACAACATCACTGAAATTCTATGAAATTCTTCTGCTCACGCGCCGCGTGCACACCAAGCAAAAATGCTCAAAGTTCTACAATGTTCTAACGGTAAAGTTCAGTAATCGATGCCAAATTTCGTAGCTATCGTTGTGAAATGAGAATGATGTCATTTGTTTACAACTCAAAGGCCTGAATTCAGGAAGGTGAAACCATGGTTTTTATGCAAATACAAAATATCTTCTGTGCCAAACACGACTGAAAGATTGCGTACGAATGTATGATGCCAATAAACGTCCACCTTGTGACAAATGATTGTTGATACACACATGTCAAATGTACACCTATTTCATGCTTGTTTTAGACTGTGGTCTAAATTTGTACCATAAGTTTAGACCATCTTTGTGAATTCAGGCCTTAGAGTCTAGTCATGCATTAAAAAAATGGCCTGCACCTCGCCAGCTGCGCCCCCATAGAAAAAGGACGTAAAAGACATGTTTGGGGGACCGTGATCAAACACATATTCCTTTACGCAGTGGCGGATCCAGAGGGGGGCGCACCGGGCACACGCCCCCTCTTTATTTTTTGTTAAAACAAAAGAAATAAAAAGAAAAAAGGGGGAGGGCACGTGCCCCTCCCCCCCCCCCTTTAATTTTGTAAAGGCGCCTCCCCTTTACGGATTCCTGGATCCGCCCCTGCTACATAGATTTAAGATTTCAAGAAATACTGGCCTGTTTTGCCCGAGTTTCAGTGGTTGTAGTAACCCTGCAAAGTTCCAAGCTTACTGTACATAGTCTCCCTTGTATTTGATCAGTGCGCTTTGTAGCCATTTTATGCAGGATGGTGGATTTAGGGCTTCTGGCGAGATGCGGGTGCCCCAGTATACTTTCTAGATGCCTAGAAGATAATATTTGTATTTTAGCCTAAATACTTCATTGGGACCTTGTCCTTGGTTTAAACAATAAATACAGAGCTCTGGGGCCCATACACAGGCCGCAGTTTGAGGTTGATACTATGCATGCAATGCGTTTGCGAAAGCCCTGGCTTGGTAACACCAACATGCCTTTGCTTCAGGAATTCAGAAAGCCCTCAACAACAATTATACAAAATTCATTTCTACATTTTTTTTTTTTTTTTTTTTTTTTTTGGGGGGGGGGGGGGTCAATCATTCACTTCTGGGCTTTGCAGCTGCAGACTTGGTGTTGTTCAACCAACCCTGTAGAGCTCAGAGATTCCAAGTTCAAAAAATTTTTATGAGTTAAATTTTCATGACTCGGCGTCTCAGCGCGTGTGAGCGAGGGAGCGAAGCAACTGAGCGGGGGAGGGGGGTTGTGGGAGGGGGCACAGTAGGGAGCTTTTTCAATTTTTAGCTCTTATAATGGTGCGATCTGGTGCATACTTAAGTGACTATTTTTTACTTATTTTGAAAGACAAAAGGGAAAAATATACCTTCAATTCCAACTGTCACTTTAATCCTTTGAGCTATGGTCCCATGCGTGAGAAAAATGGGTGCCATGCGTGAGATCGTGAGACGGACCCTAAATGTGTGAGTCTCACGCAGAATGCGTGAGACTTGGTAGCTCTGAGAGCTTTATAAGTACATTAGAGACACAGTGAACTACTTTTCTGAAGTTATGTAGCTTCCTCTAACACTGAAAAAAAGAGCAAATAAAAAAGGAATAAAAACTGCCAAGATATAGCTCAAGGGAATTATAGATGAAAAGATTTATCACTTAAAATTAAACATTGCAGTCAGTGCTATGATTGTTATGATTGTAGGGTCTCCAAACACATTCATTGAGGTGTCTTCACATCTCACACAAGCCATCGCAGTCACTTGCCGATCAAAACAGAATCAAACAAAACTCCACATTTTCTTGTAGGGTGCAGCCAACACCGCAGCTGTTGGGACCACTGCGTCTGCAGTAGCTGACGAAGCTACTGGTAGTGTGGAGACCGTCGAGACAGTCGCTGAAGTACCACGAGAGAAAATGGTAATGAAAAAAAAAAATCATATTTCACCAGTAATCCTGTTGTAGATTGTCTGAATCTTATCTGTATAGTGTTTCAGACATAGTCTTGTCACAACACTACAATGTGCAGTATTACAATGTACGTTGTTAATACACCATAAAGTTTTTTATGAGATTATAAATGCTATAAACTAGTGATAAGCTGTTCAGCATCATTGAGGTTTTATATTCTAGACTTATAAGTTGTTGGTTTTATATTTGTAATGTACAAGTAGCATGTACGACATTTTGTAATAGTGTCTGTCTGTGACCAAAGAGCAAAGGTAGGATTATTTGTGTTGCACAAAATCAAAACAATACGTATGTATGATTTCATTACATGTGCATCTCTATTTGCTTGGTTTAAATTGTCTGTATACTGCTTGTTCATTTTCTGCATATTGCAGTACTTTGTGATTTTGGCTGCGTTTATCATCTTTCCCCTGTTTTTAACGGCTTTCAAAAGCCATTTCCAAAGCCCCTTAGAATTGGCTTCCAAAATAGTTGCGTTTATCAACTCTTCACGAACACGATAACTGGCCTGTCACTGCACAGCTGCATTGCACAATTCGACCCGAGGAGAAGAGGTCATGATTCGTAACTGCAGTACAAAGCCGTTTCAAAACAGCTTTGCGTTTATCTCGCTTCAAAATGCTTCTAGAAACAGGTTTCTGCAAACCTGTTTAGGAAACCTGTTTCGGAAAGCACAAATTTGCGGCTTTCGAAAAGGCTTTCCGAAAAGACTTTCAAAACAGCTTTGTGTTTATCGTCTTGTAAAAATTCTCTGAAAGCCGTTTGGAAAACCTCTTTCTGCCAAGAAAAAGAGCACCCTAGGTCTTTCAAACAGCTTTGTGTGTTTCCTTTGTTATGATAGAAAGCAAAGACCAGTAGCCACAAGCATACCTCAGATTAACAATGAGAAAAAACAAAAACAACAACTTGAACCAGAGCTTTGTTTTTCTCTGCATGGCGTAAATCCTAAGCCTTTCTATTTTTCTTGAAAGTTAATTGTTTTTTAAATCAGTTTAGTAATTTGCGACTGTATCTTGTGAATATGGTTCACAACATATCTAAGATATTATTGATATTTATATCTCTCTTTTTTTTTTAAAGATATGTGTGCCTATGATATGTTTTATTTAAAGATTGAGACAGCGATAAAATTTCTCCTGAACCATCAAGTCCGGTCCAGTCCCTTGGTTCAGAAGCAGGCATTCCTCCGCAAGAAAGGTGAGATCTTTGTGGATCTTGCTTATTTTTCAGAATTAATAAGATTCTGTGAAAATTGTTTACTATGTGATGCTACTCAAGTCAGATGATAACCGGGTAGCACTGGGCAACATGGTCATAAGTAGTAAAATGGCAGAATGAAAAGATTTCCATTTATAATTGATTGCTTGAACCTCAGAAGTGCCACAGAAGTGATGCCTGGGCTCCAATGAATCAGTTCATTTGTGAATCTTTTATGTAGCTGTGGAAAAGCACCTTAGATTATGCACTGAAGTCTTTATTTCCTTTCAAACATAGAGGAACTATACCATGTATTGGCTATATGGAAAAAAAAATGTTGCCATCAATTGGTAAAAAGAATGCAAATTCAGATGCCAAGTCTGTGTTAGGCCCTACTACAGAAAACTTTCCCTCCATATTCAAGTTAACAATTTTCATAGTTTATTAGATGTAATCGTAAATGGAAAAATTGATAGCAACTGCTAACAGCAGTTGAATAGTGAAAGCGTCATTTTGAATGGACAAAATGTGAAATGTTTGACATATTTTCATAAAACAGTGATATTGAGGACAATGAGATCAGCTAGTGCAAGAAACAAGCAAGTCAAAATCTCAGTTCTTAAGTTTGGAATGGTTGAGAAAGTTTTTGAAGTTACCCTTCCTTATGTATGTCTTTTGTGGTTGAAGGTCTGACAGAGAAAGAGATTGAGATAGCTGTGGAGCGCTCCGGAACCAGACAGGATGTGCCAAAACCTGCCACCCAACAGACCCAACAGACACCTCAGCAAACACAGGTTCCCATGGCAATGCATCCTGGGGTCCCACCCCAACAGCAACACCAAATGAGTGAGTAGATGCTTTGAAAATATATTCTGACAGAGATAAAATAAAATAAAATATCCCTTCTTTGTTAAACCCATCGAGTCCATGGGAAATTTTCCTTAAGATATTCTCTTGTTGGCATCAAATTGGCGACTCCGTGTGCTTTCTTGAATTTATTTCTTACTGTAATGTATGTACCATATATTTGGTAAGACTAGAATGTTTGCAAATTGGGACATATCAACAATGTCGTTAATGGTTACATTTGTGATTTTGGAGTGCAGTAATTGAAGGAGCAATGTATGTCTGCACATTGCATTCGCGTCGGGATCAGAGTTTTCAAATATTTTTGTGTGTTTTTGAATCCCAAAGGGTCTTGACTCACAGAAATCACCAAAAAATTTGAACCCTGCTAAGTGTATGGTGTATCAATATGTAGAGGAATAAGGAATAAATATTCTGTAAATACAATGTAATTATAATGGTCGAATGAATTGATCTGCAGTTTGTACTTTTTCGAGCCTTGATACATAAGTTGTATGTACATGATATGTTGTTGTTAAAGCATTTTCCCCTTTAGGAAACTTTCAATCAAGATGTTACATGTGAAAATTTGCCTTTTGTGAGGTGATTGAAAATAATGACACTACAACAAGCAACTATATTATAAGAAGCAAAGAACAATTTGTATTGACTATGATTTGTATTTACGTGCTTCTGTGCTGAGGGTTGGCTGGTATTGATTGTTAGTTTGTTTAATTGTTTGTTTGCTACCCTCTATGTTCAGTGCCTTATATGCAGCCTCCCCCGCCCTCACGAGTCAGCACATGGCGGGATTACGTGGCCATAGCAGTTATCATCAGCGGGGTGTCCTTTGGGCTGTACAAGCTCATCATGGTAAGGCATGAAAAAAACAAAAAACAACAACAAAACTTCTGTCTGTGCCCATGTACATATCTGCACTGTAACATGCTTCATCAGCTTTTGGTCCCCCCCCCCCCCCCCCCCCCCCCCCCCCGTCCTTACTGAATACAGTGCGCTTCCATTTTAAACGGACATGGTTAAAACAAAATTACAATGCAGTAAAATTCAGGTCCCCAAATTATTATCTATGTATCTCTATTTTAATACAATATTTGTTCGGCTATAACAACATTTTGATATAACAAAGGAAAAATTACCCGTTCAGAGGACTTTGTTGTAATGCCTACGGGATTAAAGTTATAATTTTCTCTGCAACTCCAAGAGATGAGAGAATTCACAAGCACATTACAAAGCCATAGTGATGCATGAAGAATCGGGAATGATTCAGAGTCGTTGGCTGAGAATGAGAAGGGCGTTAAGGTGCCTTGAACACTATGGATTTAGTGGCAACTTAACACCCTTATCATTCTCAGCCGACAAAGTGATCCATTGCCAAACAACTCTATTTACCCATGCATAAAGCTGTAACATGGCACACCCTTTACATTAGCTTTTGATTGATTCCACCCCCTCTCCCCTCTCCCCATACTTAAGTCCTTACTTTCATTGATTCTATTTAACGCTCACTGCTTTACAGAAATTCATCACTCCATGGCTCAAGAGCCGGAAGGAGGAGAAGGGAAAGAATGGAAAGAATTGAAGAATCCATCAAAGAACTGAACAAGAATGTTGCTGACACAGGTATGTGGCGGTAGTGGTTGCAATTGTGACATTAAAGGGATGGTATAGTATTGGTGGAGATAAGGATTGGGCTTTTCACTTTTGCTAGATATCTAGAAATCACTCATGAAATAGTACAGACCATATCATTCTAAGAGGAATTCAAAGTTTATCAGATGAAGATCGGTTTGGAATGACTGAGACATCCAAAAACAAAATTAAAACAACGAGACCATAATAAAAGCTGGGTCCCACCCTTTTATTAGAAATTGCTCTGTTTTGGATATCTCGGCCATTTCCAAACCAATTTTCATCAAATAAATGGTGAATTCCTTTTGGAATCACATGCTCTTTCATATTTCATAAGAGGTTTCTCGTTATCTCATCAAAGAATGTTAGAATCCTGAAGTTAGGTCTCAACCAAAACCATACGATCCCTTTAACCCTTTCTTTGCTGTGAGTGAAGATTGATGCAAAAAAAATCCTCATAGTGGTGTACACGCTGTCCAAAGTCTATGGCAATGAAAGAGTTAAACTGAGGAAATTACCGTAGTGTAATGAAAACAAGGTGTTAGAGAGGAATACAAAAATTGAGGGTTTTCCCCCATAATTCTGTTCTGTGTTGTTGAAGGTTGCAAGGCAACTACAGTACCTGTACAATCTGTCTCAAACTTGACCCCTTTCCAAAGTGATCTTCCCACTGTTTGAAGGCAAAGTGAATCCCAACTTATTCACCCTCTTGTTAAATCCATTATCATCATTGTCTTTCTAGTCATGTTACTTGTGCAACTGTGTGCATCTTAATGGCAGGCATCCATCATTACATTTCTTCAGTCCCATGCCTTATATAACGGGCAAGTGTCTCCGTAACTGCTCTTTTGAGTCTGCTATATTTTGTGTGAGAGTGTTGGCAGCCCCTGATTGGCTTGCTCCTCGTGTTAGATGAAATCTAAGACATTTGCTGTAGGAAGTGTGTCAAGGACTAAATTCTCCGAAGAGATGTGCAAATTTTAATCACATGACAAAGACAGCCTGTGTTTTTCAAAAGTCCTGGAAGGATGTCATAAGAGATGAAATGCTTTCTTAGATGTCACAATGTCCTTCAAACTTTATGTATATAAAGTTGCATGTATCCATTTTGTCTCTTTCTTTTCATAAAAAAGAGATACGTGTATAGCCAGCGAGAAAATCCTGATGTACTCTGTTAAAAATTGGAGTAAACAGTCTAAAGGAAAGTTGAAAACTAAACATGAAAGATCAAAGAATATGGACCTTTGTCCAGTGATGAAAAGAAGTATGCAAAGTACAGCTGCTAATCCCCTTCTGCATCTTATCAGATATTGTCGTAAACTTCTAAAAATATGTTTTCATTTAGCAAAACACATACAATATGTAACCATTCTCTGCTTTGTAATGGATAAGATTATGGTTTAGGATAAGTATGCACACATGTATTTCTCCCTGGTAGTGAGCCTGCAGTGGGAATTCCCTTAAATCTGTAGTACAAACTGCATGTACATGTAGGATACCCAAAGGTCAAAGTCCAGTTAGATACTTGGAGAATATTGTTTGGATTACTGACTGCTGAGTGACAAGTAATCCACTTGAGGGGGGGGGGGGGGGGGGGGTTGGGGGTTGGGGTGGGGGGAGGAGGAGGAGGGGAAGTGGGAATGTTTTATTTCTAAAACCCACTAGTATAGCTGGATTGGAAATTCATCTACTTTAGGCCATGAGGCTCGTGTATACTCTGTGTAAACACTATGGATCAAGGGATTAATGCAGCATGTTGATAATAACAGGTCCAAGGTACCTGGTCATTTTTTTGTCATCAACTCCCAATGCGCTGACCTTGTGATGTGCACAAATTAGACCTGTTCACATCTGAAATGAACAATTTTGAAAACTCAGTGATTTTAATGCTATGCAAAGGCTGTGACTGCTTGTGTGTGGAGACATACAAAGAATTGTGAACTCTCGAAATACGTATTGCGATACGAAAATTGGTCCAGCTTGATGTTGTTTTGAAACTCTTGTGATGACTTCACTGTACGGGTTGTGTGAATGGCTTGCAAAAAAATCTGTAATATTTTTAATGCAATAATACAACTCACCATCCTAGTTCCGTAGAATTGGAGGCCCAGGGTTGCGCTCTGGTCATTGTTAAAGGTATTAGCCCACATTTGTAAACCTGCAGCAATTGGTCTCATAGTTAGCATGGAGTTTGGGTATGATTGCAGTAACACCTGTGCAAAATTTCGTTCCAATTAGTCCATTACTTTCATAAAAATAAATGAAAATGCACCGTAATCCGTATGCATGCGTATAACGCTCGCTAGCTCCAGTCCACGTACATGTTACATGAACAATGTACGTAGCTATAGCCCGCGTTCGTAATTCGATTTTGGGTCGGGTTGACCCGGTTTGAAAATTGATTTTAAAACGATGATTTTCTCTCTTTTATCGAATGGTATAGACAAAGAGCGACAGGTGAGGTATGTTACTGTTATAACTTGTACTTGAAGTCATATTGGACCTGTTCTATGCAGTTTTGATTTTCGTGGGTTTGCAAATGTGGGCTAGTACCTTTAAGGCATGTGAAGTCTAGGGAATCATAGCTTCTTTGTGTGAATGCAATTTTTGTCAACATTCCAGATCCCCATTGTCCTGACCTTGTGATAAACACACATTGTGAATGCAAAGGAGTGTATTTAAAGTAAAGGGTTGCCTTGGCTTTTGTTTATTTTGATTTGAATGGCTGTGATTACATTCATTGCTTTGAGACAAAGTGATTGGCCCTGACAATATGGTTCGGGTGTATGGGGTAAAACTGTGGTGTACATGCCAGGCTCTTTTCACTGATAAAATTAGCAAGTATCAATGTTAGAGCATCAGACTGATGAAATACACATGTATCGATAAAATAGAAACTTCAGAAAACGTGATATGCTGTGTTACCTAACAGGCTGTTCAAGCTCAGTAATATTTTATTCTTTATTTTTGTGGTAGATTACAGAGCAGGGATATACTTGAAGGGTATAAGTAATGGTTTCTATGTCTTTTCTCTTTCCCTTTCCTTCACTTTCCAAACAACCAACAAACTCGCCAAACATCCAACCAACCAACCAACCACCCAACCAACCAACTGTCCAACCAACCAACCAACCAACCAACCAACCAACCAACTAACCGGCCAACCAACCTACCGACCGACCATCTGACCGACCGACCGACCGACCGACCATCCAACCAACCAACCAACTGTCCAACCACCTGACCAACCAACTGACCAATCAACTGACCAACCAACTGACCATCCAACCAACTAATTTACCAACCAACTATCCAACAAATCAACCCATGGAACAAAAAACAGTTGCATCACTAGAGAAGTCCGTTGGCACCATCCAGGCTCTACTGGAGAAACAAGACACACAGGTGCAGGCCATCAATGCCGAGGTGCTATCAAGCAAGGCACTGGCCAACAGCCGGCGCAGCACGGACACCACCGAGATCAAAGCAGAAATAGCTTCACTGAAGGACTTCTTCTAAACAGGTACATATTACATATCATTACTTCTGCAAAAAATGATAATGATGATGATGATGATGATGATGATGATGATAATAATGATAATAATAATAATAATGATGATAATAATAATAATAATAATAATAATAATAATAATAATAATAATAATAATAATAATAATAATAATAATAATAATAATAATAATAATAATAATAATGATAATGATAATATAATGATGATCATATGTATTTAAGCTGTTATTTTCGCGAATTTTGGGAATAACAGTTGGATCACGAATTTAACAACACGCAAAAATGTCTCCGTGTGCTACGATAATGCATACCATTACGTTAGCATCGGCGTCACTTTGCAAAACAACATCTCGCGAGAATATGTCTGTATTCGAAAATGACAGCTTATACAGTAATACTACTACTACTACTAAAAATAAAATAGATAAGAAATAATGAATAAAACTGCACATTGACCTTTGCTTTTTCTGTGGCAAAGTTGCCAATTTGCCCTCAATTTGCCACTTTGAGAAAAGTGAAATATTCCTTCTTATCCTGACATAGGAGCATTAAATCTTTCCTGAATTTGGACATAGTTTTCCCATTTAGCTGCATGTGACACAAAAGTGTTTCCCTGAAAACTTCTAGAATCTTTCAGAGTTTGATGTTTGATGCTGGCAGCCCTGCTATGGATGCACAAATTCAGTAATGCATTATTCTCACGTTTGAATGGTAAATTTTTGAATGGTAAACAGCATCACTCAATCACTAGTATTCGCCATTGATGTCGTAGCAAATAATCCCATGAAATAACTTTTCATTTGTGACTCTTCACCACAAAACCAACAAAAACTCACCAAACATGGATAATACAGATTCTGAAAGAGCAGACTCTAAGCTTTAAAAGGGTGTCATGCAATACATATGGACTTTCCTAACGTACATGTATCAAAATAATGGACTGAATGTACACACTCTGGTAAAGTGTTTACTGAGAATAGAGGCTTTGAAGTATAGGGTCTATTCATGGGCTTAATCTCTCCAAGCTGTGCACTGTGCAATGAATGGGACAAAGAACAGGATGTAAAACTCTGTAGCAACCGCAGTGATAGGATTATGGGATCAGGCTGAAATTTTGCACACCCAAGAAACACCTTTTTTCATGACTGATACTAACTTGCCCGTTAACGATCGCCCCATCACTGTACAGGCATGCTAACCTAGAAACATTGAACTGCACATTACTTCCAAATGAATATGAGACAATTCTGAAGCAAATAATTTTCACACAGCAATAGATATATAATGTACTCTTAAATGAATCCCACAAGGATTGGAACAATCATCCCCCAGCATTCCCACTGATTCTCACTGATCAGTTGCTAGCCATCCCCTTTAATACTGCAAGCATCTTTTAGTATTTTGTGCGTACATTTTCTTTTGTATTACAAATACTTGGAACTAATTTTGCCATTTCAAGCCCAGTAAACACTAAGGAAGCACTAATTCTATATTTCTTAAATTTTATATTTTTCTTTTCTTTTCATGGAATGTCCTACATTGTATATTTGTACAGAGAGTATCTTTAAGCTGTCGATTGTAGTTTCCACGACCCTGTTGACCCCTAACCCTTTTGATGTAATTTTGTCTTCTAGACACCAGTTTCCAGCCACACCACAGCGGTCCCAAATCCCCGCCTGGCAGCGGGGCGGTGCCGAGTCTTCCACCAAGGGTGGTTCCTCCCCACCCTCCTCTTCCGCAGGGGAATCCACAAATAGGAGATCCCCATCATCCTCGCCCCCTCCCACCGAGGAGCCCGTGATCAATGGGGAGCCGTCTGCCGTCCTGACCGCAGCCGCGCCTGTGAAGGAGCCAGTCCGAGAGGTCATCGCAGAGAGCGAGAGCCAGGAGACGAGTTCGGCGGCAGCTCACGACAACGCGACGGAGAGCCAAGCCACGCCCACCGTGAATGGGGCGTCATGAACGTCCCGGATGGGAGTGTCCCAGGGCATGGTCACGGGCGTGGTCACCGCCCTGGAACTCTTCCTGCGTGCTCTCCACGACAGATCATTGGTTGACTGATAATCGAATCCTTTTGATCCACTTGTGCAATTCAATCATGTGAAATCAGATCTTGAAATTTTGATGAATGACAAACTCATCACGTTTTGCACTGAATTAGGGTGGAAAAAAGAATCCTACTTGCCACACTGATAGATCACATGGATGATTAGGCTTGTGACGACTTATGAAGACTTGCCATCAACCAGTTTGAATGAGAGAGAGCCACAAATGCTACCACCATTGACCAAGGCTTGTTGTTACAAGTTGGACTGCATGTATTTTGCCACCAGTCCTGCTCAAGTTCTGCATTTCCTTTGTGCCTTTAAATCTGTTTTGTTGGCTCATTTTTTATTCAAGTCCTGATGAATCATCAAACCAGTCAGGACAAAAACTTTGTCTGTTTTGAGGCCCAATGTAAGAAATGTGATTTAGTATAGAAAATTTGTACACTGAATGTTGCATAATGTTAACATGGCAGGTATACCAGTGATGCCATTTCTAGTATGATATACTGGTATAGTCCTCATTAGCTCACATGATATTGGTATGCTTTAACAAGTTCCTGAATCAGGGTCAGGATGAGGTTATGTACAGCGATTTCAGCAGAGCCAAATCACACTTGAGAAAGTCCTTAATTCCCAAACCTATGCTTTAATGTAAACTGAAGCAAGTGACATCCAAAATATGCTTA
This sequence comes from Diadema setosum, assembly GCF_964275005.1. Taxonomy (NCBI): domain Eukaryota; kingdom Metazoa; phylum Echinodermata; class Echinoidea; order Diadematoida; family Diadematidae; genus Diadema; species Diadema setosum. Next base: position 35,226,112 of record NC_092699.1, on the reverse strand, counting down.
GATTTTTTTTTATAAACTCTATCCAGTGATGATTAAATTTAGAAAATTACCAGGACAGATTTTTTTCTTTTTTTTTTTTTTTTTTTTTAAATTAAAGTTGTGAGAACTGGGCCCTGTTTTATGAAGAGTTAAATTGATTATGTAGTTGATTTCAACTGTAAGTCTCTGGCAGTCTGTGTGGTAAGGAAATTTAAAATTGATTTTATCTTCTGATAGCACGGGGCCCTGTTCACTGTGCAGAGAGCACAGAGTATGATATTGTTAACAGTGCCAGCAGACCGACTTAAATGTTTAGCTGGTGCAGTTTGTCACTTGCTTCCTTTTGTCAAAGTAGGACAGTAATTCATTGCACACACTTAAATGTCTATTCAAAAGACATTGTGCAAAAAGAGACCAACTCCAGCATTGTCCTGTCAGTGACCTGACATTTTGTTCCAACAAGCGGCATTTCCTTTTCCTGCTATCAAACATCACCAGATGCAGCATATTAAAAAAACAGAAAGCACAAACAAACAAAACAACGAAAAATGGGAAAGTGGCTGTTTTGCCTTTTATTTTTCTTCTTTCCATGTGCCACTTATTACCAGTCTCAATTCAAACTATCAGAGCTTAGTAGATGAAAGGTGCAGATCAAAATGTACAAAATATGTACCAATTAGAATTGGATTTGGAAAGTGGTTCTTGAATTTCTACTTACTGGGTATTTGTTCAGGAATAGAGTGATCTAAATCTGTTCAGATTTGTAATAATCTCCTGAGCTGCAGCTGCTTTTAGTAGTCCTGTTGCCTTCCAATATTTGGACAGTATTATGGATGATTTGAAATGTTTCCTTACAATTATTAATATTGAATATAGTATGTGTGAAGAGATTTCATACTGAAATGTCATTGATTTGCATATTAAGATCGCAGAAGGTCAATGTCTCAGGAAAGAAGTCATTACATTTTGCTACTCGGTATTTAGTCTGTGCAGAACAGGCCTTTCAATAGCTGGCCTAATTCTCCGTATCGCATATAGCCGATATCAAGCGATATCACCTTGCGATACCGATATCTGATCGATCGTTCTTGGGAAGTAAACTTCCTGTTTTGCAGTTTTACCCACGTCACGTCCTTCATCTATGGATATTTTCCATAATTTTGATGTTTTGCATCATCAGCCCGGTATTGGGCTGCTCCGCAGAAGAATTCCCTTCATCAAATGTAAAGTTACAGATTAGAAAATAATTCTATTATTTGACAGATTATAAGACAGAATTTGATACGATATGTGAATACTAGTACTTCGGCGTTCAATGTGCATTAAAGCGTACATTTACACATCACGCGTTCGTAACCGGAAGTTTATATCCCAAGAATTAAAGGTTAGAAAAATTTGAGTGCCACAAGCGTTCAGATTCGGAGAGCTATATGAGATAGGGAGAATTACAAAGTCATCTTGTAGACATTCCTTGCAAAAAAAAAAATAAAAAATTGAAGGAGTGCCATCAGCAAGTCTCTCTGCAGGATGGTAAGAATGTGATCTTTATGTTATCTCTTTCTCATCACAATAATTGTCACATGTCGGGGCATCATGTAAAAATGTTAGCTGCATCCATCACAAATGTATTAACAGTCATGATTTTGAAATCTCGTATGAATGTTTGTGCATTTTCAATGCAATACACTTAACGTAACTTCATAATGTGGTGATCAGTTTTGTAGACAAAAGGTAATGTGATCATATATGTATAATATACCTTTTGTTTTAGAGTTTATTTTATTTCATTGATTTTTTTCTTTTGTAAAGTACATTGCACTCGTCCCAATTCTTGCTAAGTTTTGAGCCATGCGACCCTCCTTTTATCAAGTACAGTGGACTCCCGTTGTAACGAAGTCCTTGGGACCGGCAGTTTTCGTTCATTATATCAAAATTTCGTTATAACTGAACAAATAAACAATTAAAATACATAGAGTGGATAATAATGTGGCCTGATTTTTTACTTCATTGTCACCGGGATTTTGTTATAACCTTGTTTGTTATAACGGGAGTGCACTGTACAGGTATTTTGTTTTATGAAGGACAATGCAAGTGCAGTACTCATGGAGCCTCCACATGTTTACCTGTGATTTATTTTCAGTGAGGAAGCTGTGTGATGAATATCTCTGGACCTACTTCAGAGTTGTATGCCAGACTAAGTTTAATTGCTGTACAATGTATTTTTATTGAGCTTCATGAGCTTAGGAATACGTCCACACTGTGAGTACTGTGTATGTGTGTGCATAACAATACCTGCATATTATTAGCATATCTCCAAGTTTTGGCCAATTTACTGTATTTGAAATTTGGTGGTACAATATGTACTTGTGACACTTGCAATTACTTAGGAATACAGTTATCTTTCGCGCCAGAGTTACCAAGTCGTTGGTAATGTTTGCCATGAGCAAGACTGCAAGAAAGGTGAGGATAATACACTGCTAAATATGGTACATGTACAATTGTAATGTGACCATGAGTAGTAAAATGAAAGACTTCTGCATGGTGTTGTTGGATTCTGTCATGAAAGAAATGTAACTTTACATAATAAATAAATGCTCTATCTGGAAAAAAAAGAAGAAAGAATGCAAATGATTTTATTATCAATAGTATACCATTTTATTGAATCCATACACGACAATAGATCACATATTTACACTGTACAGGTCAACATTTACAATACAATAACCATATAGCTATTTGCTATGCATGATATACAAGATGTATCTACACTGTAAAAGTGGATATATTTGCACGAGTAATCTTCATGTTCGGCCGGGTAAGATGAATCGCTTTCGTTTAAATTCCACTGAATCAAGACATTAACTGCAGGGACATATGGCAAGCAAAAACATTCGTGTACAGTATGTTTTGCCTTTTACAGTAACTGCTTGTCAGATGGAGCTGCCTTAATGTTTACGGAGAACACTGCTGTTAGGTTTCTACTGTGGTGAGCAAAATTTTAATAAGAATTTCTACCTACAGCTGTAAACAAATTTGTAATTTGGGCAAAGGCTGCACCATTTAATTATACTCTCTCTCTCTCTCTCTCTCTCTGTCTCTCTCTGTAGACATCTAAGGTGGGATTTGAAAAAGCACAAAAGCAGAGCAATATTTTTAATAGAAACCATCCAAGAGCAAAAAGCACCTTGCTTGACCTATTAGTCCAGCTGCTTCAAGAAAGTAAGGAAGTGTTTTGTACATGTATTGCATTCAAGAGTGATGAATACCTTCAACATACTGTAAAAAAAAAAAAATGATAACAGCCGAAAGAGAAAAGCCCTGTGAGGCCCGAAAGTTGAGCTCAAGCTTGATATGTCTTGAAAAATGCATGCAAATTTTACAAAATTGCAGCAATTGACAGATCCACTTTCACTGACGAAAGTGCAGGTTATCAGCACGAGTGTGAACACTACAGTGTATTTATGTATAAGGGATCTATTCCATCAAACTAATGACAACTGTGCAATATGCAACTATCATGGCAATGACCAAAAATCAGATACATTGTACTCAAAGCTGATTGGTTGTTGCCATGGTAACAATTTCATCATGCTCTCTTTTCAAAAGAGAAAGTTCTATAGGATAGGGAGACAGTTAAGGACAATTCTTTTAACTTTAATATCAAAAGTATCTCACTTCCATACCCAACTCCATACACTGTACGACATGGAAGATGGCAGAAACTGAATGACGGGCTCGAACACTGGACGGAAATTAGTTTGAATTGGAATGTGAGCCTGAGGCAGTTAAGTACAAAAATATTGTGTGTGCAAGTCTCAGAGATGGAAGTCTCTAATACTCTGAAACTAAGATCAGTTCCCTGTAGTTGTCCGCATTCCATCCTTCAAGCCTTCACAAATGTTTGTGTGCAGGGACTTGGCTTGACCTGCAAAGCTTTGGGATGTATGACAGCACTCAAGTAATCCATCCAAACTTGGCCTAGTTGTAGATATAGGTAAGCCCACTCAGGTGTAGCAATGTGCCTCAGTCCCAATGAGAAGGCCTTGGTAACACAACAGGGGTTAGGGGGATTAGGTAATCTCTGTTCACTGACAATTATTAGTTTCAAGAAATCTATGCCAGTTGGTGAAGAAAGCACTCCAACGAGAGAGCAATTTGGGAACAAAGCAGAAAGAGTGTTTAGGATAGGCCATAATGTATCAACCTCTGATAGTATGATACAGGCATCAAATGCCAAGTGCTGTAATTAGTTCAGATCTGTAAATTGAAGCCACCATGTTGTAATCTATCACAACGATGTTAAATTCCATGGCTCAAGTAGAAGAGGAAGAAGAAAAGTAAGGCAGGATTTTTTTTGATTCATAACACTGTACTCCCTAAGCTGAGAGACGCAAACTGGTATTATGGTTGGGCATCCAATTAGCATTGACGGGAATTAACACTGAGCACAGTCGTGAATCATGTGTACACATTCTTGGAAGAAGAGTTTTACATCGGGCATTCCAGAGAAGTGCATAACTGGATGGCGGCACAACCGTTTGGACGGCACTGGTCAAAACGCACACACACACACTGACTAAATCTTTTTGTTGTTGTCCACATCAGGCCCGTAGAATGGTGTCCAGTAGTAGTGCCGCCTAATCCCGTGGGAGAGCTCCGAGAGGTAGACGTGTCCGTCCACCACGTAGGGCTTGACGTCCGTCTTGGCCAGGTCCAGGTGACCCTCTTTCAGCAGTTTGTTGAAGGCCTGGGTTGGACAGAGCATAGAAAAAGATTGTGGTGAAAACAATTCAGCCAAATATGAAAAAAAAAAAAGCATAAATTATGCATATCATATCATGGATGAGGGAGATGGATCGGAGGACAGCATGAGAGAAGGAAAACAAAGACGGAACAAGACGGGAGTAAAAAAAGAGAAGTAATAGCAGTAGTTGCAGCAAAGATACTAGTAGGTGTAGTAGCTAGATACTGCAGTAGTAATAGTAGAAGTGGTTGTAGTAGTAGCAGTTGTAATTGTAGTAGCACAAGTAATAATAAAAAAAAAAAAGTCCACTGAGCGTCATTTGCGTTGATCTAGACACATCACTCAATACCTACTGGCAGTCAGTGTGTGCAAGCTGAAAAAGTACAGGGTACCTATCAAATTAATGGATATAAGACTACCAAAAATTACAGAATAACACTAGTGCAGGAGGGACTAGGATATCTATATGACATACATCTTCACACCTTCCATAGACTTCAATTTTTGCACAGGAACCAAACAACATCAAAAGATGTCACCATAGCAACAAACAAATCTCATTTCCTTTTCTTATTTGTTTGTTTGTTTGTTTTTTACTCACATTGCATGCTTCCTCCTCGTGATGGTTGCCCCAGATAAAGACGCTGTTGAAGTTTGGGTTCTGCTCCATGGCATACGCTAATGCACATAGACCAGGGGCCCGGATGTTGTTACTTGTTACCACCAACCTGTACAGAAAACGATGAAACAAAATAAAAGAGGAAGAAATACTGTAAGAGTTTGCCAGTACATGTGTAGTTAGTAAAGCACCACATCGCTGAAAGATGAGTTCTATTTCAGCTGTTTTATCACAATGCTTTTATATTAACTTTCTCTCTTTTACCAACTACATTTTGACCTCGATAATATTAAAAGAAAAAAATAATACAAAACAGACTTTTGCAGAGACTTTGCAACATGATTTAACCAGTTTCTCTCGAATTATGAGTTTGTTACGAAAAGTGCCCTCAGGTCTCCAGAGAGGTGCTTCCTTACCTCAAACGTCTAGCCTTATAGAAGACAGTGGACAGACTCACTATAATCGAGTTTAGTCTTGTCTCAAGACTATGTAGAAGCAAGATGGATGGAGCACAATGGTGGAATATGCCGGTTCATAATTAGTTCGTGTGCATATTTGCACAAATGACCTTCTTTTTTTCTTTTTCTGTTCGGCACTTCACTCGTCAGAGTGACTGCACAACCTTGCATGATGTACCATTTCATGAAATTCATGTTCAAATAATGAATGAACATGTGTATAGACCAGGTTACTACATGACCCATCAATTAACACTTGGGGCAGCATCCACTTCATTGTTTTGCATAAAATGCATCAACAAGCGTTTCCTGTTGATATTGCAAAATTCTAGGCTTTAACACTTTGTTGCTATCAGGTGAATGTGCTGGCAAGTATTACGAAGATGACATGAATGATTATTTATATCACAGATGCTTATATCTCAGTGCATTCAAACACCAACATGGCTCTATCACAAACCATATGTTTCCCACTCCATGCTATCTGCTGCGCATGCCACGATTGGTCATTAGTAGCTCATCGGGCAATTTTCATTTACTCGTATCACAATTTGTGCCATGACTGAAATTGTGATCTGAATACTGTAGTAATCATGGTGACCGCATCAGATCTTATCATATCTTGAGGTCAGTCGTGGCAATCGCATTGATCATAGACAATTTTTTGAACCGTCCAAAACTTTTCTGTGGTCATCTTGATTGCCATGACTGACCTCAATATCTGATATGATCACCACGATTACTCCACGATGCAGATCACGATTTCTATTGTGACACAAAATTAAAAAAAAAAATTCCATGATCACCTACCAATGGTCAATCTTGGCATGCGCAGCAGATCGCACAACAGTGGGAACCCAGCATCATGAACTAACAGAAAAGAGAAAGATTGACAGAAGAGAGAAAGAGACAGAAGATGAGGATGGGGTTGGGGATCCAGCTGAGAATAGCCTTTTGCCAAGGCCCTCTCACTGTATGGTGATGAGCGAATGGGGCGAACGAAGTGAGCCCAGCCAAACATGACAGCGGGAGGGCCTTTTGAGATCTGATTCCCATCCTTATGTGTTAGCCTTGTGAATTACCGATCGAATTGGATAGCAAGAATCAACCAATCTGCGTGTCTGTCTATCCGAGCCTGATTTGCATATGGTGAATGCATGCCACTGGCCTCCACGGGAGGTCAGTGATGCATGCAAACAGGCCGGACAATGCCAAGATGGAGGATGTGGGCAGTGCACCATTCCATTGGTTGACTGATATCCATTAATCAGGCAGTTAATGTGTCATGAATAATGATATGTGAAGCAGATGTCAAAAGGCCCTCATGCTGTCGCATTTGGCTGGGCTCTCTTCGCTCTGCCATTATAACCACCACACAGCAAGATCGAGGGCCTTGTCAAAAGGCTAAGCTGAGAGGGGCTTACGTGTGAAGGTTGGTGTTCATGCTGGCCAGGGCCTTGCTCAGGTCCATGGCCCCGTCGTCCTCGATGCAGTTGTGGCCCAGGTCCAGGATCTCTAGTGGGGTGTTTTTCATGAGGACTCGTGACAGGTACTTGGCCCCATCCCTCCGTATCTTGTTGCTGGAAAAGAGACGAAAAAAAAAAAAAAAGTAATTACAGATTTTGTACAATCCAAGCAAAGTATAATATAGCCTTATTCAGCTGCACAATGTTGAACACAGGCATCATATATAATATGCATTGATGTGAATTTAACTTATTTCAGATAAGTTAATATCTTGATACCTCTTTTTTGTCTTCTGAAAATTTCATGGCACTATCCAGTATGTTAATTTGAATAAATGATGGAGAGAAAACAATATCTTATCCCTATTGCACTTTCAAATATACTGTATGTAACAAATTTGTTACTCAGTCATATGTTGGACCTAGCTTTTTTCACATCCCATTGCACAGAAGGGATGCTTTGCTTCAAAGATACTGTATTGTGAATTGTGATAATACTACTACAGCTTCTACTTCTACTTCTACAACTACAACGTAGTACATCTATCTACCGCTACTACTACTACTATATACTACTACTACTACTCCTACTTCTACTGCTCCTACTACTACTATTACTACTACTGCTACTACTAAGCACTACTATGATCATGACAGCGGCGATGTTGACGATGACTACTATTACTATTATTCGCACAACTTTGCATAACACAAAATAGTCTCCAACTGCATTGCTAATGAACTAAAAACATAGTTCTTAACACACACACACACACAAAAATAAAATGAATTACATCCATCAAAACAAATGCATTCAGGGATTATCCAGGTGATACAGTGCACTCCCGTTACAACGAACACGTTATAACAAAATTTCGTTATAACGAAGTAAAACTTCCAGTCCCAAAATTATCGGCATTAAAGTCTATGGTACAAAATTCGCTTATAACGAACACGGTCATACCGAAATTTCCATTATAACGAAGTCTTTTCTGAGCGCCAGTGACAAAGAAAAACAAAAGAAATGTGTTGCGTTATAACGAAATGAGGATTGCTTTTGAAAATACGTAGCGGAACAAGCATTTATAGCGTCTCTGCATGGGCGAACGCGTCACATCACTGTGTGTTCGCTTGGTGTGTCACACAGTTTCCGAGGGGAACTTAATTGCGCTATTGCAACACAATAATCTGAAATTGAATAACTATTTGTTTTATTGTTCACAAAGTTTTCCAGTGTATGACGAGTATTCAACAAACAGAATATGATATATGCGTGGCTTCCTTGTTTTCGTTATATATTGTATTTGTTCGGTTACAACGAAATTTCGTTATAACAAAAGAAAACTGCCGGTCCCAAGCATTCATTTCAACGGGACTGCACTGTATATGACTTGCACACTAACCATGCCAGGTCCAGGTACTTGAGGCCAATGTTCTCAACTAGCATCTCGGCCAGCCGCTCCGCCCCCGTGTCCTTGATGTCGCACTTCTGGAGGTGGAGTTCCGTCAGCGTGCTGTTCACCTTCAGCATCTTGGCAAAGTGGATGGTCGTCTCCTCCTGCTGGCTGAACAGCAGAGGGCGGTTGATGCACAGCGCCCTCAGCGTGCTGTTGTAGTTGAGGACGGTGGCAAACGCGATCATGCTCTGCGTGTCCTGTCATTGGGAGTGGAAATTGATCAGTGATGGGTATGAAAATGGAGGTGGAAGTGGAAAAGTGACCAATAAGCCAGTTCGTAATTAGCTCATGTACACTTTGGTACAAATGACCTTTCTTTTTTCTCAGTTGGTTAGGCACTTCACTCGTTTTCAAAGCGGTATAATGCATAAGCTTGCCCGACATAACAATTTATGGAATTTGTGTTCAAACAAAGTATGAACTTGTGTTTAGACCAGGTGACCAGAATAGTCCATCAGTGGACACTTTAGCAGGCATCTAATTCATTGTTTCGTATTGAATGCAATAACAACCTTTTTCTTTTGATATTGCCACATACATGCTGTACCAGGCTTGCTGTCAGGTGGATGTGCTGGCAAGCACTATTTAGATAAGGATCACATGAATAATCATCACATCACAGATGCTTATCTCAGTGAATTAATAAACCAAAATGCCTGTTGGTACAAATGACCTTTTTCTGCTCATGCGCAAAGTGGAATTATGAACTGGTCTATTGGCTAGGCTTCCACAAGCATTCAAATTCCACTCACTTTAACCCATTGACGACTAGTCCTGAGTATACTGGGGCAGGCCGTTGATGGGAAACATTTGTTATAGGAAAATCAGCTTATCCTCAGTGGGTTAATGTTCAGCTTCCTAAAGGTATTCCCACTTTAATACCAATTTCATAATGTGTGTGCTTCCAAGACACAAATGCCACGGCAGGGTTTGAACCGCATCCTTTAATAGAATGATAGACTTTTTGTGCAATCCACAAGACCAAATTTCTCTCACAAGGTTTTGCATGAATCTTCTTACAAACTCTACCAATCTATACAAGCTTCAATTTGTAAACACGAGGTGGCAAATCAGTCTGCATCAAACTGCCCGCACACTTTGTGGTATAACTAGAAATGTCGCTATGGCGACTGGTATGCCTCCG